>NC_139980.1:36145664-36165664 GCF_963993115.1 Abramis brama | reverse complement strand
GTGTGTGTGTGTGTGTGTGTGTGTGTCCTAGGAAGGGCAGCTGCTGGAATGTTCTCTGATCAACAGCATTCGTCCCGCAGTCGTGCCGAAGGTAAAGACGTCTGATTCTTGATCGATTGAAGTGAATCCTGCAAACAAACACTGAATCGTTCAGATGAGTTGATCATGATTCGCTGCTGATGGGATAAAACTGGGATATAGTTACACTCTTGAAAGTGTCTGACATACTAAAGAATTTAGTTAAGTTAGTTGAACGTGAACGTTAGTCAGAGTTAGGGTTATTGTGATGAAGAAGGGGCATTATGGGATTGACAGTACAGATGATGTTCAGACATTCTAGAGTTCTAAAACATCATTAAAAATCTCTTATGTTCCAAGAATATTTTGCTTAAATTCCCATTAAGTTACGAACTTTAATTCTGAATGTTCTCTGCACAGTCAAAGTGGCCAGTTCCCTATCGATACTGTTTGCTTGTATTGCGTTGTAAATGACGCTTTGGGAAAACTCCTTTTTCTCCGAAATGCTGTAGCCTGATTGAATCACGCATTGAAATTGAACTTGTGGTCTGAGGTGAGCACGGTGAACGATAATGATTAATAGAATGACAAGAGGGCAAGGTGAATGCCTCAATGAGAGCGGAGCACATGGTGATCTGTCAAAACAAAACCATGTGCACCAAGACAACAAGGACACACAAACCACAAACTGCTTGCTGGCGCCAGCGGAAGTCCTCCACCAACATCTGATCCAAGATGTCCCGAGCCTGAATCCAGCTCCTCTCCTCCGGACCATAGCCCTCCCAGTCCACCGGATACTGGAAGCCCCAGCCCCGGCATCTGACCAAGACTATGAGGAAAAATGACCCTAATAACCACCGAACTCAGAACCTTGGTGATTCGGTATGGGCCATTGAACCTTGGAGCCAATTTCCGAGAGGTTACCCTGAAAGGCAGGTCCTTGGTAGACAAACCACACACATAGTGAAGTGGGGAGATCCGATGTCGATTGGCTACTGCCTTGGTTCGTCTAGAAGTCCGGGCCAGGACCACCCCAGCTCTCCTCCAGGGGACCGTTGCGTCGGGTTCCTGTGAAGGAAACGGGTTTAGACAGAGTCAGACGCTTCCACCCCTCGACCGGCCTCCTCCTCATGCCTCTCGATGTCCCAGGAGGGACCCTACCACCACCCCCTTAGGAACGATGGCTTCGACCGGCCTCTTCTCGCCTCTCAATGTCCCAGGAGGACCCTACCACCACCCCCTTAGGAAGGATGGCTTCGACTAACCTCCTCTCGGCTCTAGATGTCCCAGGAGAGGGACTCTACCACCACCCCCTTAGGAAGGATGGCTTCGACTAGCCTCCGCTTACCTCTCGATGTCCCAGGAGAGGGACTCTACCACTAGCCTCCTCTCGTCTCTCGATGTCCCAGGAGAGGGACTCTACCACTAGCCTCCTCTCGTCTCTCGATGTCCCAGGAGAGGGACTCTACCACCACCCTCTTAGGAAGGATGGCTTCGACTAGCCTCCGCTTACCTCTCGATGTCCCAGGAGAGGGACTCTACCACCACCCCCTTAGGAAGGATGGCTTCGACTAGCCTCCTCTCGCCTCTCGATGTCCCAGGAGAGGGACCCTACCTCCACCCCCTTAGGAAGGATGGCTTCGACTAGCCTCCGCTTACCTCTCGATGTCCCAGGAGAGGGACTCTACCACTAGCCTCCTCTCGTCTCTCGATGTCCCAGGAGAGGGACTCTACCACTAGCCTCCTCTCGTCTCTCGATGTCCCAGGAGAGGGACTCTACCACCACCCCCTTAGGAAGGATGGCTTCGACTAGCCTCCGCTTACCTCTCGATGTCCCAGGAGAGGGACTCTACCACTAGCCTCCTCTCGTCTCTCGATGTCCCAGGAGAGGGACTCTACCACCACCCCCTTAGGAAGGATGGCCTCGACTAGCCTCCTCTCGCCTCTCAATGTCCCAGGAGAGGGACTCTACCACCACCCCCTTAGGAAGGATGGCCTCGACTAGCCTCCTCTCGCCTTTCAATGTCCCAGGAGAGGGACTCTACCACTAGCCTCCTCTCACCTCTCGATGTCCCAGGAGAGGGACTCTATCAGCACCCCCTTAGGAAGGATGGCTTCGACTAGCCTCCTCTCACCTCTCAATGTCCCAGGAGAGGGACTCTACCACTAGCCTCCTCTCGATGTCCCAGGAGAGGGACTCTATCAGCACCCCCTTAGGAAGGATGGCTTTGACTAACCTCCTCTCGCCTCTCGATGTCCCAGGAGAGGGACTCTACCACCACCCCCTTAGGAAGGATGGCTTCAACCGGCGCCTCCTCACCGGGTGCCTCGAACAGACCAGAGAGGGCATTGGGCTTAACATTCTTGGACCCCGGACAAGTCCGAAAGAGTGAAGTTAAACTGGCCAAAGAAGAGTGCCAATCGAGCCTGGCGTGAGCTCAACCTCCTGGCTGAACGGACGTACTTGAGGTTCTTATGATCCGTCCAGACCAAGAAGGGCTGTTCTTCCCCTCCAGCCAACTCACCCAAGGCCATCCTGACTGCCAACAGCTTGAGCCTGGAAACAGGACACAAACATGATTAAACTTGACAAGACTAGCGTAACATAAGTGTAAGTGTACATGCATAACAATCTGGCACAAGACAGTGAACACACAAGGAATAAATAGTGGAGATAATGAGAAAGGCTAACCGATGACAGGTGAGCACGGTGAATGATAATGATTAATAACATGACAAGAGGGCGAGGTGAATGCTACAATGACAGCGGAGCACATGGCGATCTGTCCAAACAAAACCAACAAGACACACAAACCACAAACACAAGAGACAACAAAAACTGGGCTGATCAGGCCAAAGACCTGTTTGCTGGGTTGGCTTGTGACATAGAGAAATGACTAAGACTCGACTGCCGTCATTCGTGTGAAACTGTAACGCAGTGGATGATCTGCATGAGGTGCGTTTCTGTCGATCAGACAAGTCAGATCATGTGACGTGTGAAGATCATGTGACGTGTGACAGAAACGCACCTCATGCAGATCATCTACTGCGTCACAGGGAACATTCTACGAGCTTTAGCTAACTTTCTGGCAAGGTTATGAACAAACGTTCTTCCAGTAACGTTAATAGAACATTCATTCAAAGTTATCTGGTCCTTAATAATGTTCTCAAAACATCAGCACAAAACATTATCTCATTCATAGAGCGTTTTTTTCAGAAACATTCAGTTGGATGTTCATCTAAAGTTTTCTAAATGTTACTAGTTTCAGAGAACATTCAAAAGTAACATTCACATAATTTTTCTTTTCTCTTCTACTCTATCTATTTATTAAAAAATTTAATTCCATTTACTGCGTTAGGCTGAACTGGGAAGGGTCACATCACTTGCATACTGTTGTCCTATTGTTAGTTTAACAGCTTCTATTGCTCTCCTCATTTGTAAGTTGCTTTGGATAAAAGCGTCTGCTAAATGATTAAATGTAAATGTAATGTTTGAAGAATGATAAAATGGAATGTTCACTTAATGTTCTCATAACTAAGAATTGTTTTTTTAAATCATTTAATAGACTGAATGTTTTGAATGTTCAGAGATAATTCAGAATGAATTTTATTGAGAACATTAGCTTATTGCAATAACTTATTGCTCTTAGATTATAATATGTGTGTGTGCTGGATCAGCTGATGTTCACGTTGTTCCGGAGAAACAGTGAGACTCTGTTACTGTGTTTGCTTTACATCTGCACTCAAGTGTTATTGACAGTCAGAGATTATATTTCATATTCTCTGTGTGTGACAAATATTGACTGGTGTGTGTCGCTTCGCAGCCGCGCCTGTGTGTAGTGTGTGTCTGGAGCAGTTACAGCAGGAACTGACTTTACGCACCGTTTACCTGTGTGTGTGTGTGTGTGTGTGTGTGTAGTGTGTGTCTGGAGCAGTTACAGCAGGAACTGACTTTACACACCGTTTACCTGTGTGTGTGTGTGTGTGTGTGTGTGTGTGTGTAGTGTGTGTCTGGAGCAGTTACAGCAGGAACTGACTTTACACACCGTTTACCTGTGTGTGTGTGTGTGTGTGTGTGTGTGTGTGTAGTGTGTGTCTGGAGCAGTTACAGCAGGAACTGACTTTACGCACCGTTTACCTGTGTGTGTGTGTGTGTGTGTGTGTGTGTGTGTGTGTGTAGTGTGTGTCTGGAGCAGTTACAGCAGGAACTGACTTTACGCACCGTTTGCCTGTGTGTGTGTGTGTGAGAGAGAGAGAGAGAGAGAGTGTGTGAGTGAGTGCGTGTGCATGTGAGAGTGTGTGTGTGTGAGGCCAGTGGGCGGCTCATGTTTACAGGACCTGATTGTAACCTGCTTTAGCTGCTGTTTGTTAAGCAGGAGGAGATGTTTGTCCATGTTAATACACACGTTTACTGTGTTCAGTTTCATACGGGACTCGATCCATGAGTGTGATGTTGCTGCCGCAAACACACACCTCTGACCACCGCTGTGTGTGTGTGTGTGTGAGTTTGAGAGTGTGTCCTCTGACTACTTTTGTGTGTTCATCTGTAACATCATTTGTCACATCAGTTGTTTGTCTGTAACATCAGTTTGTGGAGCTTAATCTCTCTTTATTGAAATTAATCACTCATTTTGATCAGGTTTGTTCACTGTGAGCTCATTAGATTAACATCATGAAATGAATCGGACACAAACGTGACTGTCTGGGAGTGTGTGTGTGTGTTGTGTGTGTGTGTGTGTGTGTGTGTGTGTGAGAGAGAGAGAGTGTGTGTGTGTGTCTCCAGTAGTGATCTGTTGATGCCTGCATAAATAGTGTGTGTGTGTGTGTATGTGTCCTGGATTCAGTAGTGATCTGTTGATGCCTGTGTAAATAGTGTGTGTGTGTGTGTGTGTATGTGTCCTGGATTCAGTAGTGATCTGTTGGTCAGAATGTGATTGTGAGTTGGAGTCATGAACTGATTCTAACAGCTTATCATGTTGAGTCCATATTTTCATCTGTATGTTCTGTGTGTGTGTGTGTGTGTTCCTCATGTTGAGTGTGTGTGTGTGTGTTTCTCATGTTGAGTGTGTGTGTGCGTGACTGTGTGTGTTCCTCATGTTGTGTGTGTGTGTGTGTGTGTATGTGTATGTGTTTCTCATGTTGAGTGTGTGTGTGTGTGTGTGTGACTGTGTGTGTTCCTCATGTTGTGTGTGTGTGTGTGTGTGTGTGTGTGTGTTTCTCATGTTGAGTGTGTGTGTGCGTGACTGTGTGTGTTCCTCATGTTGTGTGTGTGTGTGTGTTCCTCATGTTGTGTGTGTCTCCTCAGGACTCTAAGATGCTGGCATCTCTAGAAGCCTCTGGGAAGAGTGAGGTGGATCTGGACCGGATCATCTGTGTGTGCAGCGGACAGGACCTGGTCAACCTCAGCTTCATGTACATGGTGACCGACAACACCGACACCGCCAAGGTAACGGTTGCCACGGGAACACACGCGTGACCCGGTCAGAGCAACACACGCGTGTGACGGAAGAACACATCCTTCTGTCACTAAACCACATCATCAACTAACCTCAACTCATGTTCTCATATTCAGTGGTAACACTTTACTGTTAGGTTCATAAGGTAACATTAGTTAATGTATCTACTAACATGAACTAGCAATGAGCAATACATTTATTACATTTATTATTATTATTTATTAATATTTGTTAATGTTAGTTAATAAAAATTCAGCTGTCCATGTTAGTTCGCAGTGCATTAACTAATGTTAACAAATACAACCTTTGATTTTAGTAATTTATTAGTAAATGTTGAAATTAATATTACCTAAGATTAATAAGTGCTGAAGAAGTATTGTTCATTCATAGTTCATGTTCACTAAGGTAGTTAATTTATGTTAACTAATGAACCATTTGTAAAGTGTTATCTACTAGTTATCTACTAATATGGTAATATTGTGATTCGTGAATCAAAGTGAGTCAGTAGCTACATTTACATGGACACAATCGGAATGAAATCAATCCGATTGATGAATCCGAACAAGGTGTTTACATGACTGATCAATAAAGTAATCGGGTTTATGTGCGCGTTTATATGTCACAAGTTTCAAATCGGATCTGATGTTTTGACATGCGCACACTGCACGAATATACACAGTTTCCCGCTTTTTGAGCATAAATATTCTCCTCTATTGGTTCTTTATTTGTTTTAAACAGCAGACGTAATATTAATTCGTCTCTGGTCATAATTTAGAGCATATTAACCGTTTTGCCGTGCTGCTTATTGATCACGCAGTAAAAATGCCCCTCCCCGCGGCCAAACCCAGTCGTCTGTGGATGAGAATCCAAAACAAGCACTGGTGGGACGTTGTCCTGCTTCACTTCACAGACGCGCGAGTGAAATGAGGATTTTAGAATGACGGGAAACAACTTAATATGACACTTTATTAAACAGGAAGAACAGCTCGTTCCGCGCGTCATACGTCATTACGCTAGTTAACGTCATCGCACATGCACAGTCCTTTCAGTTTCGGTTTTCAATCCGATCAAGTGTTTACATGTTCTCTCGATCGGATTACAAAAGGGATAAACCACCCCTTTCAATCCGATCGAAATTTCATTCGGATCGAGCTCAATCGGATCGATTAAGGTTAATCCTAATATTGAAGGTTGAAGGTTGAAGGTTGAACATGAAGGTTTTTTAGTCCGATTGAGCCGTCAATCCGATTATAAGTGTCCATGTAAACGCAGCTAGTGAAACGAGTAATTTGTTGTTCATCCACTCCAGTTGGTCAAACTGACTCTTATTAAGTTGGCTTGAGAGAGCCAACTTTCTGATATTGTACTTAAACTTATTATTATTATTAAGTTGGCTTGAGAGAGCCAACATATTGAAATCCTATTTAAACTTATTATTATTATTATTCTTCTGTTAAAAACTGTTGACTCAAACTCGTCCTAGAGCTTTAACTCTACATACTCCAAACTCGGCTCAGACACTCAAACTGATCTGACCGAGTGTGCTATATCTTTTCAGACTGATCGGACTTACGGTTTTCCTAAAAATGACGATCAAAACTCGGAAAAACTCCCATTGACTTGCATTGGGGAGTTCTAAAAAATTCAAATTTAGATTCAAACTCACCAACCGACGAAAATTCAAATCAAAATACCTTGAAGACTAAACCAAACTGCCGTTCTATATACTATATTAGCCAATGAGACTCATTTAAACTAATGAACTCTAAACTCATACACTTATAAACTAATTAACTTATAAACTCATGAATTCATAGACTTATGAACTCTTAAACTCATAAATTAATAAACTCTGAACTCTTAAACTCATTTAAACTTATAAACTCTAAACTCATTTAAACTTATAAACTCTAAACTCATTTAAAACTTATAAACTCTAAACTCAAAAACTCTTACACTTATAAACTCATCAATTTATACACTTATAAACTCTAAACTCATAAACTCTGAGTGTGTGTGTGTGTGTGAACACACACACACACACACACACACACACACACACACACACACACACACACACACTAAACTCATTTAAACTTAAACTCTAAACTCATTTAAACTTGTAAACTCAAAACTCGTAAACTACTTTAAACTTCAAACCACTTTAAACGTTTTAAGTTTAAAGCTTCAAGCTCCCAAGCAACTCCATAGCAACCAAACTTGAGTACCCTAGCAACCGTTTTGCAAGACCTATATCTCTGTATCAGAACATCGTATAGAGATGAGGTTTGGCTCTTTTGACTCATGCTAGCAAACAGCACTTCCAACATGCTACACATGCTAGCAGTGAATAGCTACATGCTAATATCAATTAGTTAAGTGCTAAATCATACCAAGATCATGCTAAGGACTCTATAAAAACTCCATAGTAACCATCTGTGACAACTACCAACCACCTAGCAACACCATAGCAACCGCCCAGAACACCCTAGCAACTGCCTAGCAACCGCCCAGAATACCTTAGCAACCGCCTAGCAACATCATAGCAACCACCCAGAACACCCTAGCAACCGCCTAGCAACACCATAGCAACCACCCAGAACACCCTAGCAACCGCCTAGCAACCACCCAGAATACCCTAGCAACCGCCTAGCAACACCATAGCAACCACCCAGAACACCCTAGCAACCGCCTAGCAACCACCCAGAACACCTTAGCAACAGCATAGCAACCACTCAGAACACCCTAGCAACTGCCTAGCAACCACCCAGAATACCTTAGCAACCGCCTAGCAACACCATAGCAACCACCCAGAACACCCTAGCAACCGCATAGCAACCACCCAGAACACCCTAGCAACCGCCTAGCAACCACCCAAAACACCCTAGCAACCACCTAGCAACCACCCAGAATACCCTAGCAACCGTCTAGCAACAGCATAGCAACCACCCAGAACACCCTAGCAACCGCCTAGCAACCACCCAGAATACCCTAGCAACCGCCTAGCAACACCATAGCAACCACCCAGAACACCCTAGCAACCGCCTAGCAACACCATAGAAACCACTAAAACACCCTAGCAACCGCCTAGCAACCACCCAGAACACCCTAGCAACCACCCAGAACACCCTAGTAACCGCCTAGCAACCACCCAAAATACCTTAGCAACCGCCTAGCAACACCCTAGCAACCACCCAAAACACCATAGCAACCGCCTAGCAACCACCCATAACACCCTAGCAACCAACCAGAATACCCTAGCAACCACCCATAACACCCTAGGAACCGCCTAGCAACCACCCAAAATACCTTAGCAACCGTCTAGCAACACCATAGCAACCACCCAGAACACCCTAGCAACCGCCTAGCAACACCCTAGCAACCACCCAAAATACCATAGCAACCGCCTAGCAACCACCCAGAACACCCTAGCAACCACCCAAAATACCTTAGCAACCGCCTAGCAACACCCTAGCAACCACCCAAAATACCCTAGCAACCGCTTAGCAACACCCTAGCAACCACCCAGAATACCCTAGCAACCGCCTAGCAACACCATAGCAACCACCCAGAACACCCTAAACTAAACTAAATTAAACTTCAAACTATTTTAAACTTTCAACTAATTTAAACTTTAAACTAAATTAAACTTCAAACTATTTTAAACTTTCAACTAATTTACACTTTAAACTAAATTAAACTTTAAACTACTTTAAACTTTTTCAAACTTTATGGTCCAAACTTTCTCAAGCCAACTTAAAGTTTGTCTCGACGAACTTTCGCATCTAGTTATTATTATTCTTCTTACTAAAAATTTATCCCCTATCTCCTCCTAGAGCTTTAACTCTACATACTCCAAACTCGGCTCAGACCTTCAGACTATTCTGACTTGAGTTGCTATATCTTTTCAGACTGATCGGACTTACGGTTTTCCTAATATTGCCGATCAAAACTCGGAAAAACTCCCATTGACTTACATTGGGGAGTTCTAAAAAATTCAAATCTAGATTCAAACTGGCCAACCGACGAAAATTCAAATCAAAATACCTTGAAGACTAATTCAAACTGCCATTCTATATAATATATAAGCCATTGAGACTCAATTAAACTAATCAACTCATCTATCTATCTACTTCAAACTATTTTAAACTTTAAACTACTTTAAACTTCAAACTAAATTAAACTTCAAACTAATATAAACTTTAAACTTCTTTAAACTTCAAACTTAAGCTTTAACTCATTTAAACTTATAAACTGTAAACTCATTTAAACTTATAAACTCAAAACTCATTTAAACTTACAAACCAAATTCAAAAACGTGTACACTTATAAACTCATCCATTTATACACTTATAAACTCTAAACTCATAAACTCTGAGTGTGTGTGTGTGTGTGTGTGAACCCACATACACACACACACTCTCTAAACTCATTTAAACTTAAACTCTAAACTCATTTAAACTTATAAACTCAAAACTCAAAAACTCGTAAACTAATTTAAACTTCAAACCACTTTAAACTTCGTACGTATAAAGCTCCCAGCTCCCAAGCAACTCCATAGCAACCAAACTTGAGTACCCTAGCAACCATTTTGCAAGACCTATATCTCTGTATCAGAACATTGTATAGAGATGAGGTTTGGCTCTTTTGACTCATGCTAGCAAACAGCACTTCCAACATGCTACACATGCTAGCAGTGAATAGCTACATGCTAATAGCGATTAGTTAAGTGCTAAATCATACCAAGATCATGCTAAGAACTATACAAACTCCATAGTAACCATCTGTGACAACTACCAACCACCAAGTAACACCATAGCAACCACCCAGAACACCCTAGCAACACCCTAGCAACCACCCAGAATACCCTAGCAACACCATAGCAACTACCAAAACACCCTAGCAACCACCTAGCAACATCATAGCAACCACCCAGAACACCCTAGCAACCACCTAGCAACACCATAGCAACCACCAAAACACCCTAGCAACCACCTAGCAACATCCTAGCAACCACCTGGAATACCCTAGCAACACCATAGCAACCACCCATAATACCCTAGCAACCGCCTAGCAACACCATAGCAACCACCAAAACACCCTAGTAACCGCCTAGCAACCACCCAGAATACCCTAGCAACCGCCTAGCAACACCCTAGCAACCACCCAGAACACCCTAGCAACCGCCTAGCAACACCATAGCAACCGCTAAAACACCCTAGCAACCGCCTAGCAACCACCCAGAACACCCTAGTAACCGCCTAGCAATCACCCAAAATACCTTAGCAACCGCCTAGCAACACCCTAGCAACCACCCAAAATACCCTAGCAACCGCTTAGCAACACCCTAGCAACCACCCAGAACACCCTAGCAACCACCTAGCAACCACCCAGAACACCCTAGCAACCAAACAGAATACCCTAGCAACAACCTAGCAACACCATAGCAACCACCCAGAACACCCTAGCAACCACCAAAAACACCCTAGCAACCGCCTAGCAACCACCCAGAACACCCTAGCAACTGCCTAGCAACCACCCAGAACACCTTAGCAACCCACTAGAAAACCCCCAACAACTTTTTAACTTTAAAATACTTTAAACTTTAAACTAATTTAAACATTAAACTAATTTAAACTTTAAACTAATTTAAACTTCAAACTAATTTAAACTTTAGACTAATTTAAACTTTAAACTAATTTAAGCTTCAAACTAATTTTAACTTGAAACTATTTTAAACTTCTAACTAATTTAAACTTTAAACTAATTTAAACTTGAAACTACTTTAAACTCCAAACTACTTTTAACTTCTTCAAACTTTCTGGTCCAGCTTTCTCAAGCCAACTTAAAGTTTGTCTCGACGAACTTTTTAATCTAGTTCCAACTTAATGTTATTAATATTAGGATTAATGTTTCATGTCACAGATCTGATAGTGATATAATGGTTTGATGAATAGAGATGAATCATTCAGAGTGACTCCTGATTCATCGTCTTTAACTTCTCCTTGTTTATGATTGCAGAAGTGGATGGAAGGCCTGAAATCCGTGATTCACAACTTCAAGGCCAATAACGTGTGTCCGATGACGTGCCTGAAGAAACAGTGAGTAGATCCACGAGAGACTCGAACCACACAGATATATGAGCTCATTTGATCTGATCTACAGTGCAAACAATGATGATTCTCCTCACTGCCTACGTTTACATGCAACCAAATAATCTGTTAGTAATGGGACTGACGGCTCAATCGCACTGAAAAGCCTTCATGTAAACGCCTTAATCGATCCGATTGAGCTCGATCCGAACGAAATTTCGATCGAATTGAAAGGGGTGGTTTATTCCTTTTCTAATCCAATCGAGAGAACATGTGAACACTTGATCGGATTGAAAACCGAAACTGTAGAAATAGCGTAATGATGTAGAAATAGCGTAATGACGTTGGAATAACGTAATGATGTAGAAATAGCGTAATGACGTTGGAATAACATACTGATGTAGAAATAGCGTAATGACGTTGAAATAGCGTAATGACGTTGAAATAGAGTAATGACGTAGAAATAGAGTAATGACGTAGAAATAGCGTAATGACGTTGAAATAGCGTAATGACGTAGAAATAGAGTAATGACGAAGAAATAGCGTAATGACGTTGGAATAACATACTGATGTAGAAATAGTGTAATGACGTTGAAATAGCGTAATGACGTTGAAATAGAGTAATGACGTAGAAATAGCGTAATGACGTAGAAATAGAGTAATGACGTAGAAATAGCGTAATGACGTTGAAATAGCGTAATGACGTAGAAATAGAGTAATGACGTAGAAATAGCGTAATGACGTAGAAATAGCGTAATGACTTAGAAATAGCGTAATGATGTAGAAATAGCGTAATGACGTTGGAATAACGTACTGATGTAGAAATAGCGTAAATGACGTTGGAATAACGTACTGATGTAGAAATAGCGTAAATGACGTTGGAATAACGTACTGATGTAGAAATAGCGTAATGACGTAGAAATAGCGTAATGACGTAGAAATAGTGTAATGACGTATAAATAGAGTAATGACGTTGGAATAACGTACTGATGTAGAAATAGCGTAATGACGTTGAAATAGCGTAATGACGTAGAAATAGAGTAATGACGAAGAAATAGCGTAATGACGTTGGAATAACATACTGATGTAGAAATAGTGTAATGACGTTGAAATAGCGTAATGACGTTGAAATAGAGTAATGACGTAGAAATAGCGTAATGACGTAGAAATAGAGTAATGACGTAGAAATAGCGTAATGACGTTGAAATAGCGTAATGACGTAGAAATAGAGTAATGACGTAGAAATAGCGTAATGACGTAGAAATAGCGTAATGACTTAGAAATAGCGTAATGATGTAGAAATAGCGTAATGACGTTGGAATAACGTACTGATGTAGAAATAGCGTAAATGACGTTGGAATAACGTACTGATGTAGAAATAGCGTAAATGACGTTGGAATAACGTACTGATGTAGAAATAGCGTAATGACGTAGAAATAGCGTAATGACGTAGAAATAGTGTAATGACGTATAAATAGAGTAATGACGTTGGAATAACGTACTGATGTAGAAATAGCGTAATGACGTAGAAATAGTGTAATGACGTAGAAATAGCGTAATGACGTAGAAATAGTGTAATGACGTAGAAATAGTGCAATGACGTAGAAATAGCGTAATGACGTAGAAATAGTGTAATGACGTAGACATAGCGTAATGACGTTGGAATAACGTACTGATGTAGAAATAGCGTAATGACGTCGAAATAGCGTAATGATGTAGACATAGTGTAATGACGTAGAAATAGCGTAATGATGTAGACATAGTGTAATGACGTAGAAATAGCGTAATGACGTAGAAATAGCGTAATGACGTTGGAATAACGTACTGATGTAGAAATAGCGTAATGACGTAGAAATAGCGTAATGACGTAGACATAGTGTAATGACGTAGAAATAGCGTAATGACGTAGACATAGTGTAATGACGTAGAAATAGTGTAATGACGCAGAAATAGCGTAATGGCGTAGAAATAGCGTAATGACGTTGGAATAACGTACTGATGTAGAAATAGCGTAATGACGTAGACATAGTGTAATGACGTAGAAATAGCGTAATGACGTAGAAATAGCGTAATGACGTTGGAATAACGTACTGATGTAGAAATAGCGTAATGACGTAGACATAGTGTAATGACGTAGAAATAGCGTAATGACGTAGAAATAGCGTAATGACGTAGACATAGTGTAATGACGTAGAAATAGCGTAATGACGTAGACATAGTGTAATGACGTAGAAATAGTGTAATGACGCAGAAATAGCGTAATGGCGTAGAAATAGCGTAATGACGTTGGAATAACGTACTGATGTAGAAATAGCGTAATGACGTAGACATAGTGTAATGACGTAGAAATAGCGTAATGACGTAGAAATAGCGTAATGACGTTGGAATAACGTACTGATGTAGAAATAGCGTAATGACGTAGACATAGTGTAATGACGTAGACATAGTGTAATGACGTAGAAATAGCGTAATGACGTAGACATAGCGTAATGACGTAGACATAGCGTAATGACGTAGAAATAGCGTAATGACGTTGGAATAACGTACTGATGTAGAAATAGCGTAATGACGTAGACATAGTGTAATGACGTAGAAATAGCGTAATGACGTAGAAATAGCGTAATGACGTAGACATAGTGTAATGACGTAGAAATAGCGTAATGACGTAGACATAGTGTAATGACGTAGAAATAGTGTAATGACGCAGAAATAGCGTAATGGCGTAGAAATAGCGTAATGACGTTGGAATAACGTACTGATGTAGAAATAGCGTAATGACGTAGACATAGTGTAATGACGTAGAAATAGCGTAATGACGTAGAAATAGCGTAATGACGTTGGAATAACGTACTGATGTAGAAATAGCGTAATGACGTAGACATAGTGTAATGACGTAGACATAGTGTAATGACGTAGAAATAGCGTAATGACGTAGACATAGCGTAATGACGTAGACATAGCGTAATGACGTAGAAATAGCGTAATGACGTAGAAATAGCGTAATGACGTAGAAATAGCGTAATGACGTAGACATAGCGTAATGACGTAGAAATAGCGTAATGACGTAGAAATAGTGTAATGACGTAGTGTAATGACGTAGTGTAATGACGTAGTGTAATGACGTAGAAATAGCGTAATGACGCTGAAATAGCGTAATGACGTAGACATAGCGTAATGACGTAGAAATAGCGTAATGACGTTGAAATAGCGTAATGACGTTGAAATAGCGTAATGACGTAGAAATAGCGTAATGGCGTAGAAACAGTGTAATAGCGTAATGACGTAGAAATAGCGTAATGACGTAGAAATAGCGTAATGGCGTAGAAACAGTGTAATGACGTAGAAATAGTGTAATGACGTAGAAATAGTGTAATGACGTAGAAATAGTGTAATGACGTAGTGTAATGACGTAGTGTAATGACGTAGTGTAATGACGTAGAAAAAGCGCAATGACGTAGAAACAGCGCAATGACGTAGAAACAGCGCAAAGACTTAGAAACAGCGTAATGACGTAGAAATAGTGTAATGATGTAGAAATAGCGTAATGACGTAGAAATAGTGTAATGGCGTAGAAATAGTGTAATGACAGTGTAATGACGTAGAAATAGAATAATGACGTAGAAATAGCGTAATGATGTAGAAATAGCGTAATGACGTAGAAATAGTGTAATGACGTAGTGTAATGATGTAGAAATAGAATAATGACATAGAAATATTTTAATGACGTAGAAACAGTGTAATGACGTTGAAATAGTGTAATGACGTTGAAATAGTGTAATGACGTAGAAATAGTGTAATGACGTAGAAATAGTGTAATGACGTAGTGTAATGACGTAGAAACAGTGTAATGACGTTGAAACAGTTTAATGACGTAGAAATAGTGTAATGACGTAGAAATAGTGTAATGACGTAGTGTAATGACGTAGTGTAATGACGTAGTGTAATGACGTAGAAAAAGCGCAATGACGTAGAAACAGCGCAATGACGTAGAAACAGCGCAAAGACTTAGAAACAGCGTAATGACGTAGAAATAGTGTAATGATGTAGAAATAGCGTAATGACGTAGACATAGTGTAATGACGTAGAAATAGCGTAATGACGTAGAAATAGCGTAATGACGTAGACATAGTGTAATGACGTAGAAATAGCGTAATGACGTAGACATAGTGTAATGACGTAGAAATAGCGTAATGACGTAGAAATAGCGTAATGACGTAGACATAGTGTAATGACGTAGAAATAGCGTAATGACGTAGAAATAGCGTAATGACGTAGAAATAGTGTAATGACGTAGTGTAATGACGTAGTGTAATGACGTAGTGTAATGACGTAGTGTAATGACGTAGAAATAGCGTAATGACGCTGAAATAGCGTAATGACGTAGACATAGCGTAATGACGTAGAAATAGCGTAATGACGTTGAAATAGCGTAATGACGTTGAAATAGCGTAATGACGTAGAAATAGCGTAATGGCGTAGAAACAGTGTAATAGCGTAATGACGTAGAAATAGCGTAATGACGTAGAAATAGCGTAATGACGTAGAAATAGCGTAATGGCGTAGAAACAGTGTAATGACGTAGAAATAGTGTAATGACGTAGTGTAATGACGTAGTGTAATGACGTAGAAAAAGCGCAATGACGTAGAAACAGCGCAATGACGTAGAAACAGCGCAAAGACTTAGAAACAGCGTAATGACGTAGAAATAGTGTAATGATGTAGAAATAGCGTAATGACGTAGAAATAGTGTAATGGCGTAGAAATAGTGTAATGACAGTGTAATGACGTAGAAATAGAATAATGACGTAGAAATAGCGTAATGATGTAGAAATAGCGTAATGACGTAGAAATAGTGTAATGACGTAGTGTAATGATGTTGAAATAGAATAATGACATAGAAATATTTTAATGACGTAGAAACAGTGTAATGACGTTGAAATAGTGTAATGACGTTGAAATAGTGTAATGACGTAGAAATAGTGTAATGACGTAGAAATAGTGTAATGACGTAGTGTAATGACGTAGAAACAGTGTAATGACGTTGAAACAGTTTAATGACGTTGAAATAGTGTAATGACGTTGAAATAGTGTAATGACGTTGAAATAGTGTAATGACGTAGAAATAGTGTAATGATGTAGTGTAATGACGTAGAAATAGCGTAATGGCGTTGAAATAGCGTAATGACGTAGAAATAGTGTAATGACGTAGTGTAATGACGTAGTGTAATGACGTAGTGTAATGACGTAGTGTAATGACGTAGTGTAATGACGTAGTGTAATGACGTAGAAATAGCGTAATGACGCTGAAATAGCGTAATGACGTAGACATAGCGTAATGACGTTGAAATAGCGTAATGACGTAGAAATAGCGTAATGGCGTAGAAACAGTGTAATAGCGTAATGACGTAGAAATAGCGTAATGACGTAGAAATAGCGTAATGGCGTAGAAACAGTGTAATGACGTAGAAATAGTGTAATGACGTAGTGTAATGACGTAGTGTAATGACGTAGTGTAATGACGTAGTGTAATGACGTAGTGTAATGACGTAGTGTAATGACGTAGTGTAATGACGTAGTGTAATGACGTAGAAAAAGCGTAATGACGTAGAAACAGCGCAATGACGTAGAAACAGCGCAATGACGTAGAAACAGCGCAAAGACGTAGAAACAGCGTAATGACGTAGAAATAGTGTAATGATGTAGAAATAGCGTAATGACGTAGAAATAGTGTAATGGCGTAGAAATAGTGTAATGACAGTGTAATGACGTAGAAATAGAATAATGACATAGAAATAGCGTAATGATGTAGAAATAGCGTAATGACGTAGAAATAGTGTAATGACGTAGTGTAATGATGTAGAAATAGAATAATGACATAGAAATATTTTAATGACGTAGAAATAATGTAATGACGTAGAAATAGTGTAATGACGTAGAAATAGTGTAATGACGTAGTGTAATGACGTAGAAATAGCGTAATGGCGTTGAAATAGCGTAATGACGTTGAAATAGTGTAATGACGTTGAAATAGTGTAATGACGTAGAAATAGTGTAATGACGTAGTGTAATGACGTAGAAACAGTGTAATGACGTTGAAACAGTGTAATGACGTTGAAATAGTGTAATGACGTAGAAATAGTGTAATGACGTAGAAATAGTGTAATGACGTAGTGTAATGACGTAGAAACAGTGTAATGACGTTGAAACAGTGTAATGACGTTGAAATAGTGTAATGACGTAGAAATAGTGTAATGACGTAGTGTAATGACGTAGAAACAGTGTAATGACGTAGAAACAGTGTAATGACGTTGAAATAGTGTAATGACGTAGAAATAGTGTAATGACGTAGTGTAATGACGTAGTGTAATGACGTAGAAATAGCGTAATGGCGTAGAAACAGTGTAATGACGTAGAAATAGTGTAATGGCGTAGAAATAGTGTAATGACGTAGAAATAGTGTAATGACTTAGTGTAATGACGTAGTGTAATGACGTAGAAATAGTGTAATGACGTAGAAATAGTGTAATGACTTAGTGTAATGACGTAGTGTAATGACGTAGAAATAGCGTAATGACGTAGAAATAGTGTAATGACTTAGTGTAATGACGTAGTGTAATGACGTAGAAATAGCGTAATGACGTAGATATAGCGTAATGATGATTGTTTCTCTACAATTACAAAAAGGACAACTTCAGAATTCAAAACTGACACAAAAGAGTTAACAGCGATAATACCTTGCAATATTCTCCATTGAGTATAAAAAAAATGTCTCTCTCTGTCTCTGTCTAGTTGGATGAGACTCTCCTTCGTGACGAACGTCAGTGGGAAGATCCCGGTTCGAGGGTGAGTGTGTGATTTGTCCCCGTCATCTCTGTGTTCTGGAGTGTTTTATCTGACGGGTCTCGTCTATCGCAGCATCACTCGGACCTTCGGCTCTGGGAAAACGGAGAAGGGAATCTTCCAGGCGCTGAAGG
This sequence comes from Abramis brama, assembly GCF_963993115.1. Lineage (NCBI taxonomy): Eukaryota > Metazoa > Chordata > Actinopteri > Cypriniformes > Leuciscidae > Abramis > Abramis brama. The sequence continues at coordinate 36,147,124 of NC_139980.1, read as the reverse complement.
AACTCGGTCTGCCCAGTGGGAAGGTCAGAGGTCATCCTATCAGATCTCTCGCTTGATGATTTAATCTGATCAGTGTGTTTCTGTTCCTGCTCTTATTGTGAAGAAGAACACATCCAGACCAGGCAGAAAACTGCGAGAAATAAATAAATCAGACGATTACAGTAAATAATAAATAAAATAAATAATAATAAGAAAATTATAATAAATAAAAAGGATTAAAAGACAAATTTGTAAATAAGGGAATTAAATAAATAAATAATATTAGATTAAAATACGTTTGAATAAAATAAAAGTTCAAGTTAAAAATGTATTATTTAATAAATAATATTAAAGTTCAATTAAAAAGGAATGAATAAATAGATTAAAATAAATAAATTGATAGAAACAAATAGATTAAAATACAAATTTGTAAATAAATTAGTAAAATAAAGAAATAAATATTTCAATAAAATATTTTAATAAATTAATAAAATAAATAATAAAAATAGATTAAAATGAATGATAAAAGTTCAATTAAAAATAAACTAATAAATAGATTTAGATTAGATAACTAATTTATAACTAATTTAATAATTAAAATAAATAAATAGAAAAGAAACATTTTAAAATAAATAAAAAATATTCAAGTACAAATTTTTAAATAAATGAGAAATACATTTCAATAAAATAAAATGGTCTAATAAATGAATATAATAAATAATAAAACTAGATTAAAATGAATTATAAAAGTTAAATTAAAAATAAATAGATTTCAAATAAACAAATAAATAAAAGACAGTACAATAGAATGAGTTGATAAAAAAACAACAACATATTTTCCAAATAATATTGTACACATTTATAATATTTATTTTTCACTGTATAGATTTGGTCTTTAGACTTAAAAATGAATCATTGCCTTGAATATGATCATATATTAGGGTCCGTGGATCTAAAAGACATCTAAAAACTCTTGAAAAACTAGTTTAATCTGAATACTATTGAAAGAACCTTCCAAACCGATAAAACAAAACCGATATATTTTAGATGATTTCCAGCTGCTGTTTAACCTGCTGATTGTCTTGTGTCCTCCAGAACGATGAGATCGAGCACTCGGCCTTCACCTTCGACATCTTCTACGCCCTCACACAGAAGATCTGCCCTCGCACAGACATCGAGGAGCTCTTCAAGAAGATGTAGGTCCCAAGCGCTAACACCCGTGCGGTTAACTAGCGGTTAACTAGCTGTCAGAGTGATGATGGACAGCAGCACTAACTACAGGAGAGCGACTCTAACGCTTCAGCAGTTCAACATTAACCTGTGTTTCACTAACTGAGTGTCTGTGGAGCGTTAGACAGGAGTCGTACTGATGCTTGACATGTCTAACTCTCTCTCTCTCTCTCTCTCTCTCTCTCTCTCTCTCTCTCTCTCTCTCTCTCATTAATGGTTTTGTTTGTGTTGTAACCAAACCAAATCTCTTC
>NC_139980.1:36108164-36140664 GCF_963993115.1 Abramis brama | reverse complement strand
AGTAGTATATCAGTGTATCAGTATAGTAGTATATCAGTGTATCAGCATAGTAGTATATCAGTGTATCAGCATAGTAGTATATCAGTATATCAGTATAGTAGTGTATCAGTATAGTAGTGTATCAGTATAGTAGTATATCAGTGTATCAGTATAGTAGTATATCAGTATATCAGCATAGTAGTATATTAGTGTATCAGTATAGTAGTATATCAGTATAGTAGTATATCAGTGTATCAGTATAGTAGTATATCAGTATATCAGTATATCAGTATAGTAGTGTATCAGCATAGTAGTATATCAGTATATCAGTATAGTAGTGTATCAGCATAGTAGTATATCAGTATAGTAGTATATCAGTGTATCAGTATAGTAGTATATCAGTGTATCAGCATAGTAGTGTATCAGTATAGTAGTATATCAGTGTATCAGTATAGTAGTATATCAGTATATCAGTATAGTAGTATATCAGTATATCAGCATAGTAGTATATCAGTGTATCAGTATAGTAGTATATCAGTATAGTAGTATATCAGTGTATCAGTATAGTAGTATATCAGTATATCAGTATAGTAGTGTATCAGCATAGTAGTATATCAGTATATCAGTATAGTAGTGTATCAGCATAGTAGTATATCAGTATAGTAGTATATCAGTATAGTAGTATATCAGTGTATCAGCATAGTAGTGTATCAGTATAGTAGTATAGTAGTATATCAGTGTATCAGTATAGTAGTATATCAGTATATCAGTATAGTAGTATATCAGTATATCAGCATAGTAGTATATCAGTGTATCAGTATAGTAGTATATCAGTATAGTAGTATATCAGTGTATCAGCATAGTAGTATATCAGTGTATCAGCATAGTAGTATATCAGTGTATCAGCATAGTAGTATATCAGTATATCAGTATAGTAGTGTATCAGTATAGTAGTGTATCAGTATAGTAGTATATCAGTGTATCAGTATATCAGTGTATCAGTATAGTAGTATATCAGTGTATCAGTATAGTAGTATATCAGTATAGTAGTATATCAGTGTATCAGTATAGTAGTATATCAGTGTATCAGTATAGTAGTATATCAGTATATCAGTATAGTAGTATATCAGTGTATCAGTATAGTAGTATATCAGTGTATCAGCATAGTAGTATATCAGTGTATCAGTATAGTAGTATATCAGTGTATCAGTATAGTAGTGTATCAGTATAGTAGTATATCAGTGTATCAGTATATCAGTGTATCAGTATATCAGTGTATCAGTATAGTAGTATATCAGTGTATCAGTATAGTAGTATATCAGTGTATCAGTATAGTAGTACATCAGTGTATCAGTATAGTAGTATATCAGTATATCAGCATAGTAGTATATCAGTGTATCAGTATAGTAGTATATCAGTATAGTAGTATATCAGTGTATCAGCATAGTAGTATATCAGTGTATCAGCATAGTAGTATATCAGTGTATCAGTATAGTAGTATATCAGTGTATCAGTATAGTAGTGTATCAGTATAGTAGTATATCAGTGTATCAGTATAGTAGTATATCAGTGTATCAGTATAGTAGTATATCAGTGTATCAGTATAGTAGTGTATCAGCATAGTAGTATATCAGTATAGTAGTATATCAGTATAGTAGTATATCAGTGTATCAGTATAGTAGTATATCAGTGTATCAGCATAGTAGTGTATCAGTATAGTAGTATATCAGTGTATCAGTATAGTAGTATATCAGTATATCAGTATAGTAGTATATCAGTATATCAGCATAGTAGTATATCAGTGTATCAGTATAGTAGTATATCAGTATAGTAGTATATCAGTGTATCAGCATAGTAGTATATCAGTGTATCAGCATAGTAGTATATCAGTGTATCAGCATAGTAGTATATCAGTATATCAGTATAGTAGTGTATCAGTATAGTAGTGTATCAGTATAGTAGTATATCAGTGTATCAGTGTATCAGTATATCAGTGTATCAGTATAGTAGTATATCAGTGTATCAGTATAGTAGTATATCAGTGTATCAGTATAGTAGTATATCAGTATATCAGCATAGTAGTATATCAGTGTATCAGTATAGTAGTATATCAGTGTATCAGCATAGTAGTATATCAGTGTATCAGCATAGTAGTATATCAGTATATCAGTATAGTAGTATATCAGTATAGTAGTATATCAGTATAGTAGTATATCAGTGTATCAGCATAGTAGTATATCAGTGTATCAGCATAGTAGTGTATCAGTATAGTAGTATATCAGTGTATCAGTATAGTAGTATATCAGTATATCAGTATAGTAGTATATCAGTATATCAGCATAGTAGTATATCAGTGTATCAGTATAGTAGTATATCAGTATAGTAGTATATCAGTGTATCAGCATAGTAGTATATCAGTGTATCAGCATAGTAGTATATCAGTGTATCAGCATAGTAGTATATCAGTATATCAGTATAGTAGTGTATCAGTATAGTAGTGTATCAGTATAGTAGTATATCAGTGTATCAGTATAGTAGTGTATCAGCATAGTAGTATATCAGTATAGTAGTATATCAGTATAGTAGTATATCAGTGTATCAGTATAGTAGTATATCAGTGTATCAGCATAGTAGTGTATCAGTATAGTAGTATATCAGTGTATCAGTATAGTAGTATATCAGTATAGTAGTATATCAGTATATCAGCATAGTAGTATATCAGTGTATCAGTATAGTAGTATATCAGTATAGTAGTATATCAGTGTATCAGCATAGTAGTATATCAGTGTATCAGCATAGTAGTATATCAGTGTATCAGCATAGTAGTATATCAGTATATCAGTATAGTAGTGTATCAGTATAGTAGTGTATCAGTATAGTAGTATATCAGTGTATCAGTGTATCAGTATATCAGTGTATCAGTATAGTAGTATATCAGTGTATCAGTATAGTAGTATATCAGTGTATCAGTATAGTAGTATATCAGTATATCAGCATAGTAGTATATCAGTGTATCAGTATAGTAGTATATCAGTGTATCAGCATAGTAGTATATCAGTGTATCAGCATAGTAGTATATCAGTATATCAGTATAGTAGTATATCAGTATAGTAGTATATCAGTATAGTAGTATATCAGTGTATCAGCATAGTAGTATATCAGTGTATCAGCATAGTAGTGTATCAGTATAGTAGTATATCAGTGTATCAGTATAGTAGTATATCAGTATATCAGTATAGTAGTATATCAGTATATCAGCATAGTAGTATATCAGTGTATCAGTATAGTAGTATATCAGTATAGTAGTATATCAGTGTATCAGCATAGTAGTATATCAGTGTATCAGCATAGTAGTATATCAGTGTATCAGCATAGTAGTATATCAGTATATCAGTATAGTAGTGTATCAGTATAGTAGTGTATCAGTATAGTAGTATATCAGTGTATCAGTATAGTAGTGTATCAGCATAGTAGTATATCAGTATAGTAGTATATCAGTATAGTAGTATATCAGTGTATCAGTATAGTAGTATATCAGTGTATCAGCATAGTAGTGTATCAGTATAGTAGTATATCAGTGTATCAGTATAGTAGTATATCAGTATATCAGTATAGTAGTATATCAGTATATCAGCATAGTAGTATATCAGTGTATCAGTATAGTAGTATATCAGTATAGTAGTATATCAGTGTATCAGCATAGTAGTATATCAGTGTATCAGCATAGTAGTATATCAGTGTATCAGCATAGTAGTATATCAGTATATCAGTATAGTAGTGTATCAGTATAGTAGTGTATCAGTATAGTAGTATATCAGTGTATCAGTATATCAGTGTATCAGTATAGTAGTATATCAGTGTATCAGTATAGTAGTATATCAGTGTATCAGTATAGTAGTATATCAGTATATCAGCATAGTAGTATATCAGTGTATCAGTATAGTAGTATATCAGTGTATCAGCATAGTAGTATATCAGTGTATCAGCATAGTAGTATATCAGTATATCAGTATAGTAGTGTATCAGTATAGTAGTGTATCAGTATAGTAGTATATCAGTATATCAGCATAGTAGTATATCAGTGTATCAGTATAGTAGTATATCAGTATAGTAGTATATCAGTGTATCAGTATAGTAGTATATCAGTATATCAGTATAGTAGTGTATCAGCATAGTAGTATATCAGTATATCAGTATAGTAGTGTATCAGCATAGTAGTATATCAGTATAGTAGTATATCAGTATAGTAGTATATCAGTGTATCAGTATAGTAGTATATCAGTGTATCAGCATAGTAGTGTATCAGTATAGTAGTATATCAGTGTATCAGTATAGTAGTATATCAGTATATCAGTATAGTAGTATATCAGTATATCAGCATAGTAGTATATCAGTGTATCAGTATAGTAGTATATCAGTATAGTAGTATATCAGTGTATCAGCATAGTAGTATATCAGTGTATCAGCATAGTAGTATATCAGTGTATCAGCATAGTAGTATATCAGTGTATCAGTATAGTAGTGTATCAGTATAGTAGTGTATCAGTATAGTAGTGTATCAGTGTATTAGTATATCAGTGTATCAGTATATCAGTGTATCAGTATAGTAGTATATCAGTGTATCAGTATAGTAGTATATCAGTATAGTAGTATATCAGTGTATCAGTATAGTAGTATATCAGTGTATCAGTATAGTAGTATATCAGTATATCAGTATAGTAGTATATCAGTGTATCAGTATAGTAGTATATCAGTGTATCAGCATAGTAGTATATCAGTGTATCAGTATAGTAGTATATCAGTGTATCAGTATAGTAGTGTATCAGTATAGTAGTATATCAGTATATCAGTGTATCAGTATATCAGTGTATCAGTATAGTAGTATATCAGTGTATCAGTATAGTAGTATATCAGTGTATCAGTATAGTAGTATATCAGTGTATCAGTATAGTAGTGTATCAGTATAGTAGTATATCAGTATATCAGTGTATCAGTATATCAGTGTATCAGTATAGTAGTATATCAGTGTATCAGTATAGTAGTATATCAGTGTATCAGTATAGTAGTACATCAGTGTATCAGTATAGTAGTATATCAGTATATCAGCATAGTAGTATATCAGTGTATCAGTATAGTAGTATATCAGTATAGTAGTATATCAGTGTATCAGCATAGTAGTATATCAGTGTATCAGCATAGTAGTATATCAGTGTATCAGTATAGTAGTATATCAGTGTATCAGTATAGTAGTGTATCAGTATAGTAGTATATCAGTGTATCAGTATAGTAGTATATCAGTGTATCAGTATAGTAGTATATCAGTGTATCAGTATAGTAGTATATCAGTATATCAGCATAGTAGTATATCAGTGTATCAGTATAGTAGTATATCAGTATAGTAGTATATCAGTGTATCAGCATAGTAGTATATCAGTGTATCAGCATAGTAGTATATCAGTGTATCAGTATAGTAGTATATCAGTGTATCAGTATAGTAGTATATCAGCATAGTAGTATATCAGTATAGTAGTATATCAGTGTATCAGTATAGTAGTATATCAGTATATCAGCATAGTAGTATATCAGTGTATCAGTATAGTAATATATCAGTGTATCAGTATAGTAGTGTATCAGTATAGTAGTATATCAGTGTATCAGTATATCAGTGTATCAGTATATCAGTGTATCAGTATAGTAGTATATCAGTGTATCAGTATAGTAGTATATCAGTGTATCAGTATAGTAGTATATCAGTGTATCAGTATAGTAGTATATCAGTATATCAGCATAGTAGTATATCAGTGTATCAGTATAGTAGTATATCAGTATAGTAGTATATCAGTGTATCAGCATAGTAGTATATCAGTGTATCAGCATAGTAGTATATCAGTGTATCAGTATAGTAGTATATCAGTATAGTAGTATATCAGTGTATCAGCATAGTAGTATATCAGTGTATCAGTATAGTAGTATATCAGTGTATCAGCATAGTAGTATATCAGTGTATCAGCATAGTAGTATATCAGTGTATCAGTATAGTAGTATATCAGTATAGTAGTATATCAGTGTATCAGCATAGTAGTATATCAGTGTATCAGTATAGTAGTATATCAGTATATCAGTATAGTAGTATATCAGTGTATCAGTATAGTAGTATATCAGTATATCAGTATAGTAGTATATCAGTATATCAGCATAGTAGTATATCAGTGTATCAGTATAGTAGTATATCAGTGTATCAGCATAGTAGTATATCAGTGTATCAGCATAGTAGTATATCAGTGTATCAGCATAGTAGTATATCAGTATATCAGTATAGTAGTGTATCAGTATAGTAGTGTATCAGTATAGTAGTATATCAGTGTATCAGTATATCAGTGTATCAGTATATCAGTGTATCAGTATAGTAGTATATCAGTGTATCAGTATAGTAGTATATCAGTGTATCAGTATAGTAGTATATCAGTATATCAGCATAGTAGTATATCAGTGTATCAGCATAGTAGTATATCAGTATATCAGTATAGTAGTGTATCAGTATAGTAGTGTATCAGTATAGTAGTATATCAGTGTATCAGTATAGTAGTATATCAGTGTATCAGCATAGTAGTATATCAGTGTATCAGTATAGTAGTATATCAGTGTATCAGCATAGTAGTATATCAGTGTATCAGCATAGTAGTATATCAGTGTATCAGTATAGTAGTATATCAGTGTATCAGCATAGTAGTATATCAGTGTATCAGCATAGTAGTATATCAGTGTATCAGTATAGTAGTATATCAGTGTATCAGCATAGTAGTATATCAGTGTATCAGCATAGTAGTATATCAGTATATCAGTATAGTAGTGTATCAGTATAGTAGTGTATCAGTGTATCAGTATAGTAGTGTATCAGTGTATCAGTATAGTAGTATATCAGTGTATCAGCATAGTAGTATATCAGTGTATCAGTATAGTAGTATATCAGTATATCAGTATAGTAGTGTATCAGTATAGTAGTATATCAGTATAGTAGTATATCAGTGTATCAGTATAGTAGTATATCAGTGTATCAGTATAGTAGTGTATCAGTGTATCAGTATAGTAGTATATCAGTGTATCAGCATAGTAGTATATCAGTGTATCAGTATAGTAGTGTATCAGTGTATCAGTATAGTAGTATATCAGTGTATCAGCATAGTAGTATATCAGTGTATCAGCATAGTAGTATATCAGTGTATCAGTATAGTAGTATATCAGTATATCAGTATAGTAGTGTATCAGTATAGTAGTGTATCAGTGTATCAGTATAGTAGTATATCAGTGTATCAGCATAGTAGTATATCAGTGTATCAGTATAGTAGTATATCAGTGTATCAGCATAGTAGTATATCAGTGTATCAGTATAGTAGTATATCAGTATATCAGTATAGTAGTGTATCAGTATAGTAGTATATCAGTATAGTAGTATATCAGTATAGTAGTATATCAGTGTATCAGTATAGTAGTATATCAGTATATCAGTATAGTAGTATATCAGTGTATCAGTATAGTAGTATATCAGTATATCAGTATAGTAGTATATCAGTATAGTAGTATTTCAGTGTATCAGTATAGTAGTATATCAGTATATCAGTATAGTAGTATATCAGTATAGTAGTATATCAGTATATCAGTATAGTAGTATATCAGTGTATCGGTATAGTAGTATATCAGTGTATCAGTATATCAGTATAGTAGTATATCAGTATAGTAGTATATCAGTATAGTAGTATATCAGTATATCAGTATAGTAGTGTATCAGTATATCAGTATAGTAGTATATCAGTATAGTAGTATATCAGTGTATCAGTATAGTAGTATATCAGTATATCAGTATAGTAGTATATCAGTATATCAGTATAGTAGTATATCAGTGTATCAGTATATCAGTATAGTAGTATATCAGTATAGTAGTATATCAGTATATCAGTATAGTAGTGTATCAGTATATCAGTATAGTAGTATATCAGTATAGTAGTATATCAGTGTATCAGTATAGTAGTATATCAGTATATCAGTATAGTAGTATATCAGTATAGTAGTATATCAGTATAGTAGTATATCAGTGTATCAGTATAGTAGTATATCAGTGTATCAGTATATCAGTATAGTAGTATATCAGTATATCAGTATATCAGTATAGTAGTATATCAGTGTATCGGTGTAGTAGTATATCAGTGTATCAGTATATCAGTATAGTAGTATATCAGTATAGTAGTATATCAGTATATCAGTATAGTAGTGTATCAGTATATCAGTATAGTAGTATATCAGTATAGTAGTATATCAGTGTATCAGTATAGTAGTATATCAGTATATCAGTATAGTAGTATATCAGTATAGTAGTATATCAGTGTATCAGTATAGTAGTATATCAGTGTATCAGTATATCAGTATAGTAGTATATCAGTATAGTAGTATATCAGTATATCAGTATAGTAGTATATCAGTATAGTAGTATATCAGTGTATCAGTATAGTAGTATATCAGTATAGTAGTATATCAGTATATCAGTGTATCAGTGTATCAGTATAGTAGTATATCAGTATATCAGTATAGTAGTATATCAGTATATCAGTATAGTAGTATATCAGTGTATCAGTATAGTAGTATATCAGTATATCAGTATAGTAGTATATCAGTATAGTAGTATATCAGTATATCAGTATAGTAGTGTATCAGTATAGTAGTATATCAGTATATCAGTATAGTAGTATATCAGTATAGTAGTATATCAGTGTATCAGTATAGTAGTATATCAGTATATCAGTATAGTAGTATATCAGTATAGTAGTATATCAGTATATCAGTATAGTAGTATATCAGTGTATCAGTATAGTAGTATATCAGTATATCAGTATAGTAGTATATCAGTATAGTAGTATATCAGTGTATCAGTATAGTAGTGTATCAGTATAGTAGTATATCAGTATATCAGTAACCTGACAGGCAGCTGTCCAAACAAAAGCTGCTTTTGCTTTCAACAGATCAGTGAGGGGGGCTACCACCGTAGAAAAATTCCTGCAAAATCCCCGATAGTACCCTACTAACCCCAAAAACCGCATCAACTCCTTCTTATTAGTAGGAGAAGGAAATTGATCAATGGCCTCAACCTTGGCCCGAACTGGTCGCACACATCCTTGTCCAACTACCTTACCTAAGTAAGTCACCGTGGCCTTGGCAAACTCGCATTTAGCCAGATTGACGGTCAGGCCAGCCTCTTCAAAATGAGAGAACAGGTCTGCGATATGCTTCAAGTGCTGCTCCCATGAATCACTGAACACTACTACATCGTCCAAATAGACGGCCACTCCCTCTAACCCAGAAACAAATAACAAAAGACAACCAAACCCACACAATATGACCCACACTGAGGTCGTAACACCCCCCCCCCCCATAACACCCCCCCGAGAGGTCCCGGGTTCAGATCCCGGACGAGCCCCCATTTGTCACGGCCGGCTCGCAAGCCGCGACAAAGAAGGAGATGACACGTTAAAATAATATGCAAAAAGGAATAACATTTATTAAAGTTAAAGTAATAGGTTAGACCAAAACGGAAACAAAACAACAACTAAGACGACAACAAAATGGCACGAGGGGAGAGCACCCCGTCACGACTGAAGGGAGCTGCATTTGTTTGCCGGCATCAGCTCTAGCACAGGTGTAAACCATCAGTCATCATGACGTCACTCACTCCAACTCCAACCTACAAAACAAATAACAAAAGACAACCAAACCCACACAATATGACCCACACTGAGGTCGTAACAGTAGTATATCAGTATAGTAGTATATCAGTATAGTAGTATATCAGTGTATCAGTATAGTAGTATATCAGTATAGTAGTATATCAGTATATCAGTGTATCAGTATAGTAGTATATCAGTATAGTAGTATATCAGTATAGTAGTATATCAGTGTATCAGTATAGTAGTATATCAGTATAGTAGTATATCAGTATATCAGTGTATCAGTATAGTAGTATATCAGTATAGTAGTATATCAGTATATCAGTATATCAGTATAGTAGTATATCAGTATAGTAGTATATCAGTATATCAGTATAGTAGTATATCAATATATCAGTATAGTAGTATATCAGTATATCAGTATAGTAGTATATCAGTATAGTAGTATATCAGTATATCAGTATAGTAGTGTATCAGTATAGTAGTATATCAGTATATCAGTATAGTAGTATATCAGTATATCAGTATAGTAGTATATCAGTATATCAGTATAGTAGTATATCAGTATATCAGTATAGTAGTGTATCAGTATAGTAGTATAACAGTATATCAGTATAGTAGTATATCAGTATATCAGTATAGTAGTATATCAGTATATCAGTATGGTAGTATATCAGTATATCAGTATAGTAGTGTATCAGTATATCAGTATAGTAGTATATCAGTATAGTAGTATATCAGTATATCAGTATAGTAGTATATCAGTATATCAGTATAGTAGTGTATCAGTATATCAGTATAGTAGTATATCAGTATAGTAGTATATCAGTATATCAGTATAGTAGTATATCAGTATATCAGTATAGTAGTGTATCAGTATAGTAGTATATCAGTATATCAGTATAGTAGTATATCAGTATAGTAGTATATCAGTATAGTAGTATATCAGTATATCAGTATAGTAGTATATCAGTATATCAGTATAGTAGTATATCAGTATATCAGTATAGTAGTATATCAGTATAGTAGTATATCAGTATATCAGTATAGTAGTGTATCAGTATAGTAGTATATCAGTATATCAGTATAGTAGTGTATCAGTATAGTAGTATATCAGTATATCAGCATAGTAGTATATCAGTGTATCAGTATAGTAGTATATCAGTATATCAGTATAGTAGTATATCAGTATAGTAGTATATCAGTATATCAGTATAGTAGTGTATCAGTATATCAGTATAGTAGTATATCAGTATATCAGTATAGTAGTGTATCAGTATAGTAGTATATCAGTATATCAGTATAGTAGTATATCAGTGTATCAGTATAGTAGTATATCAGTATATCAGTATAGTAGTATATCAGTGTATCAGTATAGTAGTATATCAGTATAGTAGTATATCAGTATATCAGTATAGTAGTATATCAGTGTATCAGTATATCAGTATAGTTGTGTATCAGTATATCAGTATATCAGTATAGTAGTATATCAGTGTATCAGTATATCAGTATATCAGTATAGTAGTATATCAGTATATCAGTATATCAGTATAGTAGTATATCAGTATATCAGTATAGTAGTGTATCAGTATAGTAGTATATCAGTGTATCAGTATAGTAGTATATCAGTATATCAGTATAGTAGTATATCAGTATAGTAGTATATCAGTATATCAGTATAGTAGTGTATCAGTATATCAGTATAGTAGTATATCAGTATATCAGTATAGTAGTGTGTCAGTATAGTAGTATATCAGTATAGTAGTATATCAGTGTATCAGTATAGTAGTATATCAGTATAGTAGTATATCAGTATATCAGTATAGTAGTATATCAGTGTATCAGTATATCAGTATAGTAGTATATCAGTGTATCAGTATAGTAGTATATCAGTATATCAGTATAGTAGTATATCAGTGTATCGGTATAGTAGTATATCAGTATAGTAGTATATCAGTATAGTAGTATATCAGTATATCAGTATAGTAGTGTATCAGTATATCAGTATAGTAGTATATCAGTATATCAGTATAGTAGTGTATCAGTATAGTAGTATATCAGTATAGTAGTATATCAGTGTATCAGTATAGTAGTATATCAGTATAGTAGTATATCAGTATATCAGTATAGTAGTATATCAGTGTATCAGTATATCAGTATAGTAGTATATCAGTGTATCAGTATAGTAGTATATCAGTATATCAGTATAGTAGTATATCAGTGTATCGGTATAGTAGTATATCAGTATAGTAGTATATCAGTATAGTAGTATATCAGTATATCAGTATAGTAGTATATCAGTGTATCAGTATATCAGTATAGTAGTATATCAGTATATCAGTATATCAGTATAGTAGTATATCAGTGTATCAGTATAGTAGTATATCAGTATAGTAGTATATCAGTATATCAGTATAGTAGTATATCAGTGTATCAGTATATCAGTATAGTAGTATATCAGTGTATCAGTATATCAGTATAGTAGTATATCAGTATATCAGTATATCAGTATAGTAGTATATCAGTATATCAGTATAGTAGTATATCAGTATATCAGTATAGTAGTATATCAGTATAGTAGTATATCAGTGTATCAGTATAGTAGTATATCAGTATAGTAGTATATCAGTATAGTAGTATATCAGTGTATCAGTATAGTAGTATATCAGTGTATCAGTATAGTAGTATATCAGTATAGTAGTATATCAGTGTATCAGTATAGTAGTATATCAGTGTATCAGTATAGTAGTATATCAGTATAGTAGTATATCAGTGTATCAGTGTATCAGTATAGTAGTATATCAGTATAGTAGTATATCAGTATAGTAGTATATCAGTATAGTAGTATATCAGTGTATCAGTATAGTAGTATATCAGTATAGTAGTATATCAGTATAGTAGTATATCAGTATATCAGTATATCAGTATAGTAGTATATCAGTGTATCAGTATAGTAGTATATCAGTATAGTAGTATATCAGTGTATCAGTATATCAGTATAGTAGTATACCAGTAAAGCCTTGATGATAATAATTTCTGTATGCATATAAAAAAATATTAGTTAGGCTGTTTTGAGTCTTTAGTTTGTTCATAATGTGATTCATTCATTTGATCTGAATCATCTGATCTTTTGCTTTGAGTTCATCAAGATCCAAATAAAATTATATTTCCCAGGCATCTTCATTTAATATAGAAACCGCTTTTTGATTGAATTTCCAGGAATAATAACTAAATGATGATTGCAGTGAAATGTTTTTGTTCAGCAGTACATGGTGACATAATCTGCTTTTCTGTGAGTCTGATGTGCTGTTTGTGTGTTTGTGTGTTTGTGTAACAGGACGTAATTCAAGCCATAAAGGAAACAGCGTTCACAACGTCTGATTATCCTGTTATTCTGTCCTTTGAGAACCACTGCAGGTAAAGAGCGTCCGGTGTGTGTGTGTGTGTGTTTGTGGACGAGCGGCAGTGCTCACAGCTGTGTGTGTGTGTGTGTGTGTGTGTGTGTGTGTGTGTGTGTTGCAGTAAACCGCAGCAGTATAAGATGGCCAGATACTGTGAGGAGATCTTTGGAGAGCTGTTACTCAAGCAGCCGCTGGAGGGATTCCCAGTACGTGAGCTCCTGTTTTCACACACACACACACACACACACACACACACACACACACACACACACACACACACACACCTACCTGAAGGGGGTTTATTCTGAGATCACACACATGCACTCACTCACTCCTCTTCCACACACACACACACACACACACACACACACCACACAAAAACACACACACAAACACACTCCTCCTCACAGACACACACACACACACACTCCTCCTCACAGACACACCACACAAAAACACACACACAAACACACTCCTCCTCACAGACACACACACACACACACTCCTCCTCACAGACACACACACACACACACTCCTCCTCACACACGCACACTCCTCCACACACACACACCACACAAAAACACACACACAAACACACTCCTCCTCACAGACACACACACACACACTCCTCCTCACAGACACACACTCCTCCCCACTCACACACACACACACACTCCTCCACACACACTGCCGGCTGAATGTGTTGATGTTGTGTTTCAGATTGAAGCGGGGCAGCAGCTGCCGTCGCCCAACGACCTCAAACGCAAGATCCTCATCAAAAACAAGCGTCTGAAGCCTGAGGTGGAGCAGAGTACGTCATTAACGCCAGTTTAACACTGAAGTCAAACCAACACGGCGCACATTAATCACAATTAAAGATGAAATTTTGATACTCTGTTCATGATAACGGCATGTTTTCAGAGCGTGTCGGTTCACAGTAAATGATGCGAGTTTAACACACATGTGGAATATAATGTGCACACGGTTCACTTAATTTACATTTGCATGATTTCCATCATCAGAAGTTTACAGAATTTCACCAATATCCCTCCAAAATAAAAACATTATTATCATAACTTGCAGGGTTAAAGGGAGTGATGTCATTGTGATATTTGCATACTAAAGTGTGATTAGTGTTTTCTGTATTCATATCAGCCTCATGTCATCACGAGCCCCTTTGACAAACTTTAGGCTTGTTTGAGATGAGCAGAATCTGTGCAGAGCCGATCACCGGTGATCACTGCGAGATGCCGGTTCGGAGTGTGTCCGAGTGCGGTCCGCCTGGCTCTGATGTCATGCTGACTCTAGCGAGCGCAAGGCGGCCGCGTCGGATTCTGCAGTCGCTGTCCACCGACTGATGATCAAAAGCACCATGGGAAACGACTTGCTGACGACACAGCTTAATGCTCATTGGTTTAAACAACCGTGATGTATTGTTCTCTTTTAAAATGTTTGATTTTAAAACTCTGATATCATGTTTTTATGTGTATAAATTATGAGAGAATATTCCCAAACTTTCTGACAGTGTGATCTCTATATGGGTTATGTGATGTCCTTTTATAAAAAAAAATATATATACACATATGTCTTTATTAAAGTAAAAATTATTGATAAACACGTATTTGGAATGGAATTTAATAACAAGTACTTTAAGGGCCTTATCTTACACCCGGCGCAACATCTTTTCAGCCCGACGCAGTTTTCATTTTCACGTCCTGTGCCACGTTGTTTAAATAGCAAATGTATTTGCGCCCATCTGTGCGCCCATGAGCTGCTGGTCTGAGAACGAGGTGTGTTCTGGCACATTGTTGGCGCGTTGCTATTTTAAGGCAACAGAAATAGACTGAGCCATTGACCAACTGAGACCTGGACTAAAGTCATGGCGCAATATATTTGTTTGTTATTTAAAGAGCGCGTTAGTAATGTGCGCCTTTAGGCGGGTCCACAACGCACTACACTCTGCTTATTACACACACTCTGCTTATTACACACACTCTGCTTATTACACACACTCTGCTTATTACACACACAAGGACGCACAGCGGCACACAAACATGCCAAATATTTTAAATAAAAGGATTACCATGTAAAAGATTATTATTGTGTCCATAAAGATATGGTGAATCCGGCTTGTCCCGTAGATGGTCTGCTTGCGCTCTGGAGACGCATTCGGTCTTTCCACTATCAAAGTCTGTCATGTAAATAGCGAATCCGTCATGGCGCGAGTGCAACTGGAATTTAAAGGAAATGGGAGATGAGACCCTGATTGGTTTAACGCACGTAAATCCCAAAACACACCCATGACTCATTAAGAGAATAGGGACAACCCTTTTAGACCAGCGCCGGGAGCACCGACCATTTTTCCCATCGATAAACTAGCAAAAGTGGATTCGGACGCCCTAAGTGCGCTTTAGACCATGCGCTTAGATCGTTAAAATAGGGCCCTAGGTGTCTTGTTCATTATATTTATTTTCATATAAAAGCAACAGAACTTAGTGCACGAGCGTGAGTCCCGCGATATCACCCTGATCTCGCAGGTGTCAGATCCACTGGGAGAAGAGAGAGGTTCAGTGATCTGTCCGTCTTGCTGCACTGTTTCCACTCCTCTCACTGCAGCGCCTACTCTCCGCTACATGATGCACATCTCAAACAAGCCTATTGTTGAAGCTGATGCATGTGACTGTCATGAATGATCATGTGACTGTCATGAATGATCATGTGACTCATGAATGATTATGTGACTGATTATTGTGTGTTACAGAGCAGCTGGAGTCGTTTAAGAAGCACATGGAGGCTGGAGAGATGAGCATACAAGCAGGAGAAGATGAGAATGATGAAGATCTGGACAGCGGTAAACACACACCCACACACATACAGACTCACACACACATTAATCATGATTGATTAATCTCTCTCTTTCTCTCTCTCTAGCGCTGGATGGTAAAGAGCTGAACTCAGACGTAAAGCCCATCATCTCTCAGACACTGTCGGAGGATCCCAGCGATCCCGAGGGACGGGACAACAGCATCAGGAAGAAGGTGAGCGGATCAGGACAAGTTCATCAGCGGATCCGGAGCAGCGTAACTTACGGCGTTTTCACCGCAGAACCACCATTAAAATCACCACAGTATTGAAGTGTGTCGAGCTACAGTAGCTTGTCTGTTCTGTGGTGAAAACATCATAATTTACGCCACTTGTACTACAGAATGTGTATTTTGCGGTGTCTTTTCGTCTAAAACGCCGCAAAATACGCTGTTGTGTTAATGGCGAATTATGACCCATGTGGCCTTCCATACTCTTACATCATCTCTGTGTTTCAGATCACAGAGGACGACGTCACCGAGATCTCAGAAATCACTGACGTCACCGACATGTCTGAAGCTTCCGACATCGACAACAAGAAGAAGGTGCGGCGCTGAACACGTTTGATCGGTCTGAAACACGCTAGTCTGAAACACACGCTAGTCTGAAACACACACTAGTCTGAAACGCACGCTAGTCTGAACCATGCTAGTCTGAAACACGCTAGTCTGAAACACGCTAGTCTGAATCACGCTAATCTGAATCACACGCAAGTCTGAAACACGTGTCTGAAACGCACGCTAGTCTGCATCACACGCTAGTCTGAAATATGCGTGTCTGAATAGCACGCTAGTCTGAAACACACGCTAGTCTGCATCACACGCTAGTCTGAAACATGCTAGTCTGAAACACACACGTGTCTGAATCACACGCTAATCTGAATCACACGGAAGTCTGAATCACGCAAGTCTGAAGCGCACATGTGTCTGAAACGCACGCTAGTCTGCATCACACGCTAGTCTGAAATATGCGTGTCTGAATAGCACGCTAGTCTGAAACACGCTAGTCTGAAACACACACGTGTCTGAAACGCACACTAGTCTGCATCACACGCTAGTCTGAAACACGCTAGTCTTAAACACACGTGTCTGAATCACACGCTAGTCTGAAACACGCTAGTCTTAAACACACGTGTCTGAATCACACGCAAGTCTGAAACACGCTAGTCTGAAACACACGTGTCTGAATCACACGCTAGTCTGAAACACGCTAGTCTTAAACACACGTGTCTGAATCACACGCAAGTCTGAAACACGCTAGTCTGAAACACACGTGTCTGAATCACACGCTAGTCTGAAACACACGCTAGTCTGAAACACACGCTAGTCTGAAACACGCTAGTCTGAAACACACGCTAGTCATCACAGTAATTTTTGATACTTTTGATATGAAACAAAGTCTCCATTTCAAATCCTGTGAGTTTCATCAGTAAATTCAGTCAGTAAATGTGTGTGTGTTTAATGTGTGTGACCGATGAACCGATCATCTCTTCCTCTTTACTACTAGTTACAGCAGCAAATAAACATCAATGAACATCAGAAGGAATATTGAAAGATTCACAACAACTTCCTGAAATCAATCATGTCTCATGTAATCCATCAATCAGTGTTTCACCCGTCACTAAAGCAGCGGGAGAACTATGTTGTCACGTAACGTCACATTTACCTCAGAAAAGCCTTTCAGTGAACAAGCTCAACAGAATAACTCTAGAGAGGAGCTTCTGAGACACACATGCACTAGATCACATGTTCATTATATTTTACTAGATCTGTCCTTCAGTGTTTAATATGTGTGAATAAATCCGTCACCATTTTAATGTTTATATTACAACTAATTAGAGTAGAAACATAAGAATGTAATTAAAAAGTTAGTATTATAACTTTACTATAAAAACCTTACGTGAAACTTCAAACTGTAAGCTGTAATATTACAGAAATGTAGCGACTGACAGTCCTGTATATATATGTTCTGTATCTGAATCAGTACTGAATCAAAATTAATCAAAATTGTAATTGAATGTAATCTCAGACGTGTGAATGATGATGCCGATCATAACTGCAGAGACGTGTGTGTGTGTGTGTGTGTGTTCAGGCTGTAGAAGCGGCTGAAGACACAGATGCTGAACAACAGCTCATCGCCTCGTATAAATATGAAGGAGCGACGACTAACATCCACCCGTATCTGTCGGCCATGGTGAACTACGCTCAGCCCGTCAAGTTCCAGGGCTTCGAGGTCGCCGAGGGTCAGTACACAGACACACACACACACACACTCACACACACACACCTGAAGGGGGTTTATTCTGAGATAACCGGCTGGATGTACATTATTCCGCTTATTACACGGCTACTTGCCACATAAGTAAATAATTAGACATGAAATATTGATCTGAGTTGAAATATTTTATCAGCTCTTTAAACGCAGAGCTTCTGAGAGAGCAGTTTCAGCGGCGAGATCAAACTAGACGAACATTTAAGAGATACGGTATACAGTCATATCACTTATTACACAGCATTTCAACACATAAATAATTATGGAGATTAGAGCACTAGCGTAGCCAGAACGAGTCTCTGGGTGTGCAGAAGAAAAACTGTGTGCCACATTTATTGTCAGATTTCCAATATGAAATATTGGAAAGAATGATACTTTTAAATGAAACTAAACCACCAGTAGGTGGCAGCAGGTGACCGTCTTAATGAGCGAGTGATTGAGTTATTTATTCAAACGATTCGTTCAAAGCGCTGAATCGTTCAGTAATGAAACACGGTTGTGTGTTGAGATGCGCTGTGGTTCTGATGTGATCTTTGTTTGGAACTATTTTCGCTGCTCAAATAGAACAAAAACAGTCAATATTGTGTCTAAAATGTAAGTGACGTGATATTAATTACTTGTTTATTGAACTGTCATATGAAATCAGTGGCACATTTTCAGTTGTGATGGTATTCATAGCATATGTTATAAATATAAAAACTCCACATTAATTTTTACCGCTGTATGTTAAGATTCTTTGTGTGAACTGCGCGCATTTGTTTCCATTTCTCCTCATGA
Organism: Abramis brama; assembly: GCF_963993115.1. Taxonomy (NCBI): domain Eukaryota; kingdom Metazoa; phylum Chordata; class Actinopteri; order Cypriniformes; family Leuciscidae; genus Abramis; species Abramis brama. Next base: position 36,121,661 of record NC_139980.1, on the reverse strand, counting down.
GGCTGTGAGAGTCTCAACAGCACAAAGTCAGCGCTGTTTGCGGATTGGTTGGCAGTCCGAATGTCGGCAGATATTTTTTTAACGATAATAATTTAAAAATTAAATAAAATTTTAAATGAACAAATATTGTAAGTAAAAAATAGGGCAAGTTTAGAAAAACATTTTTATTAAGACTTAATAAATTGCATCTATTTTCAGGTGTGCCACTGTGGATATGGATCAGAGATATTGATTTCAGATTAAACTGTTTTACAGTCATACCTGTTTGTATCTTATAATCCAACAGATTATAAGAAAACAATAGACACGAAATGGCCGCCGCAGCGTTTGTTTGAAACGAGAGAGCGAGTCCACGATGCTGGATGGCATAATTAAATAACTGTATGCAAAATATTGATTTGACTGAGTTTTAATATTTTATTAGCTCACCAAATGTAAAACTTCCACAAAGAAAACCCGTTCCTAGCAAGTGTGTAGCGCTGATGACTTCAGTGACCCGGAAGAGCTGGTGTTTCTGTGTTCTGTTGTTATCTGGGAATAATATACCGGATGGAGCAATCGACCAATCAGAATCAAGCATTCCACAGAGCCATGTAATAAACAGCTGTAATATTAATATGTGGTTCGTTATTATCGTCAGGTATTCAGTTTAAACAGACATAATCATCACGTTTGGCAGCAATTACAACTTGTGCTTCTAATGATACAAATAAGAATAATATTGACAGTTTTGCATGTCGATCATCATTTACTCAAACTAATAAAAATGAAACCTTACACCTTTTCAAAAATGAAAAAAAAAAACACACTCAGTAACTTTGTCATAAACTCGTATTTCTTCACAGTTTGGACGTTCCGGTTTCATTTCCGTTTAAGATCTGAGGTAAATTATCATTATGGCTATTAAAGTTACACAAACTCAACTTAAACTCTTTAAGAGTTGAGCTGATGACATGATGAGCTGTCAGACGGCACGTGAAGAAACCATCCCAGAATCCCTCACTGTGGTTCACAGGAATGCGTTTCTTGCTTTCTCTGGGAATCGAACCCGTGATGTTGGTGTTGCAAGCGCCATGACGCGCTGTAGGAAACACAGGTGTGCTGGTCAGGACAGAACTCAGATTAACACGCATAAGACACAGTTTATCGTGTGTGTGTGTGTGTGTGTGTGTGACACACGTATGTTTGACAGGAACTCGTGATCTGTGTTCAGAATCATGTTTTAATGCCTGTGTGTTTATGCTTCACTCAGAGAGAAACATCCATCACAACATGTCGTCCTTCAACGAGTCTGTGGGTCTGGGGTACCTGAAGACCAACGCCATCGAGTTCGTGAAGTATCCTTTAACACACTGTGTGTGTGCGTGCGTGCGTGCGTGCGTGCGTGCGTGTGTGTGTGTGTGTGAGTGTGTTTTTGAGTGTGTGAGTGTGTTTGTGTGTGTGAGTGTGTTTTTGAGTGTGTTGTGTGTGTGAGTGTGTTTGTGTGTGAGTGTGTTTTTGAGTGTGTTTGTGTGTGTGTGTGTGTGTGTGAGTGAGTGAGTGAGAGAGAGAGAGAGAGTATGTGTAAGTGTGTTTGTGTGTATGTTTTTGAGTGTGTTTGTGTGTGTTTTTGAGTGTGTGTGTGTGTGTGTGTTTGTTTGTGAGAGTATGTGAGTGAGTGTGTGTCTTGATAACTAATATCTTCTAATAATGAGTGGATCATCCGATTTCCTGTAGATGTGTGTGTGCGTGCGTGTGTGTGTGTGTGTGAGTGTGTTTTTGAGTGTGTGAGTGTGTTTGTGTGTGTGAGTGTGTTTTTGAGTGTGTTGTGTGTGTGAGTGTGTTTGTGTGTGAGTGTGTTTTGAGTGTGTTTGTGTGTGTGTGAGTGAGTGAGTGAGAGAGTATGTGTAAGTGTGTTTGTGTGTGTGTTTTTGAGTGTGTTTGTGTGTTTTTTTGAGTGTTTGTGTGTGTGTGTGTTTGTTTGTGAGAGTATGTGAGTGAGTGAGTGTGTGTCTTGATAACTAATATCTTCTAATAATGAGTGGATCATCCGATTTCCTGTAGATGTGTGTGTGTGTGTGTGTGCGTGCGTGCGTGCGTGTGTGTGTGTGTTTCCCCTGAGGTCCGTCCCGTCGGGCTAAACGCACGTTTGAACTGCTTTAAAGAAGCTCGTTCTGCCGTGATCCTCGTGTTTCCTCGGGGAAGCTTCTCCTGCTGTCCCGGTTAAAAATACCCCGGTGTGTGTGTGTGTGTGTGAGAGAGTGTGTGTGTGTGTCTGTGAGAGAGTGTGTTTTCCTGAGCGCAGACGCGCAGCTACAACAAGCGTCAGATGAGCCGCATCTATCCTAAAGGAGGACGCGTGGACTCCAGCAATTACATGCCTCAGATCTTCTGGAACGCCGGATGCCAGATGGTGTCTCTCAACTACCAGACTCCCGGTACACCACATCTTCTGATGGACATAAACTAATATTAAATATAATATCCAACTAGACTGTGTGTTTTAAAACTCAGCATCACGTCAGGTTCACCCTGGGAATCACTCTCGCATCATCACAGGTTTTGCACAGATAAACTCATGTTTTTTACAACAGTGACTGTTCATAATTCCCAGCGTTACAGAACTCGTCACAGGTGTGCGGACAGAACATTTTTAATTTATATTGGATTATAGTGCTTTTATAATGTGCATGTACAGTCAAACCAAAATGTATTCAGGCATCTTCAACATTTCTCGCATTATCACAGTTTATTCACTATAATGGTAATAAATATGAGCAGAACTCAGAGTTATGAACTCAGTGGATATTTGACTGGTTTTGTCCGTCCTTCTGTTAGACTGTCTCACACATGAATTATGTTGAATATCTGTCAGCTGTTAAATTTAACTACACAATTAGATAATACCAGTTTAGCTCAACCAATCACCAAGCAATGCTTCATGTTGTTCAGTCTGTGTGTAAAAAGAGCATTAGCAATTAAAGACAAAACACACTTCAGCAGAACATGATCAGCTCAAAGTGTCCGAATCATTTTTGCTCCCAAATGTTTATTAATGTCACTGGTAGTCACTGAATGAAGAATATTTGGGTGTAATATGTCACAGTTTACTTTATTCTGCTCTCCTCACGTACAGAAATGAACTAAAGTGTCCTGATCACACTAGTGAAACAATATCAAAAATTATATCTGGTGTCTGAATAATTTTTGGTTTGACTGTATAGGCATAACACTGACTGACTGAAACTTGCAAGCTTATGATTTAAAGTCATCATGAAACAGAAGTTGCTCTAGTCTTTTCTTCTCTATTGTGAGAAACGCTTCTGGAACGAGAACACATGTGGGCGGGGCTTGATTGCGTCTGTGGGGAATTGATTGGATGATTGGATGGTTGTGGTTTGCTATTGGCTGATCTCATGTGAGTGACAGGTTGCCCCGCCCACATCATCAGAGAAGAGAAGAGATGCTGAAGAGGAACTTATTCTGATTCAAGACACAATAATAATGAATACAGGAATATTCCATTTTGATTTCATGGTGACTTTAATTAATAACAAGATCAAAATAAAAATATCAGGTCTAAGAAACGCAGTGTTTCCCTCTGTAATGCAGCACAGACACACACACACACACACACACACACGCATGCTTGTGATGCATTTCTCCTGTGTTGCAGATCTGGGCATGCAGCTGAACCAGGGCAAGTTCGAGTACAACGGCGCATGCGGGTGAGTGTGTGTTTCCCGCTGCAGATCATCAATTAAACTGTCACATCGCATTAGCTGCAGCCGGCGGCGTTAGCAACATTAGCGCAAATGAGCGCTCGCTAATATCGGCCCTCGCGCAGAGATCCTCATGGAGAAATCCAGCCTGAGGCCGAACACTCGTGTGGGATTATGAGTGTCAGCATCACAGCGCCTTAATGTCCCGTTAGTACCAGTGTGTGTGTGTGTGTGTGTGTGTGTGTGTGTGAGAGAGAGATTGTGTAATGGAAAGAGCTCGGATCATTAATCTTCTTTTGAGCAATTAATCAAAAAATAATTAATATCTGGCCTAGAGGCGCAGCTCTGAGTGAAGGAGTCAGAAAGACTCTCTCTCCTGTCAGTCACTGTGTTTACATGCACCGCTTCTGTTTCAGTCGGACTGAATTCATTCTGATTGATGAATCTGATTGTAGTGTTTACATGAAAGCTAAACATGTGATCGGGTTGATGTGTGTGTTTATATGTCACAAGCTTCAAATCAGAATATATTTTTTGACAAGCGCACACTGCACGAATATACAGAGTTTCCTGATGTCTGCGCATAATAACTATTCTCCTACATCTTTATTTGTTTTAAACAGCAGACTTAATATTGATGCATTTCTGGTCATAATTTGGAGATAATGATCATATGAACCGTTGTGCCGCTGCTTATATTGATCACACAGTAAAAATGGCCAAAACCAGTCGTGTGTGTGTGAGAGTCTGAAGCAGGAGGGCCGTTGTCCTGCTCCACTCCACACACGCAGAGAGAGGAGGATTATAGGAGGACGAGACACTCGTTTATACCACACTTTATTCAACAGGAGAACAGCTCGTTCAGCGCGTCACACGTCATTACTCTATTTCTACGACATTACGATATTTCAGCGCCATTTTGCTATTTCTACGTCATTGCGCTATTTCAACGTCATTGCGCTATTTCTACGTCATTATGCTTTTTCAGCGCCATTTTGCTATTTCTACGTCATTACGCTATTTCTACATCATTACGCTATTTCAACTTCATTACGCTATTTCTATGTCATTACGCTATTTCAACTTCATTGCGCTATTTCTATGCTATTTCTACGTTATTACGCTATTTCTACGTCATTGCGCTATTTCAATGTCATTGCGCTACGTCATTAGGCTATTTCTACGTCATTACGCTATTTCTACATCATTACGCTATTTCAACTTCATTACGCTATTTCTATGCTATTTCTACGTCATTATGCTATTTCAACGTCATTACGCTATTTCAACTTCATTACGCTATTTGTACGTCATTACGCTATTTCTACGTCATTATGCTATTTCAATGTCATTACACTAAGTCATTATGCTATTTCTATGCTATTTCTACGTCATCACGCTATTTCAACTTCATTCCGCTATTTCTATGCTATTTCTACGTCATTACGCTACGTCATTACGCTATTTCTACATGATTACGCTATTTCTATGCTATTTCTACGTCATTACGCTATTTCTACGTCATTACGCTACGTCATTACGCTATTTCTACGTCATTACGCTATTTCAACTTCATTACGCTATTTCTATGCTATTTCTACGTCATTACGCTATTTCTACGTCATTACGCTATTTCAACTTCATTACGCTATTTCTATGCTATTTCTACGTCATTACGCTATTTCTACGTCATTACGCTATTTCAACGTCATGACGCTATTTCAACGCCATGACGCTATTTTTACATCATTACGCTATTTCTATGCTATTTCTACATCATTACGCTATTTCTACATCATTACGCTATTTCTATGCTATTTCTACGTCATTACGCTATTTCTACGTCATTACGCTATTTCTACGTCATTACGCTATTTCAACGTCATCACGCTATTTCAACTTCATTACGCTATTTCTATGCTATTTCTACATCATTACGCTATTTCTACATCATTACGCTATTTCTACGTCGTTACGCTATTTCAACGTCATTACGCTATTTCTACATCATTACACTATTTCTACGTTCATTACGCTATTTCAACATCATTACGCTATTTCTACATTACGCTATTTCTACGTTCATTACGCTATTTCAACTTCATTACGCTATTTCAACTTCATTACACTATTTCTACGTCTACGCTATTTCAACGTCATTACACTATTTCTACTTCATTACGCTATTTCAACATCATTATGCTATTTCTACGTCATTACACTATTTTTACGTCATTACACTACGTCATTACGCTATTTCTACGTCATTACTCTATTCCTACGTCATTACGCTATTTCAACGTCATTACGCTATTTCAACTTCATTACGCTATTTCTATGTCACTACGCTATTTCTACATCATTACGCTATTTCTACGTCATTATGCTATTTTAATGTCATTACGCTATTTCAAAGTCATTATGCTACGTCATTACATTATTTCTACGTCATTACGCTATTTCAACGTTCATTTACGCTATTTCTACGTCATTATGCTATTTCAAAGTCATTACGCTATTTCAAAGTCATTATGCTACGTCATTACATTATTTCTACGTCATTACGCTATTTCAACGTTCATTACGCTATTTCTACGTTCATTACACTATTTCTACATCATTACGCTATTTCTACTTCATTAACGCTAGTTAACGTCATCGCACATGCGCAGTCCTTTCAGTTTCGGTTTTCAATCCGATCAAGTGTTCACATGTTCTCTCGATCGGATTAGAAAAGGAATAAACCACCCCTTTCAATTCGATCGAAATTTCGTTCGGATCGAGCTCAATCGGATCGTTTAAGGCTTTTTACATGAAGGCTTTTCAGTGTGATTGAGCCGTCAGTCCCATTACTAACAGATTATTTGGTTGCATGTAAACGTAGGCAGTGAGGAGAATCATCATTGTTTGCACTGTAGATCAGATCAAATGAGCTCATATATAAACGTAGCCACTGATGCTTCTCCTAATGTGTCTCTCTCTCTCTCTGTGTCTCTCTCTGTGTCTCTCTCTCTCTCTGTGTCTCTCTCTGTGTCTCTCTCTCTCTGTGTCTCTCTCTCTCTGTGTCTCTCTCTCTCTGTTTCTCTCTTTCTCTCTCTCTCTCTCTCTCTCTCTCTCTCTCTCTCTCTCTCTCAGGTACCTGCTGAAGCCAGACTTCATGCGCCGCGGTGACCGCATGTTCGACCCGTTCTCTGAGACACCAGTGGATGGAGTGATAGCAGCTACCTGCAGCGTACAGGTGACTCACACACACACACACACACACTCACTCACACACTAAAACACTCATTCACACTCATACACACTCACACATACTCACACACTCACTCACACACACTAACACATACTCACACACACACTTGTACACTCTCACACTCACACTCTCACACTTATACACACACACACACACACATACATACATACTCACACACACACTCACACACATACACTCACACATACTCACACACGGACCTACTAATACTCACACATACACACACTCACACACACCAACACATATTCACACACACTTACACATACTCACACACTCACTCACACACACATACTCATACACACACTCACACACAATTACACATATTTACACACTCACACACACACACACACGTACTCACACATACTCACACACACGCTCAAACACAAACATGGACATACATTCACACACACGCTCACATACACAAACGGACACGCAGGGACACCCACTCACACACACTGTAACACACACACTCACGCTCATTTACATATAGATTTCTTAAAGGTACAGTAGTAACAGTGTGTGTATTTGTGTCTGAAAGAAGGTAGAGATCATGGCTCTGAATCATTTCATTTGACTATTTAATTATGAGTCATTCCAACTCTCACTGTATCGTGTCTCTCAGATCTGAACTCCAGTGTCACTGACGTGTTCATATCCGTGTCGTTCCTCAGGTGTTCTCGGGTCAGTTCTTATCGGATAAGAAGATCGGCACATATGTGGAGGTGGACATGTACGGCCTTCCCACCGACACCATCCGGAAAGAGTTCCGCACACGCATGGTGATGAACAACGGCCTGAACCCGTACTACAACGAGGAGCCGTTTGTCTTCAGAAAGGTCCCGCATCCTTCTCATGATTCTAGTTCAGAAGATTCTCAATATCAGTTTGGTTTTAGTTCATTCTTAGTTTTTATTTCATTTGTTCGTTTGGACAATGACTCTTTTAGTTAAAGGGGTTGATTCTTTTTGACAGTGATTCATTGAATCAACACAACTGTGAATATTGAACAAAACAGCACATGATTCAGTTCAATATAATGCTTGAAAATGATTCATCAGTTTCTACAAGGTGCCAGAAAAACATGAACTTGGGCAACATTAATCTAAAATTGAAATTATTTTTGTCTGTTTGTGAGACTTTGGCCAGTAGGTGGCGCTGTCAAGCTGATCATGTATATGGAGACATTGATACACAGGAAGTGTCATGTGAATATATGAGCTTACTTCCTGTGCAGTGTCCTGCCATCAGATTCATTGATGCATGTGATCGTTCGATGGTTTGATGAGAGTTTGAGCAGAACGTTCTCCAGATCATCTGAGAAGCGTTTGCTGGAGACACAGTTTTTGTTTTTGTTGATGAAAGACAGTTTGAGTAAAATTACCCATGAACCCGCCTCTCAAACACACACACACACACACACACACACACACACACACATACACACACAGGTAATGAGCAGTCGTTGTGCTGATGCTGCAGGATGTTGTTGGAGTCTCTCGGCCGTGACACTGACACCACAGACACAGACCATAAATCAGCACTGCCGCAGTGCCACACACACTCACACACACCCACCCACTCACACACACACTCACTCTCACACAGATACACTCACACACCCTCTCGCTCTCGCACACACACTCACACACACTCTCACATGGATGAAGATGAAGACGGAGGAGAGTTCCAAAAGGTTTCTATAAACAAAATTGTTCTTTAATGAAAGCACTCAGGTAATCCACAACGACGAAGAGAAAGTAACAGCGTGTGTAGCATGCAAAGAGAGTGAAGGTGAGGAACTTAAATAGTGATAATGAGGAGATGACGAACAGATGTGATGATCAGATGAGTGACCATGACAACTGTAGTGTGGTGGGAAAAATCAAACAAAGGAACACATGATGTGATGAATGAAAACAGACTGAAAGTCCATGAAAGTGAAACTAAAGATGAATAAGTCCAGATAACTGACAGAACTCAGAGGTGAGGGAGGGATGGAGGAGGCGGAGGTGAAGACACAGGGAAGACAGGAGATGATGAGGGGTTGGTGCAATACAGACGATGAGACCCTGGCGATGATGAGGGCGTCCGACGGAACAGATCCAGAGCTTAGAGACGACAGGGAGGGAGGAGTCAAGGGGCAGGAGTCGAGTTGAGGGAGGAGTCGAGGGAGGGGGAGGAGTTGAGGGAGGGGGAATTTAGGGGGAGGAGTCGAGGGAGGGGGAGTTGAGGGGGAGGAGTCGAGTTGAGAGAGGAGTCGAGTTGAGGGAGGGAGGAGTCAAGGGGAGGAGTCGAGGAAGGGAGGAGTCAAGGGGGAGGAGTTGAGGGAGGGAGGAGTCGAGTTGAGGGAGGAGTCGAGGTGGTGTAGGGGACAACCGATGGAGAAGAGCGACATCACTGGCACAGGAGTCCTGGCAATGCATAGGTGACGATCGTCTGACACTGTGCTGACAGTCGAGTTGAGGGAGGAGTCGGGGGAGGGAGGAGTTGAGGGAGGGAGGAGTCAAGGGGGAGGAGTCTAGGGAGGGAGGAGTCGAGTTGAGGGAGGAGTCGAGGGAGAGAAGAGTCGAGTTGAGGGAGGGAGGAGTCGAGTTAAGGGAGGGAGGGAGGAGTCGAGGGAGGGAGGAGTCGAGTTGAGTGAGGGAGGAGTCGAGGAATGGAGGAGTCGAGGGAGGGAGGAGTCGAGTTGAGGGAGGAGTCGAGGTAGCGTAGGGGACGACCGATGGAGAAGAGCAACATCACTGGCACAGGAGTCCTGGGCGGTGCGTAGGCGACGATCGTCTGACACCGTATCCTAACCAGACGCGATAAGATAAGATTCCAGCGACAAACAATTTGTCTGTCCACACCAGACGTGACAATGGGACGCAATAAAAATCACAGCCAATCAGAAGACGTGGGCGGGCTCTCTTGGCAAGCTCCCAAAAAAATGGATAAGTACATAATCAAATTCATGAATATTACACCATTTTAACATTATTAAAAATACATACTGAGTAACTGAAACAAACGTCATAAAATACACGTGTCTGTTAACAATGAGTTGACAGTTTGAACGTTCTTGTTCACTTTTATTTATTTTGAAGATCTGAGGTGAGTTGTTGCTTTCAGTATGGCTATAAAAGTGATATAAATGATATTCAAACTCACACAGATGCTTTTAATATTACATAAAGCACATAAACAGTACCTCAGATTATCATACTTTCTGTTGTTGTTCCAGGAGCGACATCGCAGAGATAGAAACCGTTTCTAAAATAGAATCATCGCGTGTCGCCATCGCGGCTGGTTAGGACAAAAACTCTGATTAACATGGAAAAGATACCTTTTATTGCGTGACGCATCACGTCTGGTTAGGACACGGTGTGAGGAGGAGCCAGGCTGCCGAGGACTGATGGAGGACTGAGGCGTAGCCGAAGAGAAGGAGGAGCGAGCTGGAGCTGTAGGGGTGTAGGAACAGCGCGTAGCGGAAGATCTGCATGTCCGTGTTAGAGGTGGAGTGACGACTGACCAAGGGGGAGCCGGTGGGACGAGGGAACCCGGTGGAGTCGACAGGGCGAGGGTGTGTGGTGGAGCCGAGGGTGGGAGGAGCCAAGGTGGAGCCGGTGGGACGAGGGAACTCTCACACTCACACACACTCTCATACAGACACTCTCTCACTCTCACACTCACTCTTTCACACACACACACACACACTCACTCACTCTCATACACACACTCACTCACTCTCACACACGCACGCGCACGGACACACATCCAGTGGGGGTTTCCCTAAGGTCTTGTATAGTGCTGTTGGGGGAGGGGGGGTAAGAACAGCAATGCAGATATGAGTGTCGCGTGTCGTATCCCATCATGCCTCTGTGATTGACCTGCTGCTTCATTAATTCCTGATGAATGTGTGCTCAGATCGCCTGTTGAGCGTCTGAACTCTCTCTCACCTGTGATCAGAACATCTGAACTCTCTGTGATCAGGTGATCCTGCCGGATCTGGCGGTTCTGCGGATCGCCGTATACGACGATAACAACAAGCTGATTGGCCAGCGGATCCTGCCCCTGGACGGGCTCCAGGCGGGGTACAGGCACATCTCACTGCGCAACGAGGGCAACAAGCCTCTGTCGCTGCCCACCGTCTTCTGCAACATCGTCCTCAAGACATACGTGCCCGACGGCTTCGGCGGTGAGTTCATGCAGGTCACGCTCTGACACTCACAGGAAGTGACATCACAGGGGGGCGAAACTCGCCACCACTTCTCCAGAGACTCATTTGTGTTGTTTAAATGATGTGGAAACACTTTACAATAAGGTTCCATACGTTTACATTAGTATTGTTTACATTGTTTACATTACACTAACAATAAAAAATACTTCAAAAGCATTATTTATCTTATTTAATCTTGATTTTAACATTTAAGTCCCCCTGTAGTCAATAATTGTAATCCCTTAAAACTCATTTAAACCCTTTCCTTGAATTTTCCTTGAAAAATATTCTTAGTGCCTTAAAATATCTTGAATGTAACTCGACACCCTTGCCTCATTTAGTATGCGCGTTTCTATGAATATGCAAATGAGCCCCACCTCCACTCACTCAGCTCAGAGATCCACTGGTTGACGATCACACGTTGATCTGATTGGTTACAAGGTAGTTTGTGACGTCAGAAACACCAGCGATTTCAAAGCGTGTTTTTGAGACTGTCTTTGGTTCACTGCAGTTTTAAGGAGGAAATACTCAGCAATGGAGTCGACTTATGAATTTACACATGGTTTGTCTTAAAGCAGATTAAAAACACCACACAGACACATAAACAACATTAAAAGCTGGATTTACACCACAGGGACTTTAATAAAAATTCATGTTAAGATTTTTTAATGCACCTGAGCTATCAAACTATGAAACGTGGATGATGGACATTTTATGGTCCTAGCCCTTCCTCAGACAATATATAATTATAATAATACATTTAGACCGCTTAACATAGTGATTTCTATAAGGATATGAGGAGACTTTCAACCAGCAAAATATTTTTTTTTTCTGTAGAGAATCACCTTTAAATACAGTTAATGTGTTAATTACCTAATGAGATCTTATTGTGAAGTTTTACCATATATCATTTTTAAACGATTCATACATCATTCTGAAGAGATTTAAATATTTAATTTGAATTATTTATGGGTTTTTGCCTCTCTAAGGCTGACTAGATGATTTTTTCTAGTTGTTTGCATTTTTTTGTAATTAGATGAAAATATGAGCTGGTTATTGACCATGTACAGTATCACTGTAATCATATTGTGTTGATTGTGTTTGATGACTGTAATCTTCCGTCTCGGATTGTTTTCCAGCCATCGTTGATGCTCTTTCTGACCCGAAGAAGTTCCTCACCATTGCAGAGAAACGAGCCGATCAGATGCGAGCTCTCGGTATCGAGACGGTGCGTTCAGAGTCGGGTCGCTCTACTCAAGTGTGTGTGTGAGAGAGTGATTGTGAGAGTTTGTGTGTGTGTGTGTGTGTGTGAGTGAGAGAGAGAGCGAGAGAGTGATTGTGAGAGTGTGTGTGTGTGTGTGTGTGAGTGAGAGAGAGAGCGAGAGAGCGAGTGAGAGAGTGATTGTGAGAGTGTGTGTGTGTGTGAGAGAGAGAGCGAGAGAGTGAATGAGAGAGTGAGAGAGTGAGTGAAAGAGTGAGTAAGTGTGTGTGTGTGTGTGTGTGTGTCCTGACGAGTGTTTGTTGTCACGCTGCAGAGTGATATCGCAGACGTGCCTAACGAAAGCTCTAAGAGTGATAAGAAGGGGAAAGTGAATCAGGTGAAGACCAACGTGACTCCACAGAGCAGCTCAGAGGTGAACGCCACACAGAACAACATCACTGAGAACAGACGCGGTGAGACACACTCATACACACACACACACACAAACACACACGCACACACTCATCCATTCAAATCCTGATAGACAAAAGATTATTTCCCACTAAAACACATCACATCACGTTTCATGTTGAAACCAAAACATTGTAATTGTTTGTTAAAAAATCAATATGATAAAACCTTAAAACAGCACAAACCCAAAGACGGAGTGTGTGTGTAGAGTTGTGTTTGTGAAGGTCTGACTGCTTTACTTCCGTTTCTTCTGTTTGCAGATAATCAGGTGAACATTGAAGATCTGAAGCAGATGAAGGTAAAGTGCTGGTTTGCACAGGATTGTGGGTAATTCTGATGAAGCTCTGCATCTGAAACCTCCCCGGATAACAAAAACATGTTCTGAGAAAGTTTTGCTAACATTTCCATTAAGTTAAAATTTTCATTTCTGAATGTTCTCTGAACGTTCAAAATGTCCTGTTTTTATTTTATTTTTTTCTTGGTTATGTTGTTAGGGGTTAACAGTTTAGGACCCAAGAACCAGATGTTTGAAAGAAGACCCGGAGTCAGAATTATAAAAAATTTAAGAAAAGTTTTACTGAAGATTGTTTGCAGTTTCATCAGTAGAAGTTCAGCTCAGACTCACACAGGAGTTCGTAGGCCGCCCCGCTTACAG
>NC_139980.1:36065664-36103164 GCF_963993115.1 Abramis brama | reverse complement strand
CAGTTATTTTAAATTGTCATAATATTTAACAATATTACTGTTTTTTTGTTGTTTTTTTTATCAGAGAGAGTGAGGGAGAGAGAGAGTGACACACATTAGGAGAAGCATTTACATAATTACGAACTTAAAAATACAGTATCAAATTGAATAGAGTCTCATTATGAATCGGATCAAAATGTTCTGAATTTGCGAAACCTATGAATCGTGATTCAAATCAACCTAAAGATTCACACCCTGTTCTGAATAGTGAACCGTACTCAGGTCTACAGTAAAGCGTAGTATGCTAATGACTCGCATCTGATTAACACGCCACGCTCGTACCGTCATGAATATTTTCATCAGGGCCCGTATTATCCTCTTTATGATGGAGATACTGCCATAATTAACAGACATTAATGTTGCATGAGTCTCTTTGAGTTCAGGAGGGCGTCTTTAGAGAGCGAGTTTCTATTGAACTCGAGTGTCTTTACTAATTATGCTGATAATTCCCCTCGGCGTGAACCCGTTCTCCGTTTGTTCTGCAGCAGGATCTCCATGAGAAAGGCCTTGGCTCTCGAACCGTGATCTTGTTTTGAAAATGTTTTGTTTGATTGACAGGCAAAGCAAAGAGATGAAGGGAAACCAGGCGAAGACGTCCATGGAGAACAGCAAAGCCATCAGCCAGGACAAGAGCATCAAGAACAAGGCTGAGCGCGAGAGGTGCGGGTCCACAGAACACCATGATGGACCTCTGACGCTCGCAGATCTGACCTGTGTGTGTGTGTGTGTGTGTGTGTGTGTGTGTGTGTGTGCAGGAGAGTTCGGGAGCTGAACAGCAGCAACACCAAAAAGTTCCTCGAGGAGAGAAAACGGGTTGGTTGATGATCTTTCTTTGTTTCGTTGGGGCTATAAATGGAGTTTTGAGAAGCTGATGCAACTTTAGGGCTGTATGATTATTATCATGAGAGAAAACATGAGAAAGAATCAGGCTTCAGTTACTTGGAAAAGTTTTTGAAGCCTGTTTTTTCAGATTGTTCTGATTTTCTGCAGTGATGTTATTTATTTTCATTTTAAGAGTCTGAGACTAAAATGATGCATTTCAGAAGTCGAGTCAGCTTTATTTCTACAGCGCTTTATACAGTACAGATCGTTTCACAGCAGCTTCACAGTGATAAACAGAATCAGTGTTCAAACTTCATTAGATATGAGACAAACTCAGATTCAGCTGTACAGCAGCTCTACACAACACAGTAGAGTCAGGCTTATGTAATACATTATCAGCCATATGGGAGCTTGTTTCCACCACAAAATAAACAATAAAATGGGAAATTGTGGGAAACTTTTTATCTAAAAATTCTAAAACAAATTTCTTGAATTTGTGAGTTTATATCTCACAGTTCTAAATGAAATCAGAATTGTTAAATATAAACTTGAAAGTCAAAATTCTGAGATCAAAAGTTGCGATTACCTTTTTTATTTTTTATTCTGTGGCGGAAACAAGCTTCCACACAGTCCTGCTTCTTGTTTTGTTTATTTTTTAGTTTTGTATATAATATCTTGTTGACATTGAAATTATGTTGACGTGTTGTTGAAGTGACGTTGGTGTGACATTGACGTGACGTTGGCGTGACATTGACATGATGTTGACGTGTTGTTGAAGTGACGTTGGTGTGACATTGACGTGACGTTGGCGTGACATTGACATGATGTTGACGTGTTGTTGAAGTGGCGTTGGTGTGACATTGACGTGATGTTGGCGTGACATTGACATGATGTTGACGTGTTGTTGAAGTGACGTTGGTGTGACATTGACATGATGTTGACGTGACGTTGGCATGACATTGACATGATGTTGACGTGTTGTTGAAGTGACGTTGGCGTGACTGACATGATGTTGACGTTGTTGAAGTGACGTTAGCGTGATGTTGAAGTGACGTTGGCGTGACGTTGTGTGATGTTGAAGTGATGTTGGCGTGACGTTGACATGATGTTGATGTGGTGTTGACGTGTTATTGACGTTGACGTGACATTGACGTAATGTTGACGTGTTGTTGAAGTGACGTTGGCGTGATGTTGACGTGACGTGTTGTTGAAGTGACGTTGGTGTGATGTTGAAGTGACGTTGACGTGATGTTGATGTGGTGTTGACGTGTTATTAACGTTGACATTGACGTGACGTTGACGTGACGTTGACGTGACATTGACATGATGTTGACGTGTTATTAACGTTGACATTGACGTGATATTGGTGTGACGTTGACGTGATGTTGACGTGTTGTTGAAGTGACGTTGGTGTGATGTTGAAGTTACGTTGACGTGATGTTGATGTGATGTTGACGTGTTATTAACGTTGACATTGATGTGACGTTGACGTGACGTTGGCGTGACATTGACATGATGTTGACGTGGTGTTGACGTGACGTTGGTGTGACATTGACGTGACATTGGTGTGACGTTGACGTGATGTTGACGTGTTGTTGAAGTGATGTTGGCGTGATGTTGACGTGACGTTGGCGTGACATTGAAGTGACATTGGTGTGACGTTGACGTGATGTTGACGTGGTGTTGACGTGATGTTGACATGCTCTTGCATGTCTCCGTCTCAGTTGGCCATGAAGCAGGCGAAGGAGCTGGAGCAGCTGCAGAAGAACCAGCGTGAGCAGCTGGAGAAACTCGAGAAGTTCAACGAGCAGGTAAAACCTTCAGCCGTCGCTGACACGGGACGGGTTTACTAGCTAAACCTGCTAGATTTTCAACAGTTAGCTGAAATGAATGATTGGTCACCCTTCTCTTGATTTCATATGATTTGCATTTTGTCCTCCATTTTTCATATTTTGTACGTGTGACATCTGAAGCCATGCCTTAAATATGATTTGCCTTTTCTTTGAACAGCTTTTGAAATCCCATCATGCAAACAGTCAGACTCCAGGTAGGCTCACCATCGCTTTCCTCTGTCTTCAGTTTCTTGTCAGTCTCGTTTCTGCCTTACTAAGGGTTACTGCTTCTTAAACATACTAAACGGAGAAAAACACACCGCAAAACATCATGTTCTTCCTCACTCTTTCTGCCTTATTTTCCAGCACAATTAAATCAATATACATTTACTGGAGAAGCATTTACTGAAGTCTTTTTTTTTTTTATTGTATAAAAATGAAGTTAAAACATTAAGTAATTGGCCATTTGTTGTAAGGTGCCGCCCATTTGACAGCTCGGCCAGTCATCATAGAGAAGCCAGGCAACTGGCAGCCGATTGGACGTTGAGCTCCAAATCAAATCAAGCCCATTCTGCTCTCACAGACAGGACTCTGTATACACTATATATATATATATATATATATATATATATATATATATATATATATATGTATATATATACATATAAAAAGAGCTAGTTAGTTGATTAGTTATGTATACTAATCATGTCATTGCAGCACTTCAGATGAGCCTGTTGAAAGTATGATTTACTGTCATCACACCATTGTTCCTGTGTTATGAAACGATACTCATCACTGTCCACATGAGTCATTTCACACCGTGAGTCACTCGCTGTTACTGAACACAAGCGTTTGAAAGTGTTCCCTACAGCATCCACTATTCACTCCACGATGAACAGAGAATCAGAGCGTTCAGCATGCGATCGAGTCAGTGACAGAATCATGAAGAACATAATACTGATTCTGATTCCAAGAATGAATATTTTAGTAATTTAGCTCTCATTTTAAATTGGACATGATGAAAGGAATGGCCTGCAGTTCAGTGAGTGAATCAAGAGTCATTAGATTGATTCGGTGAGGGAACGAGTCATCAGATGATTCAGTTAGTGGTGGAACATCACATCCAATGATTTGATGGACGAAAGTTTTTCAAATAGTTGTAGGTAACACTTTAAAACACTTTGTTAACATTAGTTAACAAGAACTAACAGTTAACAGTTGTATTTTTATTCACTTATGGTAACAAAGATTAATAAATACTGTAACAAATGTATTGCTAATTGTTAGTTAGGGTTAGCTAATGCATTAACCAATGGGACGTCATTGTAAGTGTTTCTTTTTATAAAACAGCTGGATAATAAAAGAATATACCAAGCTACTTAGACTTTGTTCTCTTCATTACGACCCCGGGATCGATTTTTACATGAAGTTTACATGAAAATCATTTTAATTTAGTTACTGAATATAGCTCTGAATAAGTCACTGTCTGAATGAACAGCATCTTTATAACAAAGTCCCACTTGTTAATGTTAGTTAATGCATACAACTAGTATTACCTAACAGTAAACAAGACTTTTGTTACAGTAGTATTTAATAATCATGTTAACATTAGTTCATGTCCATTAAATGAAACAGATATAACTTTTGATTTTAATAATTCATTAGTAAATGTTGAAATTAACATGAACTAAGATTAATAAATGCTGTACAAGCATTTTTCTAACCAATGTTAACAAATGTTAAACCTTATTGTAAAGTGTTACCATTTTTTTTTATTCTAGACAACAGATCTGGATGAATAAATGGGTGGATGGATGGATGGATGGATGGATGGATGGATGGATGGGTGGATGGATGGGCGGATGGATGGATGGATGGATGGATGGGCGGATGGATGGATGGATGGATGGATGGATGGATGGATGGGCGGATGGATGGATGGATGGATGGATGGGCGGATGGATGGGCGGGCGGATGGATGGATGGCGGATTGATGGATGGATGGGCGGATGGATGGATGGGCGGATGGATGGATGGATGGATGGATGGATGGATGGATGGATGGGCGGATGGATGGATGGGCGGATGGATGGATGGATAGGCGGATGGGCGGATGGATGGATGGATGGATGGATTGGCGGATGGATGGATGGATGGCGGATGGATGGGCGGATGGATGGATGGATGGATGGATGGATGGATGGATGGGCGGATGGATGGAATGATGGGTGGATAGGCGGATGGGCGGATGGATGGATGGATGGATGGATTGGCGGATGGATGGCGGATGGATGGGCGGATGGATGGATGGATGGATGGATGGATGGGTGGATGGATGGGCGGATGGATGGATGGATGGATGGATGGATGGGCGGATGGATGGGCGGGCGGATGGATGGATGGCGGATTGATGGATGGATGGGCGGATGGATGGGCAGATGGATGGATGGATGGGCGGATAGGCGGATGGGCGGATGGATGGATGGATGGATGGATTGGCGGATGGATGGCGGATGGATGGGCGGATGGATGGATGGATGGATGGATGGGTGGATGGATGGGCGGATGGATTGATGGATGGATGGATGGATGGATGGGCGGATGGATGGGCGGGCGGATGGATGGATGGCGGATTGATGGATGGATGGGCGGATGGATGGGCGGATGGATGGATGGATGGATGGGCGGATGGATGGATGGATGGATGGATGGATGGATGGATGGGCGGATGGATGGGCGGGCGGATGGATGGATGGATGGGCGGATGGATGGGCGGATGGATGGATGGATGGATGGGCGGATGGATGGATGGGCGGATGGATGGATGGATGGGCGGATGGATGGATGGATGGGCGGATGGGCGGATGGATGGATGGATGGATGGCGGATGGATGGGCGGATGGATGGATGGATGGATGGATGGGCGGATGGATGGATGGATGGATGGATGGATGGGCGGATGGATGGGCGGGCGGATGGATGGATGGCGGATTGATGGATGGATGGGCGGATGGATGGATGGATGGATGGGCGGATGGATGGATGGATGGATGGATGGGCGGGCGGATGGATGGATGGCGGATTGATGGATGGATGGGCGGATGGATGGGCGGATGGATGGATGGATGGATGGATGGATGGATGGATGGATGGATGGGCGGATGGATGGATGGATGGATGGATGGATGGATGGGCGGATGGATGGATGGATGGATGGATGGATGGATGGATGGGCGGATGGATGGATGGATGGGCGGATAGGCGGATGGGCGGATGGATGGATGGATGGATGGATTGGCGGATGGATGGATGGATGGCGGATGGATGGGCGGATGGATGGATGGATGGATGGATGGATGGATGGTTGTGAATCTGATGGCGTGTCTGCTGTGATTCTCCAGGCCAAAGACATGCAGAAGATGGTGAAGCTGGAGGAGGACATGGACCGCAGACCAGCCACAGTGGTGTAAACGCTCCGTCAGTCCACTGAGAAGACCAGAGGAAACCCTCACGATCTCCCACACGAATCACGAGTGCTGAAGACATCCGTCTGTCCCTCAGGCTCCGTCTTCATCCGTCTGTCCCTCGGGCTTCATCTTCTGTCTTACACCCCGAGAGTCCTTGCCGTCTGTAGATCTATAGCCCCGCCCACTCTCCCTACCTCAACTCTGACCCCGCCCACTCTCCCTACCTCAGCTCTGACCCCGCCCACTCTCCCTACCTCAGCTCTGACCCCGCCCACAGCAGCTAACTCCTCCCATAGCTTGTGCCGTAGCTCCGCCCCCACGGTGAAGAGGGCGCTGGTGGGACAGACCCGTCACACACGTGTTTTTCTACAGTCCACTGCAGCCCGTCCATCATCAGCAGAGCTGCAGCCATGATGGGTCGACGACTCAAAAGTGAACTCTGACCCCACCCGTACCTCAGCTCTGACCCCGCCCACTCTCCCTACCTCAGCTCTGACCCCACCCACTCTCCCTACCTCAGCTCTGACCCCACCCCAGCTCTGACCCCACCCACTCTCCCTACCTCAGCTCTGACCCCACCCACTCTCCGTACCTCAGCTCTGACCCCGCTCACTCTCCGTACTTCAGCTCTGACCCCGCCCACTCTCCGTACCTCAGCTCTGACCCCGCCCACTCTCCGTACTTCAGCTCTGACCCCACCCACTCTCCCTACCTCAGCTCTGACCCCACCCACTCTCCCTACCTCAGCTCTGACCCCACCCACTCTCCGTACCTCAGCTCTGACCCCGCCCACTCTCCCTACCTAAGCTCTGACCCCGCCCACTCTCCCTACCTCAGCTGTGACCCCGCCCACTCTCCCTACCTAAGCTCTGACCCCGCCCACAGCAGCTAACTCCTCCCACAGCTTGTGCCATAGCGCCGCCCCCGCGGTGAAGATGGCGCTGTTGGGACAGACCCGTCACACACGTGTTTTTCTACAGTCCACTGCGGCCCGTCCGTCATCAGCAGAGCTGCAGCCATGATGGGTCGACGAGTCAAAAGTGAACTTTTCAACCCATATCTCACCCGTAGCAGAGCCAGGCCAGCGGACGAGTCTGATTAACAGACGGTTTAGTTAATGTCGTCAGCACAATACCTGTGAACGATGCGCTAGTTTAATGTCCTGAGCACTTTATATGTGATAGGATGTCGAGGACCTTTGACTATGTAGCAGAGCACTAGCTTTCCTCAGTACAGTAAGAATGTAGAGTCTGGAATCCACACGAGTTCTTCTGCTGTCCCAAGCTTTTATCGTCCGTTTTTAAGACGCACACGTCATTTTAACCCAAATGTTGTTTTGTTTTAGCGGTGACACTTTTTAAACAGGCTTTGAGATGTAGATGGTGCTCAAGGAGTTTGCTTTCGCTGTTCGGTACGCGACGGATCCAACCTCAATCTCGTAGCGGCAGGTTCTGATCCATGTGGATTTGGACGCATCATCAACACAAACTCTTTACTTTCCTCGGACACGACGCTGAACTTTGGTTCCACTTGTGTTTGTGTTCTCTCACTTTCAGGAGGTCTGATCTATCGGTACTTGTTTTAAAGAGAGGTGATTGTACTGTTTATTCCGGCTCGTATTTGCCGAGCACTTAAGGGATTTTGGAATCATATGTATATTGGTTGTTGTGGGTTTTCCATTTATTGGTTTCGTTCCCTTTTCTTCTTTTCCTTTGCATCATATTTTCAAGTGTTTGGCGGTGACCACATATCTCGTGTGAAAGCAAAGTGCTTTAAAACTCCATCGCTTACAAATGTGCCACTAAATGTCATGTAGGACCTTTAAATTATTTTACTATGATAAATGCCAAAATAAGGGGTTATTTATATAAAGATACATATATTATAGCGGGTAGTTTAAGACTACATTTGATTTCTTAGAAGCTTTTTGCACTAGATGAATGTTTTCTGTTGTGCGACTTCCTTGTAGACTTTTGCTCTAAATTATAGTTTGCGGGAAAAGCAGATTATTTTTGCAGAACTGTCGCTCTGAATTTCACCTGTTTCTATTCGTTTGTCTTTCTGTAGCTCAATGGACCATGCTGTGGGTGCTTTTGTATTTATATATATATATATATATCGTATTTGTCAAACTTCTAGCAATGAAAATACTCAAAAAATACTGTTGTTATCCTGCTACTTTAATACTGTTTTATAGTATGTGTACCAATAAACTATTCCAGGTGTTAAATGAAAACTGTTGCATGTTTATTTTATTGTCTGTCGGTGTCATTTCATGAAAACCACTGCACTCTTATAAATAAAGCTTCCAAAAGTGAATGCCATAGAAGAGCTGTTACTGGTTCCCAAATAACCTTTCAGTGATCTGTTCTTAAAAGAACATTTAATAATCTTAAGAAGCTTTATATACCACTTTATACAATAGATTGTTTTAAAGCAAGCCGTTTTACAGTATTAAACATGATAGAATATAAGAATTACGGCTCTCTGGTGTGTTCATGTTTTTACTGATGTCTGAACAGAAGAAATTAACCGGAGATTTTCACAACAAAGAAGGCGGAGCATCAGAGCCACACCCACCTGTTACATCATCATCACCGACCAAGGGGTGTTCAGAGGTGTTTAACAGCCAGAGCAAACTTTTCAAGAAAGCTGTTTCTAACTCCAGAAACAGACTTCGTTTTGGCCTGATTTTGTTTGGAACCAGTAGATGTTTTCAGCTGTTTCGCTAACTTACGTTAGATTTGTGCCGCATCTCGTTCACTGTGTGGAAATCCCTCTGATTTCATAGAGATGTGGCTGAAAGCACATTAAATGTTCAGAGTAAATTATCTTCTCTGTTGAGTATGTATAGCATTTTCAAATTTCCCTTATATATGTCATCTAGCAGCGACATATTATGTGCAAAAAACCCAAAGCACTTCCAGCTGTTCGATGTACAATGCTGCAAATGTGTAATTTATCCAAAGATATGAATAAGAAGAAAGCCTTTGGTGTCTGTATCAGCAGACTTGAGTTAGTTAAACCTCCCCCTTTCCAGTCAATAATCACATGCAGTAATTGGCACATGTATTCATATCATTCAGCCGGCGCTCTCAGAAGCCCTTATTACAATCAGCACATTAATACACATCCACTTATGAACAATAAAGTGTGATAATGAGATTCGTGTTGTCGTGGAAACTCCACAGCGCAGCAGTATAAAGAGTGCGGAGCTCAGCGGCGGAGAGACGATTGCCTGAGGAACGAGACTTAAACATGCTGAAGCTCGACTCCAAGACAGACACCAGGATCCTTCTGGACGCCATCTCCAATGACAAGATCCACCTGGCCAGGTTCATCCTAGACGCTCTGGATGGGAAGATCATCGACTCCGAGACGGAAGGAGCGCAGACGCCTCTGGTTTCCGCCGTGTTCCTCCAGGATTCGCAGGCGAGGAGCAGGTTCATGAATCTCCTCTTGCAGAGAGGAGCGAGTGTGAACCGGCCGGACGAGAGCGGGCGTACGGCGCTGAGCTACGCCTGCGAGATGGGATTCCTGGATGCGGTGAAGATCCTGGTGGAGAACGGAGCCGATCCCGAGGCGGCGGACTCCTGGGGGAATACGCCACTCATGTACGCCGTCGTGGCCAGACGTCCAGCCGTCGTGGAGTTCCTGGTGCGCGCTTTTAAAAGACTGGGACTACAGATCGACCGGCAGAACAAGGTGGGAAATTCTGCGGTGGAGGTGGCGAAGCATCTCGGACACACGGAGTGTTTACAGGCGCTCCGGAGTCTCTCCAGGAGGATTCATGACGACACGCTGGCTGAAAGACTTTCCTCCGTGAGCATCGATGAAGATGAGGAGCCCAGCGAGAGAAGAGCTCCACCTGAAGACGGGACTCGCCTTCACGTCGGTTTAACCCGGAAAAGATCCCTTGGTCTGCGGAACCGAATCCAGTCGATGGACTCCATTGAGGAATATGAGAGGGAAAGTGATGCGTTCTCATCACAAGGCCTCATGTTCTCTAGTGTTTCAGCATCAAAACCTCCTCGGAAACATGCGGATCATCTGCCTAACAGCTCGAACAATCTCCTGCCTGCCCTGCTTTACTCGCCGAGACCCTCCAAAACACCATGGAGAAGCTGCACTCCTGATTCTCCTCCGTCGGTTCCTCTTGGCATTTTATTAACTCCTTTCGGCAAAAGCGCTAAAGAAGAGCTTGAGAAAGCTAAGAAACGTCTGCCCGTCCGGAGGTTTGATGACCGTTATTATCAGAAGAGGTGCAGTTTACCAACGAGCGCTCTGGCAGCAGCGGCCCCGGAGCGCAGTAAGAGCAAATCCCAGCGGAAACCCCCCGGGAACGCCGGGAACAGATCCGCGAGCTCTCTCGGCGGCCGGCTGTTGAGGAGATTCACGTTCCCGGAGCTCAAGCGGAGCAGCGGAGAGGCTTGCGGAGCTTCGGATCCGCCCGGACGCTGTATCCCGAGGTCAGAGACGTTTCCCCTGGGAAAGAGCCATCCTCAAGTGGGAAGCAAGCCGAGCATCGACAGCATTAGTGCAGTCAAGTGTGAGTTTGACTTTCAGTGTAAAGCTGCTCCAAATGCCTGATCATGAGCGGATTAATTTCTCATGAGCACGAACTACTGCAGCTTTAATATAATACAAGAGAATGGGACAAAAAACGATATTAACTAGTTACATGTTTTAGGACATAAATGATCTTAGTATTGTGGACATTTTGTGTCATTTTCCACATTTTCCTGCAGCTAATGCCGTTTCAGCAAGATGCCCATCTGTGAAACAGACTCACGGGTTCACATCTCTTCACCAGCACTTCTGGAAAAAACATTGGTAACACTTTACAATAAGGTTCATTAGTTATAACATTAGTTAACTAACTTAGTTAACATGACCTAAGAATGAACAATACTTCAGGATTTATCAATCTTAGTTAATATTAATTTCAGCATTTACTAATATGTTGTTAAAATCAAAGGTTGTATTTGTTAATATTATTAATGCACAGTGAACTAACATGAACAAACAATGAACAGCTGTATTTTTATTAACAAATATTCATAAATACAGTAACAAATGTATTGTTCATTGTTCATTTTATTAAATACATTAACTAATGTTAACTAATGAACCTTTTTGTAAAGTGTTACCAAAAATGTATATTACTCTTTTTCGTGCCATTAATGTTAGGGCAGACCGGGGCTAGTTGTCACAGTGGTTTATTTTTGAAAGTCAATTTCTGTTTAGACACAAACCTAACAGCTACAAAAAACAACATTTTTTTTACAATTATTGGGAAAACTTGTTTTGCCCCGGGTCAATAACTGTGAACGTGTGTTTTTTTTCTTCTTCTCCATTTAACACTCGTTACCCCCATAGCAGATATAGAAATAGAATATTGTCACTCTAGACGGGGTAAGTTGTCACCTGTCATTAAACAGCCTCTGCATTAAAAAAAAGGTAATTAAGAAATATTTTACAAAACGTTGACATACAGAAAACTATCAGAAACTGCAATTAATGAATTGCTTAAAAATACGCACAACAAACCATGTTTATGAATGTAAGAAAAATACTCGTCTGAAGGTATGCGAGTGTTTTATTGTAAATTGCTTAAAACATGATTGTATTTTATGACAGTGCTCCAATACGCATTAAAACCCTGATAGATCCTGAAGATGCAGACCATGTGACAACTAACCCCAGTGTCCCATAAAAGGATGTTTTTGTTTTTTTACTAAATGCAATAAAGTGCATCCCTGCAGAAAAGGCATTCCCTTTATTGCGTTTCCCTGCGGAAAACCACCGAAGGACTTTATGTGCGCGTCGTGCGCGAGCAGGAGTGAAGCACACCGGCTGATGATGATGATGATGATGTGATGATGATGTGATCGCTGGACGCGGGCTCGTGTCGCGCTGCAGTGCGGGGTCCGCGGAGTGTCCGAGCGCACGAGTGATGCGTGCGCGTCGCGAGCGTCTGCAGGCGTGAATCACGCGCACCTGCATCTGATGCTGGAGTTCCTCTGGAATCTTCCGCTCATTCCCTGCAGGATCTTCTCTTCATGATGGAGTTTCACTGCACTGCACTTCTGCTGCTCGGTAAGTTCTGCTCGCATGTTTATGGCATAACAACCTATAGTTTATTTTTTACATATAGCGCTTTATCCGAGACAGGCGCGTGCAATACGCAGCTTCACGAGCAGGAAAATAGCAGAATCAGCGATGCAAACTTCATCAAATATGAGCAAGAAAATAACAGAATAAGCGATGCAAACTTCATCAAATATGAGGCTCGTTTTTGTCAAACTTGCGGTTATTGTACAGTCGCCGCCGAGGATGATCTGCTGGGAGTTAGATTCTGTTGCATGTATTCGTGTAACAAACGCTTAATTATTATTACACTATTAATTTATCAGAATGAGAAAGAAGCACAAATCTAAGATCCGCTGAAGAGAAACTGAGGAAAACTACAGAATTCTAAAAAGAAATCTGCTTCCAGTTGTAGTTTCTCGAAGCTTTGTGTTAGATTTGACTTTAGTGTCCAGAAGAATGTGTGTTTCTTGTTTCACTGCAGAGAAACTGTGTGTCTCAAACCCTGGTGGACAAAACAAAGAGCAGCTCCGAACACAATAGAACACAGTAGAAATAGAGTAGAACAGGCAAGACTCATTAACTGTGTGTGAGACTGTATGATCTCATGGTTTCTCATGATTTCTCCTGGTTTTCTCCTGGTTTCTCCTGGTTTCTCATGATTTCTCCTGGTTTTCTCCTGGTTTTTCCTGGTTTCTCCTGATTTCTCCTGATTTCTCCAAGGTTTCTGCTGATTTCTCCTGGTTTCTCCTGATTTCCCACAGGCTCTCTGTCAGTGCTCAGTGTTTCTGCGGAGCAGGAGGTGGAGAATCTCTCCGGACTGTCTGCGAATCCCGACCGGGAGATTTTTGTGGTCCGGGAAAATGAAACGACCTGCTTGATGGCAGAGTTTGCGGTGAAATTCCTGATTCCATACGATGTTCTGGCGCTGAACGGAATCGACGTGAGCGACTCTATTCTGTCTCACTGAATCCTAAATGAACCGTTCTGAGTTGATCTAGTAGAATAAAAACAGCAACATGGATTCCAGTTGGATTTGATCCTTTATGATCCTTGATTCAGAAGTTAAAACATCATTATCCTGCTGGTCCCATCGGGATGCTTTAAGCATTTATATTTATTTATTTATTTATGTGTGTGTGTGTGTGTGTGTGTGTGTGTGTGTGTGTAGCTGATAACGGAGCAGGCGTCCGTGTCAATCCCGCGTGGAGCTCAGATAGCTGGGAAATGCGGGAACACCGACTCGGAGCTTCACATCTCATGGATCAATCACTCCTTCACATTCCGAATCTTCTTCTCAAAGGTTTGGATCCGAGCAGAAACTGATGATCATCCATCACTGCACTTCACTGTTATGTGGATTACTCACGCGAGTGTGTGTGTGTGTGTGTGTGTGTGTAGGAGAAACACACGATGGGCAGTGATGGAAAAGCGAAGGAAACTGAAGTGTGGAAGATGAACAAGGTTCAGCTGGTCTATGACACGTCAGAGAAGACACACTTCAGTAGCGCCTATAATCGTGAGTAAAACACCCTCGGCACATTTGTGTTCAAAATAAAATCAATGATCGGTTACAGATTAATATTGGTAAATAATCATCATCTTTTACAAAAATAGACTTGATTTGTGATTTGATGCTCCAGTTCATGTAAACTCAGGATCTCTACACTGGATTTAACCTGCAGATCATTGATATTATTTTGGCTCATGATTGATGGGGAATGAGCTTGAAAATGAGCTTTTCTTCTGCATGTTTTTGGTTTGAGACACAAAGCCGAGCGCTGCAGATCTGCGTCCTCCACTGCGACATCACTGCGCTTTCACACACTCACACACTCCGACCATCACTGCGCTTTTACACACTCACACACACCGACCACCACTGCGCTTTTACACACTCACACACTCCGACCATCACTGCGCTTTTACACACTCACACACTCCGACCATCACTGCGCTTTTACACACTCACACACTCCGACCACCACTGCGCTTTCACACACTCACACACTCCGACCATCACTGCGCTTTCACACACTCACACACTCCGACCATCACTGCGCTTTCACACACTCACACACTCCGACCATCACTGCGCTTTTACACACTCACACACACCGACCATCACTGCGCTTTCACACACTCACACACTCCGACCATCACTGCGCTTTCACACACTCACACACTCCGACCATCACTGCGCTTTCACACACTCACACACTCCGACCATCACTGCGCTTTCACACACTCACACACTCCGACCATCACTGCGCTTTTACACACTCACACACACCGACCACCACTGCGCTTTCACACACTCACACACTCCGACCATCACTGCGCTTTTACACACTCACACACACCGACCATCACTGCGCACACACCGACCACCACTGCGCTTTTACACACTCACACACACCGACTATCACTGCGCACTCACACACACCGACCATCACTGCGCTTTTACACACTCACACACACCGACTATCACTGCGCACTCACACACACCAACCATCACTGCGCTTTTACACACTCACACACACCGACTATCACTGCGCACTCACACACTCCGACCATCACTGCGCATTTACACACTCACACACACCGACCATCACTGCGCACACACCGACCACCACTGCGCTTTTACACACTCACACACACCGACTATCACTGCGCACTCACACACACCGACCATCACTGCGCTTTTACACACGCACACACCGACCATCACTGTGCTTTTACACACTCACACACTCCGACCATCACTGCGCTTTTACACACTCCGACCACCACTGCGCTTTCACACACTCACACACTCCAGCCACCACTGCGCTTTCACACACTAACACACTCCGACCATCACTGCGCTTTCACACACTCACACACTCCGACCATCACTGCGCTTTTACACACTCACACACTCCGACCACCACTGTGCTTTCACACACTCACACACTCCGACCACCACTGTGCTTTCACACACTCACACACTCCGACCATCACTGCGCTTTTACACACTCACACACTCCGACCACCACTGTGCTTTCACACACTCACACACTCCGACCATCACTGCGCTTTTACACACTCACACACTCCGACCATCACTGCGCTTTTACACACTCACACACACCGACCATCACTGCGCTTTTACACACTCACACACACCGACTATCACTGCGCACACACCGACCACCACTGCGCTTTTACACACTCACACACTCTGACCACCACTGCGCTTTCACACACTCACACACTCCAGCCACCACTGCGCTTTCACACACTAACACACTCCGACCATCACTGCGCTTTCACACACTCACACACTCCGACCATCACTGCGCTTTCACACACTCACACACTCCGACCATCACTGCGCTTTTACACACTCACACACACACCGACCACCACTGCGCTTTCACACACTCACACACTCCGACCATCACTGCGCTTTCACACACTCCGACCATCACTGCGCTTTCACACACTCACACACCGACCATCACTGCGCTTTTACACACTCACACACACCGACACCCACTGTGCTTTTACACACTCACACACTCCGACCATCACTGCACTTTCACACACTCACACACTCCGACCATCACTGCGCTTTTACACACTCACACACACCGACCATCACTGCGCTTTTACACACTCACACACTCCGACCATCACTGCGCTTTTACACACTCACACACACCGACCATCACTGCACTTTTACACACACACACACACCGACTATCACTGCACACTCACACACACCGACCACCACTGCGCTTTTACACACTCACACACACCGACCATCACTACGCTTTTACACACTCACACACACCGACCATCACTGCGCTTTTACACACACCACTGCGCTTTTACACACTCACACACACCGACCATCACTGCGCTTTTACACACACCACTGCGCTTTTACACACTCACACACACCGACCATCACTGCGCTTTTACACACTCACACACCGACCATCACTGCGCTTTTACACACTCACACACACCAACAATCACTGCGCTTTTACACACACTCACACACACCGACCATCACTGCGCTTTCACACACTCACACACTCCGACCATCACTGCGCTTTTACACACTCACACACACCGACACCCATTGCGCTTGTACACACTCACACATTCCGACCATCACTGCGCTTTTACACACTCACACACTCTGACCATCACTGCGCTTTTACACACTCACACACACCGACCATCACTGCGCTTTTACACACACCACTACGCTTTTACACACTCACACACTCCGACCATCACTGCACTTTCACACACTCACACACTCCGACCATCACTGCGCTTTTACACACTCACACACACCGACCATCACTGCGCTTTTACACACTCACACACTCCGACCATCACTGCGCTTTTACACACTCACACACACCGACCATCACTGCGCTTTTACACACTCACACACCAACCATCACTGCGCTTTTACACACTCACACACTCCGACCATCACTGCGCTTTTAACACACTCACACACACCGACAATCACTGCGCTTTTACACACTCACACACTCCGACCATCACTGCGCTTTTACACACTCACACACACCGACACCCACTGCGCTTTTACACACTCACACACACCATCACTGCGCTTTTACACACTCACACACTCTGACCATCACTGTGCTTTTACACACTCACACACACCGACCACCACTGCGCTTTTACACACACTCACACACACCGACCACCACTGCGCTTTTACACACTCACACACAGCGACCATCACTGCGCTTTTACACACTCACACACTCTGACCATCACTGCGCTTTTACACACTCACACACCGACCATCACTGCGCTTTTACACACTCACACACACCGACAATCACTGCGCTTTTACACACACTCACACACACTGACAATCACTGCGCTTTTACACACTCACACACCGACCATCACTGCGCTTTTACACACTCACACACACCGACCATCACTGCGCTTTTACACACACTCACACACACTGACAATCACTGCGCTTTTACACACTCACACACTCCGACCATCACTGCGCTTTTACACACTCACACACACCGACCACCACTGCGCTTTTACACACTCACACACACCGACCACCACTGCGCTTTTACACACTCACACACACCGACCACCACTGCGCTTTTACACACTCACACACTCCGACCATCACTGCGCTTTTACACACTCACACACTCCGACCATCACTGCGCTTTTACACACTCACACACACCGACCACCACTGCGCTTTTACACACTCACACACACCGACCACCACTGCGCTTTTACACACTCACACACTCCGACCATCACTGCGCTTTTACAAACTCACACACACCGACCACCACTGCGCTTTTACACACTCACACACAGCGACCATCACTGCGATTTTACACACTCACACACACCGACCACCACTGCGCTTTTACACACTCACACACACCGACCACCACTGCGCTTTTACACACTCACACACCGACCACCACTGCGCTTTTACACACTCACACACAGCGACCATCACTGCGCTTTTACACACTCACACACACCGACCACCACTGCACTTTTACACACTCACACACACTGACACCACTGCGCTTTTACACACTCACACACACCGACCATCACTGCGCTTTTACACACTCACACACACTGACACCACTGCGCTTTTACACACACACCGACCACCACTGCGCTTTTACACACTCACACACACCGACCACCACTGCGCTTTTCCACACTCACACACAGCGACCATCACTGCGATTTTACACACTCACACACAGCGACCATCACTGCGCTTTTACACACTCACACACACCGACCACCACTGCACTTTTACACACTGACACCACTGCGCTTTTACACACACACCGACCACCACTGCGCTTTTACACACTCACACACACTGACACCACTGCGCTTTTACACACACACCGACCACCACTGCGCTTTTACACACTCACACACACTGACCATCACTGCGTTTTCACACACTCACACACACCGACTGACGACTCGCTACAGGAACTCGCCTGCTTCGATCTAGTTTAGCTAGAACTGCAGTGAATAAAAGATGATTCTGCTGATCAGAGTTCTGATGGAGGTGTAATGACCGTGTGTGTGTGTGTGTGTGCAGCGGGGAAACACACGGCCAGCACACACCTCCTCTCAGCACTGGTCACTCCCGCTGGACGCTCGTATGTGTGTTCGGCTCAGCAAACGCTCACCATGATCTCCAGTGACCATCAGAAGGGCATCACCGTCTACATGTACGACACACAGATTCAGCCCTTCGACATCACGAGCGACTTCGTCTTCAGTGAACGTAAGATTGAACACGTTACAGCACAAAACATCAGATTATAGCTGTCATCAAGACATGTTTCTGCAGCTTCGGATTTACTGCATTGGGAATTTATTTTTATGGAAATTAAACACATTTTCCTCCCTTAAAAATCAGCTTCAGTGCAAAACATGATGTTCTTCCTCAGAGTTTCTGTCTCGGTTTCCAGCACAAATGTCGAAACATTCTTAAATCAAGATACAGTCAAACCAAAAATTATTCAGACACCAGATATCATTTTTTATATTGTTTCACTAGTATGATCAGGACACTATAGTTCATTTATGTAAGAGAGGAGAGCAAAATAAAGTAAACTGTGACATATTATACCCAAATATTCTTCATACAGTGACTACCAGTGACATTAATAAACATTTAGGAGCAAAAATGATTCGGACACTTTGAGCTGATCATGTTTTGCTGAAGTGTGTTTTGTCTTTAATTGCTAATGCTCTTTTTACACACAGACTGAACAACATGAAGCATTGCTTGGTGATTGGTTGAGCTAAACTGGTATTATCTAATTGTGTAGTTAAATTTAACAGCTGACAGATATTCAACATAATTCATGTGTGAGACAGTCTAACAGAAGGACGGACAAAACCAGTCAAATATCAACATAACTCTGAGTTCTGCTCATATTTTATCACCATTTTCTAAACTATAGCGAATAAACTGTGATAATGTGAGAAATGTTGAAGATGCCTGAATACATTTTGGTTTGACTGTACATTTACTGGAGAAGCACAATTACTTAAAATATTAAATCTTGCTTAATGAAAAATGTCTCAAAATGAAGTGAGTTTGTGCTTAAAACAAGAATATCAGTGGATTCAGAAAAATAATCTTGTCTTCTCTTTGAATTAAGCACAAACTCACTTTTTTTATTTTTCAGAAAACACTTTATATCTTCAGTAATTTTGCTTCTCCAGTAAATGTATCTTGATTTAAGAATGTTTAGATATTTGTGCTGGAATACGAGACAGAAACACTGAAGAAGAACATCATGCTTTGCAGTGTGTTTCTGCAGTCCGGTTTCTTCCAGTGTGTGTGTGTGTGTGTGTGTGTGTGTGTGTGTATGTGTGTCGCAGTGGTTTTAGGAGCTCAGGTTCTGGTTTGAACAGGTTAGTTGTGTTGCGTGACCTCTCGGTGACCTGTGAGATGTGTGTGTGAGAGTGTGTGAGGGTGTAATGGCTGTTTACCGCAGTGAGCGTTGCTCTTCTCTTTATAGCCCTAGTGATTTATGGGCCGTTTGCTTCAGTGCTGAACAAAAGCTCGTCCCGCTGAGCGTCTCGCCCGGCAACATTACAGCTCACTGTCCAACGCCGATGTGAAGGGAACAAAAGCTTACACTAAAAAATAAAGGTTCTGAACCTTGAGTTAAACCTTTTTTTTTTTGCAGCAGCAGCAGCAGCAATATTTTTGGTTCTCCAAAGAACGTTTCAGTGATGAGTTCCTATTAAAAGAGACGTTTTATTAATCTAATTAAAGAGAGTCTTTTATTAATCTAAAGAAGCTTTTCTCCACTTTAAAGGACCTTCAGTGGTTCCATGGATGTTAAAGTTTCCTCATGGAACCGGTGATGTCAGTCATTTGTCAGAGTGTGTGTCGGAGTGTGTGTGTCAGAGTGTGTGTCGGAGTGTGTAGGAGTGTGTGGATCTGACGTCTGTCAGCGCATGAAGAGGATGAAGATGTTTCTGACAGATCTGCTGCTTTTGCACAATCTTATTTAAGGAGGTCGTGTTCACTCATCATTCTCACATGCTGACCTCAGCATCACACATTAAAACTCAGCAAACTGATTCTCTAACAACGTTGTGAATTTAACTTGTGTGCATGATTGGAATATCACATGAATTAGTTGTGAATAAAGCAGCGTTTCCATCCCACAATTGGCACAAAATATCAGAAATAAACAGTAAGTTTCTGCAATCGGCTGTTTTTCTCTCCATCATAAACGAGTGTGTCTCAAGCGTCAGACGAAACGCAGTAAACGCTGTCATGTTCTCTGGCGTTCGGAAACACACTCGTGTGAGAGACGCTTCTGGGGGGAATTAAACCAAATCATTCTGATCACACACTTCGACTCCGGCGTTTCAGAAACACCAAACCAACATTAGAGACGCTGCGATGCCATTGGTCCACTGGTTATTGTTTGTATTTCTATCGTAATTTATGTGCAAACCAACAAATCCTAAAGCAGAACATCATCCCCATCACATGCTATCAGAATTATCCTAGTTTTTCAACTATCAGCTATCAGAAAGTTTCCTAGTCGAAATTGGACATGAACACCCTCTCAAATCATATTTACTTCTGAAAGCTCTGATAATTTTGACTCTCAAGTTTCCGAGTTGAGTGAGCCATGAACCTGAAACATGAGGAGAACGATTGCGGCTGTGACTGATATTCTTTATTCGTTTTTCCACAACAGCTGCATCATCTTGTATTGTTGTTAAAGTCGTGCATATTTACATGTATGAATAATCATTTAAAGCATATTGTATGTTTCATACACAGTGCCAAATTAAAAAAGCAAATGTAAAAGGAACTATTCGAATCAGATGCACATTTATAACCAAAACATCTGACAATATATACATATGTACGGCTTTCATAAGTCTGTCTATTCAACTCTCGTATAAAATTATGAAAAATGACAAGCAGCACCTTGTTTTCCATCTGTTGCTATCCACTGGAAAATAAAAAGCGGGTTCTTTAAAATTTGACCTGTGTGAACCTGTATTGCACCCTAGAGAGAGATTTGTGGAGCCTTCACATGCTATCAGAATGATTATAAACATGAGTTTCCTAGTTTGAAATTCTGACTAGGAATTTTTGACTAGGAAACTCATATTTACAATAATTCTGATAATATGCCTCAAATGATTATTCATATAAGTAAATATGCACGACTTTAACAACAATACAAGATGATGCAGCTGTTGTGGAAAAACTAATAAAGAATATCAGTCACAGCCGCAATCGTTCTCTCCTCCGCCATGTTGAACGTTTATGACTCGCCCAACTCAGAAACTCGGCAGTCAAAATGATCTCAGTGTTTCTCAGTAGTAAATACGACTTGAGAGGGCGGTTCATGTCCAATTTCCTACTAGGAAACTCGTATTCACGATAATTCGGACAGCTTGTGATGCAGCACTAACTCGTACGATCCACTGAAGCTCCAGTGACGTGTTTCCAGTCTCTCGTGAGATTGTGTTGAACATGACCAGATGTCTGACTTCAGCTTCACTGAGTTTCAGGCTCATTCGCCACAGACACGTGAAAAGCATTTTTTAATGCGATAGCTCAGAGTTTGTATAAAACTAGGTGGATTGAAACATATCTAATGAAAATCTTGTTAATGTAGATGTTCGGCGGCCTTGAGGTGCAAAAGAACAAATCCTGAAACCAAACAACATTCACGTTGTTGATAGATGTTGTTTTCGGCTGTGTTTGTGACGGAAGGTGTGTTTCTCTCCTCTCGCAGCGTATAAGTGTATAACGGACGAGCGCGAGCAGCTGGAGCAGATGTTGCCGCTGGTGTTGGGTCTCATCCTGGGCCTGATCATCGTCATCACCATCTCGGTTTACCACTTCCACCTGAAGCTGAGCGCTCAGCAGCCGCCGCTGCCCCGGGACCGCTCGCTCTACAAGAACATGTGAACTCTCCATGCACACGCCATACGCACATCATCACAACTCCTGTTTTCTCTCTGGTCTGTGTGTGTCCAGTGTCTCGTAGGATGTTAAATGTCAAACGCCATCATCCTGTAACTGCTGCACTCCTCATGTGTGTCGTTTTCCACAACTAATGTATAAAAATAGAGATATTTAAATTGCTTAAGGGTATAAATAAGGTACAATGATTAATGATGATTGCATATTACTTTATGATTATAAAATATTTAATGTTTTTCAAATTGAGACAATAATGAAATAAATGATTTTGTGTCCATGTAGTGATGTGTGTATTAGTGTGAAACAGGATGACTTGTGTGTGTTCAACTCTTATGTGAGGAGTGTTTAACAAGGTCTTTGATGACTGGGGTTTTTCTTTTACATCTGAAAAAGGGAAATTTAAGGTTTATGCCTTCAAGTGCTGTCGGAATTATCATAAATACGAGTTTGCTACTCTCAATTTTCTAGTCGGCATTTCCTAGTCGGAGTCATAAACGTTCAACATGGCGGAGGAGAGAACGATTGCTGCTGTGACTGATGTTCTTTATTAGTTGTTAAAGTAGTGCATATTTACATTTATGAATAATCATTTGAAGCATATTGTATATTTTATACACAGTGAAAAATAGCATGTATTTGACTGACATTCCACAGCCCTTGTATAGAACGAGCTTGTATGCTGCTATTACATGCAAACGGAAATTTCTTACTACCAACTTCTGAAGTCATGATTATTGCTGCATTAACGTGATATCGGAATTATAGTAAATATGAGTTTCCTAGTTGGGGTTCCTAGTTGGGGTTTCCTAGTCGGAGCTTCCTAGTTGGGTTTCCTAGTCGGAGTTTCCTAGTCGGGGGTTCCTAGTTGGAGTTTCCTAGTTGGGGTTCCTTGATGGAGTTTCCTAGTTGGGGTTCTTAGTCGGAGTTTCCTAGTTGGGGTTCCTTGTTGGAGTTTCCTAGTTGGAGTTTCCTAGTTGGGGTTCTTAGTCGGAGTTTCCTAGTCGGAGTTTCCTAGTTGGAGTTTCCTAGTTGGGGTTCCTAGTCGGAGTTTCCTAGTTGGAGTTTCCTAGTTGGGGTTCCTTGTTGGAGTTTCCTAGTTGGGGTTCCTAGTCGGAGTTTCCTAGTTGGAGTTTCCTAGTTGGGGTTCCTAGTCGGAGTTTCCTAGTCGGAGTTTCCTAGTCGGAGTATCCTAGTTGGAAATTGAACATGAATGCACTCTCAAGATGTATTTACTACAGGGAATCTCAGGAATAATTTTGACGCCTGAGTTTCTGAGTTGGGCGAGCCATAAACTCATTGATGCTGCCTTCACATGCAATTGGAAATTTCCAACTGCCCGATTTTGAAGTTGTGATATGAACTCATCCTGTTCAAGTGCTTTGTTGTGTGAAAGAACAGGAATCATGGAGGACACCAGGTTTGTTCTTGGCTATTTCTTGAGGAAATCTTAAAGCCAAAATGTATAAAACATTTGATTTTGAATAAAATGTAGCGTCCTGCCTTACGCATCTAAATATTCAGCATGCACTTGACCGAAATTCCAGAATCGTCAGCATTTTCACTGTTCATAAAACATACAATATGCTTCCAATGGTTTTTTTATATATGTAAATATGCACTACTTTAACGAAAAGACAAGGCTTTTGTGGAAAAAAGCGATTGAACAATAGCAGTCAGAGCAGCAATCATTCTCTCCTCTGTCATGTTGAAAGTTTATGGCTCACCCAACTGGGAAACTCGGGGGTCAAAATTATCTCTGAATTTC
Organism: Abramis brama; assembly: GCF_963993115.1. Lineage (NCBI taxonomy): Eukaryota > Metazoa > Chordata > Actinopteri > Cypriniformes > Leuciscidae > Abramis > Abramis brama. The sequence continues at coordinate 36,079,098 of NC_139980.1, read as the reverse complement.
CTAGTAGTAAATATGATTTGAGAGGGTGTTCATGTCCGATTTCTGACTAGGAAACACATATTCACGATAATTCTGATAGCACATGAAGGCAGCGTTAGATCCACCAGAATGAAACATGACACAGAGACGAATGGGAAATCAATAAGAAGCGTTCGGACGGCAGCAGTCACATCACTGGCATTGAAGATTTCCACAAATGAGCTGCGATCCTCACAGATCAATGTCTCGAGTCTCAGACACTGAAGAGTTTATTGATCTGACACTCAATTAAAAACTCACTTTCTGTTGGGACGAAGTGATTTATGTTGCACTGCGCTCATAAAACACTGTTGCTCAAGTGATTCATCGTGCTTCAGTTCTTTCAGGATTTTCACTGACCACATGCTTTTCAATTTCTTTTCAGTCTCATGTCATTGTGTGTGTGTGTGTGTGCACACAATGCTCATGCTGCAGCTCAAGTCTCATTCAAGCATGTTCATATCATTCAATAAACCATTTTTTGTCAAACTGTTCCTTTTTTATGTCGTACTTTCAAAACTGTACAGGCACATTTATTGTATACATTTACTGTGACAAGTCAGAAATTCCCAGTTGGAAATTCCTAGTCTGAGTTTCCACGCCAGAGTCGGAGCCATAAACTTTCAACATGGCGGAGGAGAGAACGTTTGCTGCTGTGACTGATATTCTTTATTAGTTTTTCCACAAAAGCTCCATCATCTTGAATTGTTGTTAAAGCACATCTTTAATCATTTGAAGCATATTGTATGTTTTATACACAGTGAAGCTGCCTTCACATGCTAGTTTCCTACTCGAAATTTCCTAGTCTACATTTCCTAATCTGAGTTTCCTAATAAGTCAGAAATTCCTAGTTGGAAATTCCTAGTCGGAAACTCCTAGTTGGAAAATCCTAGTTCGGAAATTCCTAGTCAGAAATTCCCAGTTGGAAATTCCAAGTTGGAAATTCCAAGTTGGAAATTCCAAGTCAGAAATTCCTGGTTGGAAAATCCTAGTTGGGAAATTCCTAGTTGGAAACTACCAGTCTGAGTTTCCACACCAGAGTCGGAGTCACAAACTCCGACGATTGCTGAGATTGCAACGATTGCTGCTGTGACGGCTATTCTTTATTAGTTTTTCCACAACAGCATTATCTTGTTTTGTTTTTAAAGTTGTGCATTATTTACATGTATGAATAATCATTTGAAGCATATTGTATGTTTTATACACAGTTGATGCTGCCTTCACATGCTATCAGAATGATTATAAATATGAGTTTCCTACTCAAAATTTCCTAGTCTGGATTTCCTAATCTGAGTTTCCTACTCGAAATTTCCTAGTCTGCATTTCCTAATCGGAGTTTCCAAGTCGAAAATTCCAAATCGGAAAATTTCCAAGTCAGAAATTCCTAGTCTGAGTTTCCACGCCAGAGTCAGAGCCATAAACTTTCAACATGGCGGAGGAGAGAACGATTGCGGCTGTGACTGATATTCTTTATTAGTTTTTCCACAACAGCTGAATCATCTTGTATTGTTGTTAAAGTCATGCATACTTACATGTATGAATAATCATTTGAAACATATTGTATGTTTTTTACACAATGATGCTGCCTTCACATGCTATCAGAATGATTATAAATATGAGTTTCCTACTCTAAATTTCCTAGTCTGCATTTCCTAATCGGAGTTTCCTAATCAAAAATTCCAAGTCAGAAATCCTAGTTGGAAATTCCTAGTTGGAGAATCCTAGTCGGAAATTCCTAGTTGGACATTCCCAGTCTGAGTTTCCAAGCCAGAGTCGGAGTCATAAGCTTTCAACATGGCGGAGGAAATTATATGATTATAAATATGAGTTTCCTACTCGAAATTTCCTAGTCTGCATTTCCTAATCTTTTCCAAGTCAAAAATTCCTAGTCTGAGTTTCCACGCCAGAGTCGGAGCCATAAACTTTCAACATGGCGGAGGAGAGAACGATTGCTGCTGTGACTGCTATTCTTTATTAGCTTTTCCATGCATATTTACATACATGAATAATCATTTGAAGCATATTGTATGTTTTATACACAGCGAAAATACCATGTATTTGACTGAAATTCCAGAATCTTCGGCAAGCTGATAGTGCAGTGAATGTTTATATAGTTGTTAAGGACCAGGACACTACATCTTATTCAATACATTTGGCTTTAATAAGATTTTCTTGCCAAGAAATAGGCAGGAATAAACCTGGTGTCATCCATGATTCCTGTAGACCTTATTCACAGTAGCCCCATCTTTGATTTCAAGCGATGTTGTGAGGGATATACATACATCTCTTCAGTGGGTTATACTGTTTTTAATGTGTTTTTGGATTGTTCTGTTGACGAAACACTGCAAAAATATCTTTACAAGAAATTTCAGTGGACAAAAAAAATAAAAAATACTCCAGACAACATGAGCTGTAGAGAATTATAAATGATCTAGGACCTTTACACAGCTTTTGACAGCGGATCCCGCTGAAAACACAGTAAGTCTATCGCTCAGTCTGGCTCTGCTCTGAATAAGGTCTATTGTTTCAGACAACAAAGCACTTGAACATGACGAGCTCATATCACGACCTCAAAAGTGGACGGAAATCAGCAGCATACGAGCTCGTTCCACAGCCACATGTGAAAATATATTATTCATATTGATTATTTTTGTTTTTATGTGTGAGTTTATATACCTCTAAATGAATAACAGTCTGAAACGAAAGTAGGCTTAGTTTCTTGTCCTCTATCTCACATCAACGGTTTCCAGCAAGAAAATTCTCCTATAAATGTATTAAGATTTCTGGGTACTTCATTTGTTGTAGTACAGTAGATTACTGTCATTATATTCTTAAAAAAACATTACAAGAGAATAAAAGGATTTTTCACCAATCTCGCTTTTAGAATGTATTTGAAGACCTGCAGCAGATGTTTGAGACTCTACAGAGAAAAGTCCCATGAATCTGCAGAATCATGTTTTAAACAAGAGCTCCAGATATAATTCATCTGCAATAAACTTCAAATATACTGTTTTAATATTTTTTATTAATCTTGATTAGTATGTCAGTAGAGTATATTAAGTCATTTCTGATGTGATTGTCATTTACAAGAAGTTCTGTGGAGAAAATGAAGGTAAAAGACAGTGTGTGTGTGTGTGCTGTTTACAAGGGCCTAAAGCCAAACAGAATACCGATAAAAACACACGATGGCACGTGGACATATTTGTGTTTTTTTATTGAAAGCAGCTTTCAGTGACACACATGCGAGATCACGGTACAAAAGCAACATGACAGCTGGATCTGTATATTTCTACAGGTGAAACACACGTTCATATTTACAGATCACAGTGACCAATGAGACACAGGTGAGACTAGAAAACACGCGTGATCGATTATTGTGCCAAACACGTTAATATTGCTAGAGGTCGGATGAATGAATGAAGTGTTGGTGATTTAAACACACGAGCGACGGTCAGACGGTGAGAATGAGAATGAAAAAGGCCACACTACAGAGAAATCAGAAATCAATACAGCGTAGAAAACTCTGACGGCCGGCAGTATCTACAAATGCAGAATAAATAAATATATTCAGATTCATCTGTCTGCAACAGGGCGTTTAAATGACCATCTTCAAAAAAATTAAATATAAACAGTAGGAAAGTTTTTTATTATTATTATTATTATTATTATTATTAATATTATTTTGCAGAAACTCTCAAGTTCTATGTAACACTGCCCATTTCACCATGGTAACATCACAACAAAAATACTGCTGTTTATCAAAACTGTACAAGTAAAACTTACAATTGCTCTAAAATAGTTAGCGTGAGAAGACGACAGTGAAAAAGACGCTTGTTGGTTAAGAGACTCTATCGTGTGGCCCGACGGATCCGCCGCGGGATCAAACCGAACGCTAGCGGGCCGAGACGCGACCGCTCTTCTGTTCGTCGATTATGAAAGCGTCATGTGACTCCAGCGTCATGTGACCTCAGCGGTGGCGGTAATGGCGCATCAGAGGAACGATGCAGGCCGGCGGCCCGGACAGCTTCAGGAACGGGTTCTGCAGGAGCTCGAGCGCTGATGCACGCTGGGAAGGCTCGCGCACTAGCATCAGGTCCAGGAAGGCCCGCAGGACCGACGACACCTGAACCGGAACACACACGCCAGAAGATGTTCAACACACACCTGACGTCACGTGATCTGATCATAATGAGCTGATATCGCTTTTATTGTCCTAACAGTGTTTATTCTGGAAGCTTGTTTCCGCCACAGAATGAAAAAATAAAAAAGGTAATTGCGACTTTTTATCTCAGAATTCTGACTTTTTTTTGAACAACTGCATGATAAAAAGTCGCAATTGCGAGTTAGAAATTCAGAATTGTGTGATATAAAGTCGCGATTGTGTTATAAAGTCAGAATTGTGAGATAAACATGCAATTCTGAGAAAAAAAGAAGGCCTCTTTTTTTCCTTAGTATTGGACTTCATAACTCGCAGTTGTGACTTTATATCTCACAATTTTGACTTTATATCTCACAATTTTGAAAAAAGATGTTGAGAAAAGAAACTTGTAATTGCGTGATATAAAGTCGCAAGTGTGAGAAAAAAAGTCACAATTATCTTTTAAAATGTTTTATTCTGTGGCGGAAACAAGCTTCCATAGTTTATATATAGTACATCCTACTTTATCCACATACATTCAGACACTCACATACAGTGGGGAAAAAAAGTATTTAGTCAGCCACCAATTGTGCAAGTTCTCCCACTTAAAAAGATGAGATTTTTTTTCATTAAAAATCCTACAATGTGATTTTCTGGATTTTTTTTCCTCATTTTGTCTCTCATAGTTGAAGTGTACCTATGATGGAAATTACAGGCCTCTCTCATCTTTTTAAGTGGGAGAACTTGCACAATTGGTGGCTGACTAGATACATTTTTTCCCCACTGTAAAATGATATATGATATATCCCAGACAGCAACGTAGTGTCGGCCAGATCCGGTGGATTCCACGTGTGCCAGATGTGGGTCGGATCTGGGCCAACACTATGTTCTGTCTGGGACTGCAAATCTCAACTGCTTGATTATTTGTATCATCACAAAAAGTAACTATATTAAGGCCCGGCTCTAATTTGCTAAATGCAACTGTAAGGCATGAAGATATTAACTCTTTCCCTGCCAGTGTTTTTTATTTATTTTTTTAAGTTGCCAGCCAGCGCCAGCATTTCTGATAATTTTCGCAAAGCTCTCATGTCCCGCAGATTATTTTGTTGTTTGAATATCTGAACATGCATATAAACTTACCAATTCACAAAATTAATGAATGCATAGCTGATATAAAAAATTGGATGACTAGTAATTTCCTACTACTTAATTCTGAAAAACAGAGTTTCTAATTATTGGACAAAAAACCTCTGCACGTAATAATCTAGAATACTGTCTAACACTTGATGGCTGCTCTGTTAAGTCTTCGTCGTCGGTTAGGAACCTGGGTGTGTGTGTGTGTGTGTGTGTATGTGGGTGTGCTCTTTGATACCAATCTTTCATTTGAAAGTCACGTGTCTAGTATCTGTAAAACCGCATTCTTCCATCTTAAAAATATATCTAAATTACGCCATATGCTCTCATTGATCAGCAGCTCGAGTTCTTACCAGAACCAGGAAGTATGACCATATTAGCCCGGTTCTGTCAACACTGCACTGGCTGCCTATTAAACATCGTATAAATTTTAAAATATTGCTGATTACTTACAAAGCACTAAATGGTTTAGCTCCGCAGTGCTTGAGCGAGCTCTTAGTGCATTATAGTCCTTCACGGCTATTGCGATCTCAAAATTCCGGCCAGTTGATAACACTGACACACTCTGTCAGTTTAAATCTAGACTAAAAACACTGCCATATAACACTGAAAACACGGATTGCCGGAAAATTTCCATCAATGGCAGGGAAAGAGTTAAGACATCAAAATCAGGATGTTTTCGCTCACGTGTGTTACGTTTCCCTAGCCTAGAAATCTAGACGCACCCTAGCGGCAGCAAAATTTATTTTGCAGCCAGGGTAGTCTAGCAACTCTCCGTTGACTTTCGAGCAGTAAAAACCTAAATTGGGTCAGGCCAATCACATTGTGTATAGAGTAGGCAGGGCGGGCTTAACATAATGACGACAGAGTTGCGACGGTTCCCTGCTACTTCAAAACAAAGAATGGCGGCTGCTGGAGAACAGTCTTTCGAATCGGCTTTGGCCGCGACTCTGGAGGACTTGGAGTTAAGTTTTTCTTCAAGAAAAGAGCAAAGAACGGCACTTAAGTCATTCTTAAAAAAGGAAGATGTGTTCGTAGTTTTGCCGGCCAGATTCAAAAGTTGAATCTATCAATTAACGTTAGCTCCGCTGTTGGGAAAACGCTCTGGTTGGTTGAAGCGCTGTCCTATTGCGTGCAGAGGGAATTTGAAAGACAGCCGATTATCCCGCCCCTCGGATTGAGCCGTGTCTATGGTGAGTTGCCAGACCTAACATCTTGATCTGGCTTGCCAGGCTAACGTTTCCCCTTTTCAAGGTTAGGCTCGGGGATCGAGGGAAACGTAACAAGATGAAAGGAAAGGCCACATGGAGCTTCTCATTCCCAACCCCAGCGCTAAGGAACACTGCCAACCACCAAAATCAACTGTAAATTTAATTTATTATGAAAAGGAATTGTAACAGTAACACAAAAAGGCTTCAGGAGGGGGAATGGCCAAAACAACAAACAAAATGGAGTCTACCTAAGTTTTAGATCTAACTTACCTGTCACAAAAGAAAAGAAAGAACAAAAAAACAACAGCACTTCCTTGACTCCCTAACTTGACCAAAACCAGGAGAAAAGTGATTAAGAAATGAAAATGGCACCCTCCTATATAGGCGCAGCTAATCACCTTATGGGACTCTTTGAGTCGAGGCGGCAGGTTGTCCCGTATGCGTCTCATGGCCTGAAGTGGAGGCTCGTTGAAGTACGGAGGTTCTCCATCCACCATCTCAATCACCATGATGCCCAGAGACCAGATGTCCACCTGCACACACACACGGGACAGCAGCGCCACCAAGTCAAGTCAAGTCAAGTCAAGTCAAGTCAAGTCAAGTCAAGTCATTTATTATTGTCATGTGTACAAGCTAACCCTAACCAAGTACAGTGAAAAACGTAATGCTACTCCACAGATTATTGACAGACCAAATACAAAAATATAAACAAAAATATAAACAAAACAAATATACATACCCAGCAAACAATTTTGCATTTAAAACATGTCTAATAGCCGTCTAATAGCCGTTTAATAGCTAAATCGTGACAGATTGTCCATGTCATGAAATGACACTGCCCAGCAATCAATTTTGCGTTTAAAAGACGTCTAATAGCCGTCCAAACACAGCCCAGATTTCTAGGCTAAAATAAGGCAAAATTTTGGCTGTCAGTGAAAATTTAATAGACGTCTAAACCAGAGCCCAAGATTAGACTAGTCATCAATTAGATAACAAAGAAATTAAATGAGTGAAGAAATGAAACCAAACATCTTATAATCACTGTTTACTTTGCTTACATGATGAAATATCATTCATCTCGCAAGTTATTCTGGAAAAAACGACATGTAACCAAATTCAAGATTTTTTTGACTAGAAGTGTGTTACTCATAGCCGGACTATATCGGGTCTATAGTTAACCTACTCATAGCCGGACTATATCGGGTCTATAGTTAACCTACTCACAGCTGGACTATATCAGGTCTGTAGTTAACCTACTCATAGCCGGACTATATCGGGTCTATAGTTAACCTACTCACAGCTGGACTATATCGGGTCTATAGTTAACCTACTCATAGCCGGACTATATCGGGTCTATAGTTAACCTACTCACAGCTGGACTATATCGGGTCTATAGTTAACCTACTCATAGCCGGACTATATCGGGTCTGTAGTTAACCTACTCATAGCCGGACTACATCGGGTCTATAGTTAACCTACTCATAGCCGGACTATATCGGGTCTGTAGTTAACCTACTCACAGCTGGACTATATCGGGTCTATAGTTAACCTACTCATAGCCGGACTATATCGGGTCTATAGTTAACCTACTCATAGCCGGACTACATCGGGTCTATAGTTAACCTACTCACAGCCGGACTATATCGGGTCTATAGTTAACCTACTCATAGACGGACTATATCGGGTCTGTAGTTAACCTACTCATAGCTGGACTACATCGGGTCTATAGTTAACCTACTCATAGCTGGACTACATCGGGTCTATAGTTAACCTACTCACAGCCGGACTATATCGGGTCTATAGTTAACCTACTCATAGACGGACTATATCGGGTCTATAGTTAACCTACTCATAGCTGGACTACATCGGGTCTATAGTTAACCTACTCATAGCTGGACTACATCGGGTCTATAGTTAACCTACTCATAGCCGGACTATATCGGGTCTGTAGTTAACCTACTCATAGCTGGACTACATCGGGTCTATAGTTAACCTACTCATAGCCGGACTATATCGGGTCTGTAGTTAACCTACTCATAGCTGGACTACATTGGGTCTATAGTTAACCTACTCATAGCTGGACTACATCGGGTCTATAGTTAACCTACTCACAGCCGGACTATATCGGGTCTATAGTTAACCTACTCATAGACAGACTATATCGGGTCTATAGTTAACCTACTCATAGCTGGACTACATCGGGTCTATAGTTAACCTACTCATAGCTGGACTACATCGGGTCTATAGTTAACCTACTCATAGCCGGACTACATCGGGTCTGTAGTTAACCTACTCATAGCCGGACTACATCGGGTCTATAGTTAACCTACTCATAGCCGGACTATATCGGGTCTATAGTTAACCTACTCACAGCTGGACTATATCGGGTCTATAGTTAACCTACTCATAGCCGGACTATATCGGGTCTATAGTTAACCTACTCATAGCCGGACTACATCGGGTCTGTAGTTAACCTACTCATAGCCGGACTACATCGGGTCTATAGTTAACCTACTCATAGCCGGACTATATCGGGTCTATAGTTAACCTACTCACAGCTGGACTATATCGGGTCTATAGTTAACCTACTCATAGCCGGACTACATCGGGTCTATAGTTAACCTACTCACAGCCGGACTATATCGGGTCTATAGTTAACCTACTCATAGACGGACTATATCGGGTCTGTAGTTAACCTACTCATAGCCGGACTACATCGGGTCTATAGTTAACCTACTCACAGCTGGACTATATCGGGACTGTAGTTAACCTACTCACAGCTGGACTATATCGGGACTGTAGTTAACCTACTCACAGCCGGACTATATCGGGTCTGTAGTTAACCTACTCACAGCTGGACTATATCGGGACTATAGTTAACCTACTCATAGCCGGACTACATCGGGTCTATAGTTAACCTACTCACAGCTGGACTATATCGGGACTATAGTTAACCTACTCATAGCCGGACTACATCGGGTCTATAGTTAACCTACTCACAGCCGGACTATATCGGGTCTGTAGTTAACCTACTCACAGCTGGACTATATCGGGACTATAGTTAACCTACTCACAGCCGGACTATATCGGGTCTGTAGTTAACCTACTCATAGCTGGACTATATCGGGTCTGTAGTTAACCTACTCATAGCTGGACTATATCGGGACTATAGTTAACCTACTCATAGCCGGACTACATCGGGTCTATAGTTAACCTACTCACAGCTGGACTATATCGGGACTATAGTTAACCTACTCATAGCCGGACTACATCGGGTCTATAGTTAACCTACTCACAGCCGGACTATATCGGGTCTGTAGTTAACCTACTCACAGCTGGACTATATCGGGTCTATAGTTAACCTACTCACAGCTGAACTATATCGGGTCTATAGTTAACCTACTCACAGCTGGACTATATCGGGACTGTAGTTAACCTACTCATAGACGGACTATATCGGGTCTATAGTTAACCTACTCATAGCCGGACTATATCGGGTCTATAGTTAACCTACTCATAGACGGACTATATCGGGTCTATAGTTAACCTACTCATAGCCGGACTATATCGGGTCTGTAGTTAACCTACTCACAGCTGGACTATATCGGGTCTATAGCAGAGGTGGAAAGAGTACTGAAAATTTGTACTCAAGTACAAGTACCGTTACATTGCTGAAATAATACTCAATTACAAGTAAAAGTACTGGTGTCAAAAAAGTACTTAAGTAAAAGTACAAATTACTCTTCTCAAAAACTACTCAGAGTACTAGTTACTAGTTACTTTTTAACTGGCGATAGTTAATGTATTACCAATAAATATTCAACCAAATCATAGATTTATGTAAAAAATAGCTACTTTTAACACGTTTTTACCCTATTGTCGAAGGACATTAGTGGTCATGATACTGGAATTTCTAACTTCAATATGACACCTTGAAATATGTCAGTATTCAGTAGGCCTAGCCTATAATTTTTAATACCATCGGGAAAACTACCACAAACTAAATATTTTAATATCTACATTTTTGTCCATCCATTTTGTCAAGGCAGTCATTATTTTCAAGCATCGAAAAGCACAACACTCATTGTAACAGTAATCTATTTTAATGGGAAAGTTTAATTCAAGTCTTCTCAAGAGACACGTCCACTTTATACTGTGAGATTTTAATTTGGGCTTTTGTTTACATATTTAAACATTGATCAATAACCATTACAATAATCTAACTTAAATATTTACTCACTCAGTGTATTTGTCTTTACAATAGGGTAACGTTAACTGTTGCAATAGCTCACACACAGCACAAGGAAGCTTTATTTCAAGCTGAATTTAATTTGCAAAAAAGACCAGATTTTTCATAACTTTTGACAACGTTTAATTCAAGAGCATGGAGAGATTGGAGCTGGACGTCATTTGAGTCTGCAGTGAGAACCACTTGGAGAGATTCGCGATTGCACATGATATGACACAGTCCGAGAGCGCACACTCAATATCCGAGTCCAGTTCATTCGTATATTTGAGAGCTCGCGTCCAGTTTTCTGCAATAACATGAATGTGCCCTAGCGTTATAATATTGCACTTGTGATATTTACCATTAAAATATGCCATAGAAACTTGCAGGTATTAATAAAATTATGCGTAATAGGCCTACCTGCAATCCCGCGCTGAGAGGAGGCGGGTGTGTCAAACTCGCTGTCGTTGAGATGAGAGAATGAGAACGCGCAGCTGGTATCGTATCGGTGTATTGGCCAAAATGAGTATTGACAGATATTTCAGTATTGATATGTATCAAAATATAGATATTTTGACAATACTACTATGTAGATTGTTGTTTCTCCAAACTTTCATTCCAGCCATTAATCACTTTGAGCTCCTCGTCTTCTTCACTTATGATCAGCTCTTCAAAACCTGCTGCGACTGCGGCGGCTTTAATTCAGTCCAAATATCAGGGGTTTTATTGGTCCGTTTACGATCGAATATTTTTATTGGCTACCGAAATGCCAGTCAAAGATTTGAATATCAATTCAAATTGTACTCAGTAACGAAATGTGATTTTACAAGTAGCGAAGTAGATTACTTAGTTTAATATGTACTTGAGTACAAGTAAAATTACAGCTTTAAAAATATACTCAAAAAAGTACAAGTACCCAAAAAAACGACTTAATTACAGTAACGTGAGTAGTTGTAATTCGTTACTTCCACCTCTGGTCTATAGTTAACCTACTCACAGCTGAACTATATCGGGTCTATAGTTAACCTACTCACAGCTGGACTATATCGGGACTGTAGTTAACCTACTCATAGACGGACTATATCGGGTCTATAGTTAACCTACTCATAGACGGACTATATCGGGTCTATAGTTAACCTACTCATAGACGGACTATATCGGGTCTATAGTTAACCTACTCATAGCCGGACTATATCGGGTCTGTAGTTAACCTACTCATAGCCGGACTATATCGGGTCTATAGTTAACCTACTCATAGACGGACTATATCGGGTCTATAGTTAACCTACTCATAGACGGACTATATCGGGTCTATAGTTAACCTACTCATAGACGGACTATATCGGGTCTATAGTTAACCTACTCATAGACGGACTATATCGGGTCTGTAGTTAAACTACTCATAGCCGGACTACATCGGGTCTATAGTTAACCTACTCATAGCCGGACTACATCGGGTCTATAGTCAACCTAGACTGTGAAATGACAGCAATAGCTTGCTGGGTATATACACACATTACCAAATGATTGATAAATCATTTGACAATAAGATAATCAGTGACAAAAATAAATAAGACAATAAGTGACATAAAACAATAAAGTGACAGTGACACCGTCATCAAACACAGGCTGCTAATGAAGGAGGTGTACCTCAGTGCCGTAGGGTAATCGGGAGATGACCTCGGGAGCCATCCAGTACGGCGTTCCCACTAGAGACTTTCTCTTGGGAACCTCCTTAGACACTTGAGCACAGAAGCCGAAATCCGAGAGCTTGATCTGCGAGGGACGTATAGGACACAACGCAAAGCTGATTAACCGCTAATCACCCCTTCATTTGTCATGTTCTCTCAGCTAATTACAAGGTGGGAGACACGATTTAATTACTTGGAACTAGTGAAGTTGCTAATTATCCCTGATCACTTTTCTGTCCTCTCGATAAACAAGTTTATGTGTGTAACTCTACAAACAGTCACATGTGGAGGAAAATGATTCAGTTCTTCACACGACTGCATGTCATGGGTTATATGCAGGGTTTGAAATGAACACCCGCCAAATGCGGGTAAAAATCAACTGTGGCGGGAAACGCTGTCAAATCACTAGCCAATTTGGCGTTACTTATGTTTACTCACTTTGCTGGGGAAGTTCGTGTAGCCAAATCTGCGCAGATTTAGCGCAAATACTCAACTCATGAGTCATCATGATATATTAAATACAGCGTATTGAGCAGAATCTGCTCATATCTGGCTTACTTGAACACACACGTCACTACGCTACAAATAATGGCGCGCTTGTTCATTTGCATTGAAGCAATAGCGAAGATTAAAAAGTTGGTTAACAGAAAAGACATTGTTATTTTTCAAAATCATAAATTTTTTGATGTTCTTTGTCTTGATCTGTCCACCTAAAATACATTTTTGGTGAAAAAGATGAGGATGAAAGAGGATGGGAGAAGATGCTGGATGACAGGATTTTGTTTGAATAAGAAATTAATGTATAAAATCCAAATTTTATTATATATATATAAGCTGTGATGTTGTTAATCTGGTTCATTTCTTCTTTTTTTGGCTAGTAGAAGTTTTGAATGGCCGGTAACTTAAAACTTTAGTAGCCAAATTGCTCGGTGAGTGAAAAAGTCGATTTCAAACCCTGGTTATATGTTCATATATTATTATACACACGCGTCCGTCACTGGTGAGCAGGATGGA
>NC_139980.1:36018164-36063164 GCF_963993115.1 Abramis brama | reverse complement strand
ATTCAAATCAATCGGTGTAAAACAGAGGATCTGATTGGACGAAACGCTCCTCTTACCTCGTATGCGTGACGATGTCAGTCAAGGCTCCGCCCTCCAGGAACTCCATCACTACCCAGAGTTCATCACTGACCAGATAACTGTTGTACATGTCCACCACGTTCTCGTGATGGTAGTCTCTCATGATGACCACCTGCGATCAGACATCAGACATGATTACAGCAAAAGCTGAAGTAAATATGTGCAGTGTGTTTCAGAGTGTGTTTCAGCACTGTTCATTTACACGCCAGCAGCTCATGACCCATCGGTGTCGATTAGCAAACCACAACCAATCAATTCCCCACAGACACAATCAAGCACCGCCCACATTTGTTCTTGTTCCTGAAGTGTTTAACTTGGATATGCGGAACAATAGAGAAGAAAAGACCAGCGCAACCTTCGTTTCACGACTTTCCTACACCAAAAAAATCTCAATAGTTTAATATTTGAAAATAAAGAAATTAAGACAGACCTAAATATTGTACTGTAAAATAAAATTCTTATATTATTTTTCTTTTTTATAACAGTCATATTTTGTATACTGCTTAATATTTTTATTATATACAGTGCATCCGGAAAGTATTCACAGCGCTTCACTTTTTCCAGATTTTGTTGTTACAGCCTTATTCCAAAATGGATTCAATTCATTATTTTTCTCAAAATTCTACAAACAATAACGCATAATGACAACGTCAAAGAGGTTTGTTTAAAATCTTTGCCAATTTATTACAAATAAAAAAACAAAACAAAAATCACATAAGTATTCACAGCCTTTGCTCAATACTTTGTTGAAGCACCTTCAGCAACAATTACAGACTCAAGTGTTTTTGAGTATGATGCTGCAAGCTTGGCACACCTGTTTTTGGGCAGTTTCTCCCATTCTTACTTGCAGAACCTCTCAAGCTCCATCAGGTTGGATGGGGAGTGTCGATGCACAGCCATCTTCAGATCTCTCCAGAGATGGTCAATCAGGTTTGAGTCTGAGCTCTGGTGGGCCACTCAAGGACATTCACAGAGTTGTCCCGTAGACAATCCTCTGTTATCTTGGCTGTGTGCTGAGTGTCGTTTGTTATCTTGGAAGATGAACCGCCGCCCCAGTCTGAGATCCAGAGCTCTGGAGCAGGTTTTCATCAAGGACATCTCTGTAAATTCATCTTTCCCTCTATCCTGACGAGACTCCCAGTTCCTCATCTTTTCCTCGATCCTGACTAGTCTCCCAGTTCCTCATCTTTCCCTAGATCCTGACGAGACTCCCAGTTCCTCGTCTTTCCCTCGATCCTGACTAGTCTCCCAGTTCCACATCTTTCCCTCGATCCTGACTAGTCTACCAGTTCGTCATCTTTCCCTCAATCCTGACTAGTCTCCCAGTTCCTCATCTTTCCCTCGATCCTGAAGAGACTCCCAGTTCCTCATCTTTCCCTCGATCCTGACTAGTCTCCCAGTTCCTCATCTTTCCCTAGTTCCTGACGAGTCTCCCAGTTCCTCATCTTGCCCTCGATCCTGACGAGTCTCCCAGTTCCTCATCTTTCCCTCGATCCTGACTAGTCTCCCAGTTCCTCATCTTTCCCTCAATCCTGACTAGTCTCCCAGTTCCTCATCTTGCCCTCGATCCTGACGAGTCTCCCAGTTCCTCATCTTTCCCTCGATCCTGACTAGTCTCCCAGTTCCTCATCTTTCCCTCAATCCTGACTAGTCTCCCAGTCCCTCATCATTCCCTCGATCCAGACTAGTCTCCCAGTTCCTTATCTTTCCCTAGTTCCTGACGAGACTCCCAGTTCCTCATCTTTCCCTCGATCCTGACTAGTCTCCCAGTTCCTTATCTTTCCCTAGTTCCTGACGAGACTCCCAGTTCCTCGTCTTTCCCTCGATCCTGACGAGACTCCCAGTTCCTCGTCTTTCCCTCGATCCTGACTAGTCTCCCAGTTCCACATCTTTCCCTAGATCCTGACGAGACTCCCAGTTTCTCATCTTTCCCTAGATCCTGACGAGACTCCCAGTTTCTCATCTTTCCCTAGATCCTGACGAGACTCCCAGTTCCTCATCTTTCCCTCAATCCTGACTAGTCTCTCAGTTCCTCACCTTTCCCTAAATCCTGACTAGTCTCCCAGTTCCTCACCTTTCCCTAAATCCTGACGAGTTTCCCAGTTCCTCATCTTGCCCTCGATCCTGACGAGTCTCCCAGTTCCTCATCTTTCCCTCGATCCTGACTAGTCTCCCAGTTCCTCATCTTTCCCTCGATCCTGACTAGTCTCCCAGTTCCTCATCATTCCCTCGATCCTGACTAGTCTCCCAGTTCCTCATCTTTCCCTCGATCCTGACGAGTCTCCCAGTTCCTCATCTTTCCCTCGATCCTGACGAGTCTCCCAGTTCCTCATCTTTCCCTCGATCCTGACTAGTCTCCCAGTCCCTTATCTTTTCCTTGATCCTGACGAGACTCCCAGTTCCTCATCTTTCCCTCAATACTGACTAGTCTCCCAGTTCCTCATCTTTCCCTCAATACTGACTAGTCTCCCAGTTCCTCATCTTTCCCTCGATCCTGACTAGTCTCCCAGTTCCTCATCTTTCCCTGGTTCCTGACGAGACTCCCAGTTCCTCGTCTTTCCCTCGATCCTGACGAGTCTCCCAGTTCCTCATCTTTCCCTCGATCCTGACGAGTCTCCCAGTTCCTCATCTTTCCCTCGATCCTGACTAGTCTCCCAGTTCCTCATCATTCCCTCGATCCTGACTAGTCTCCCAGTTCCTCATCTTTCCCTCGATCCTGACGAGTCTCCCAGTTCCTCATCTTTCTCTCGATCCTGACGAGTCTCCCAGTTCCTCATCTTTCCCTCGATCCTGACTAGTCTCCCAGTCCCTTATCTTTTCCTTGATCCTGACGAGACTCCCAGTTCCTCATCTTTCCCTCAATACTGACTAGTCTCCCAGTTCCTCATCTTTCCCTCAATACTGACTAGTCTCCCAGTTCCTCATCTTTCCCTCGATCCTGACTAGTCTCCCAGTTCCTCATCTTTCCCTGGTTCCTGACGAGACTCCCAGTTCCTCGTCTTTCCCTCGATCCTGACGAGTCTCCCAGTTCCTCATCTTTCCCTCGATCCTGACGAGTCTCCCAGTTCCTCATCTTTCCATCGATGCTGACTAGTCTCCCACTTCCTCATCTTTCCCTCGATCCTGACTAGTCTCCCAGTCCCTTATCTTTCCCTTGATCCTGAAGAGACTCCCAGTTCCTCATCTTTCCCTCAATACTGACGAGACTCCCAGTTCCTCATCTTTCCCTCAATACTGACGAGTCTCCCAGTTCCTCATCTTTCCATCGATCCTGACTAGTCTCCCAGTTCCTCATCTTTCCCTAGATCCTGACGAGACTCCCAGTTCCTCATCTTTCCCTCGATCCTGACTAGTCTCCCAGTCCCTTATCTTTCCCTTGATCCTGACGAGACTCCCAGTTCCTCATCTTTCCCTCAATACTGACTAGTCTCCCAGTTCCTCATCTTTCCCTCGATCCTGACGAGTCTCCCAGTTCCTCATCTTTCCCTCGATCCTGACTAGTCTCCCAGTTCCTCATCTTTCCCTAGATCCTGACGAGTCTCCCAGTTCCTCATCTTTTCCTCGATCCTGACGAGTCTCCCAGTTCCTCATCTTTCCCTCGATCCTGACTAATCTCCCAGTTCCTCATCTTTCCTTCGATCCTGGCTAGTCTCCCAGTCCCTCATCTTTCCCTCGATCCTGACTAGTCTCACGGTTCTTCATCTTTCCCTCGATCCTGACTAGTCTCCCAGTTCTTCATCTTTCCCTCAATCCTGGCTAGTCTCCCAGTTCCTCATCTTTCCCTCGATCCTGACTAGTATCCCAGTTCTTCATCTTTCCCTCAATCCTGGCTAGTCTCCCAGTTCCTCATCTTTCCCTCGATCCTGACTAGTCTCTAGAGCTTAAATCGGGCCCAACAAATCAAGCCCGACCCAACCCGAGCCCGAGCACGTTGTGTCCGAGCCCGGCCCGACCCGACACGTTCACTGTAATTATGAGCCTGAGCCCGATTTAAACCCGACCATTTTTAATACGTGGGCCGTTATAACCAGGGGCGGCGCCAGAATTTTTTTAAGCAGGTGCTGCTGTGCTAGATTATTAAGGCTACAGGGGGGAGCTACGCAGCTATATAGGCTATATTTATATACATACTATTAATAAATGAGCAAAAATTGGCCACTCAATATTCAATATTCAATTATTTTAATTATCACAATTAAAGTTTTAATTTTATTAAATTAAACAAGCACAACATTCAGCATTCAATCAAATATTCTTAAAGATTAATTATTATTAATAATGTTACTTCAACATATTGTTATTTAAACGTGTGTGAGCAACAAGCAAGATGTGCATTTGTAAATTCGGTGACAGCGTGTGTTACGAGTTTCAAATGGTGTAAGCGACCTCGGTGCGCCGGCGACTTCATGTCATGATTATAATGTCTGCTATATTGCTTTTTATGTATTAAATCCAGGCAATTGGTTGATGAAAAATGTATTAAAATTAAGATACAATTTATACTAAACGAAATTCACTTTAAAGAAAAGCTTTCTTCAAAACAAAACTTAAACTTGAAACTATGTGCTTATTTAATGGCTAAAACACGTAGGCTACTACAGACTCTTTTTGTACAAATTGCAGCACATTCATTTAATTCTGAATTTTGCACATGTAAGTTGAAAGGCATTTGTTTGTGCAAAACATATCTGTAACATTTATCAAGTTCATAATTGTGTGTGCATTCATTAATTATTATCTTAATGAATAGACCTAATGCGACAAGGAAGAAGCATGCAAACTGCGTTGTTTGTTTATTCAGAAATGGATCGGAAAAGTAACAAAAGCGGATATTGAGGCCTGAGGCTGACTACTATAATAATTTCTGTCATGGCAAGACTGCTTGTCTGTTCATCGTCGAAGTCCCCATTTTTTTTGCTGTCATAGGCGAGCAGCGTGCGCATTTAATGCACGAGACAAAGCCAACACATTATGTTGTCACTCCCCACGACTAGTTTAAAATGTGTCCATACCTCAGATTTTCCTCCAAACTTGCTCAAAGTTAATTCTCCTGTTTTAATTTTTTTCTTTGCTTCTTCAAGATCCATGTCGCACTTAGAATAGCAACAGAATAGCCTACAGCATGCACAGCAGGTGTGATGCGTCACGCGTGCGAGACTGCGAGTGCGAGACGCTGTGCATTACACGTGACGTGCTTTATCAAGGGCCCGACCCTACCCGGCCCGAGGACAGTGGCGGGAAATGGCCGGGTCGGGCCGAGTCCGGGCTCGGGCTCGGGCAGAGAATTAAAGCTCTACTAGTCTCCCAGTTCCTCATCTTTCCCTCAATCCTGACTAGTCTCCCAGTTCCTGCCACTGAAAAAAACCCCCACAGCTGATGCTACTTCACTGTAGGGATGGTATTGGCCGATCCTGTCTCGGAGGTCTACAGACAATTCCTTGGACTTCATGGCTTAGTTTGTGCTCTGACATGTACGGTTAACTGTGGGATCTTATATAGACAGGTGTGTGCCTTTCCAAATCATGTCCAATCAACTGAATTTAACACAGGTGGACTGCAATCAAGGCTGTAAATACTTATGTACATGTGATTTTTTCATGTTGCCATTATGGGGTATTGTTTGTAGAATGCTGAGGAAAATAGTTAATTCAATCCATTTTGGAATAAGGCTGCAATGTAACAAAATGTGGAAAAAGTGAAGCGCTGTGAATACTTTCCGGATGCACTGTATAATATATATATATATATATATATATATAATTATTTATTTATTTATTTAATTTTTTTGCAGAAAATCTTTGGCCAAATTGTGCAGCACTAGGAACAAGCAGGGATTTTTCCATAGTCGCAAATTTACACCTGGAAATAAAGGTTTGCACTCACCTCATTGAACAGAAGCTCTCGCCGCTGCTGTTTCCTCAGGTCCATCTTCTTCACAGCCACCTGCTTCCCACTGTGCTTCTCGGTGGCGATGCACACGATCCCCGTGGATCCCTCTCCGATCTTCAGGAAGTTGTCGAGATACTCGCGCGGGTCTCCGGGGTTCACCACCAGCTGGAGCGCGGCCCGGAACTGCTCGTGGGACACTCTGGAGGGGGGTGTCTCGGAGCTGGAGCCCCAGCTGGGTGGAGGATAGGCTCCGGGAGGGGTGTAGGGCGAGGAGGGCTGGGAGAGCGAGAGCGCCCCCTGGGGGGTATAGGGAGGACTGGGCTGGGAGAGCGAAAGCACCCCCTGGGGGGTGTAGGGAGGACTGGGCTGGGACGGTGGGTGCTGGTATGGAGACGGCTTGTAGTGGAAGGGCGGCGGGTACTGGAAACCGGCCGGGTACGAGGGCTTGCCGTGGCTCTGAGGTAGTTTGAGGGGAATGCGTGGATACGACTCGCCCAACGGCACCTGCGGACTCCCATCCCGAGAGACTCGCTCGTAGTCGCCCTGTTCGATTCAAACGACACACGTTAGCAGTGAATAATACAAGCTCATAGATAGGATTGGGATGGAAAATCCTTGATGGACCAAAATACTTGAAGTCAGGAATCGGATACTTGTTATAAAATTAAAATTTCGTTTCCTCTAATCGATTCCTTTGTGAGCATTTCAATATGACTTTAAACCATTCAAGTGTGGTTTAAAACAACAAAAGACAAAGAGAAAATGTACTCGTTCTTGACTTAATAACTTTTGTAACTATATTTGTAATGTATTTTATTTATAAAGTCCAGTGTTATTTTACATTTGATTATAGTTTCTGTACCAGAATACCTGAAAATCTTAAAACACTGTTTATTTCAATCATATCTTTGTTCAGTTGTATCTATTTGTTGCGATTGCTGATTTTTTATTTTTTTATTTTTAATTACTGAGTGTTTACTTGTCTTTAATAATGCTTGAAATGTATATTAGTTAGGCTAGTTGTTTTTCTATGGTATTTTTAAACCACAGGAAAAAGTTTCTTGTGTAAGTGTTCTTTAGCCTGTTGATTTTTGTTCATGATATTCAGCTACAATTGACTAAATGTGAATGATATCTGTGTTTTTTTTGTGTGTTTTTTACCTTATTGGAATCGAAATTAGGAATCGATAGAAATCGGAATCGATAAGCAGAATCGAAATCGGAATCGTCAAATTTCAAACGATACCCAACCCTACTCATAGAGCCGGAGAACGAGCTCATGATTCCTCATTACAGGCTGGAACAGCTCATTCATCACAGAGATGCTGTCTACTGAGGGAACACGCCTCAAACTGGAGCTCAATGTCACAGCGGGACGACACCTTAAATCACACTTAACCTGGATTCAGAAATCATGGAATCATGTACAAACCCGTTGAATGTGAATATTCAAGAAACACTTTTATTCAATGGTAAAAAACCTTTCATATCTTTGTGGAATCCATGATACACTACCATTCATATAATTTGGGGTAAGTCATATTTTTAATCATAAAAGACGCATTACATCATGATCAAAAGTGACATTAAAAACATTTATAATGTTACAAAAGATTCTATTTCAGATAAATGCTGTTCTTTTGAACTTTCTATTCATCAAAGAAAAATAAAATGTATCACGGACTGTTTTCAACACTGATAATAATCATAAATGTTTCTTGAGCATCAATTCATCATATTAGAATGATGTGACACTGAAGACTGGAGTAATGATGCTGAAAATTCAGCTTTGATCACAGGAATAAATTACACTTTATTATATTCACATAGAAAACAGCTGATTTACATTGCAAATATATTTGACTGTTTTTACTGTATTTTTTATCAAATAAATGCAGTTTTGGTGAGCAGAAGAGACTCTTTCAAAAAAATAATATACAGTCTTAATTATTCCAGACTTTTGAATGGTAGTGTATTTACTACACATATATGAAACTGAGTAAAAAAGATCTTTTCAGCATGAATGCAATTTTTTTTTTAAACTGCAACTGCATATGATTCTAATAAAGCAGTGCACTAGAGAGATTCTCACGCGCTCTCGTCCTCCACGTCACACAGTACGCTCCTGATCTGCAGGGTCACGGTGGGCGGCAGATTGAATTATTCCCACCACGCCCAGAACACAAAAAGATGACACGACACGGATCGTCTTCTAACCGGCTCGTGATGAGGAAGCTGGCGTGTGTAATTACGCCGGTGGACTAGTTTAATCAATCATCCCGGCGAGGGTGTTTATGGGCCGGAGAAGTCCCGAGACCCCCTTTCCCAACCGGCACCGCTGGCTGATCCATGTTCGTTAAATGCACATTAATCTGAATTTGGCAGCGTAATCAAGAACCCAACTGGAGTGTGAAATTGAATTCTGTGGTGGAACAACGCGCCACGGCTTTTATGCAAGGCCTGCAGAAAAGGAAGGTGCCACAACATCAGTTCATCACAATGAGTGTGTGCGTGCCCGAGTTCCCAAGTCCCCGAGCTGTCGGCCTTTAACGGCCCGCCGTTCCCAACAGCGCCAACAAAGCGCTTGGCTCGCTGAAAGTGACCGAGTCGAGGTGAATGAGAAAGAAAGAGGTTCATTATGACGTCGGTGAGCCGAGACTGATGGGAGTCGCAGCCTGAATGTGTTGAGCGCTCCGAAACACATCGTACAACAAAACACACATTCAATACAGTCAACGTACAGTAGAAACGTCCCTGAAACGCTCTCTAATGCGACCCTGTGTAAATGAACAATATCTGACCCCAAAAATCAAAAGAGAAATAAACTATAACGTATAAAGAAAATGAAGCCTTATTGAGGAACTTTTGTTGACAATAAGGCACATTTACACACAAAATTCTCATTGGTGAAATAAGAGAAAATGACAATAATTTATTAACATTATGAAATTAGATTTTTAAAAACAGACTGGATGAACTGAATTTAATTTATGCTTTTTAAAATAAATTAGTGTTCATGACAGTTAGTGTCATCGAAGTTCATGAAACATGCTTCATTTTCTTGTTCATTATGTTATCTGGCTTCATTAGTTGGGGACACTTAATATTCAACAGTATTATTGATCTGACTGAACTGAATTGAGCTGATGATGACATCACTGTTTTCTACAGAACTGCTGTATAGATGAAATTAACTAAATTAATATTTGATGATCTTTACAACGGAACTGAATCAACACTGAACTGACTGATACAAACGTAACATTTTCCTGTTTATCACTGTGAAGCTGCTTTGAAACAATCTGTATTGAATAAACAGCTATATAAATAAGATGACTTGACTAAGATATGATACGGACATTTGTGATTCATGATGATGGTGGCTGTAAGACTAAATAAAAAACAATATGCATTTGTTTTTGTTAATAAATCTTGCAAATTCTGCCATTTATGTTGCAATGCATTGAGGAATTCTCGAGGAAGCGGCCAAGTGCACTTCTTTAGCAATATTTGTGAATTAAAAGGAGACACATCAGCCAGCGCGTGTTTAAATGAAGGTCTGGGATGAGCCGCTGTTATCTGGGAGATTGCTACTGTTCCATTAATTGATTCCTGTGCTGCTCTCATGAGTAATTCCGTGTCTCCGCCGGCCGCGCTCTTTTCACGGGAGAGTAGATTAAGAACTGACACGAGATCCATCACTGCGGAGCATCGGAGCGCCACAGCCCGAGCAGTGATGCGACCTGGGAGATAATACGCCCTACACAGCCTGCGGGTGAGAAGCGGACAGAGTCTGCAGAACGTCCACTGCAATCTTTAATTCTACACAGCGCTGGGAAGCTTCCATTGGGAACAATGCGGCATTTATACGGGAACGGGAAGTGCGTGAACTGAGCATTGATGCAATGTAAAAGCATCTGCAGAATAAATGCATGTAAATATAGTGCTCCTTAATGATTAGGCATTTTTGCTGCCACAAAATGTTGCATTATTTTCCTGTTATCTCTGTAAAGCTGCTTTGAAACAATCTGTATTGTAAAAAGCACTATATACAGTAAATAAAAGTGACTTCACTTGACAAAATCAGCCCAGAAACGATCTCGAGGAGACAAGCCACATTTGACTAAAGGTTTGGTTTAAAATGTCATGTAATATTCAGTAATAGTATTGATCTGACTGCACTGACACTGAGATGAGAACAAAACTTGAACTGGATAATGACTCTATTGTCTTCTGTAGAGCAGAATCTGAATGTGGCTCATATTTGAGGAAATCTTTTATCTTCTTGTTTATTACTGTGAATCTGTACTGTATAAAGCACTACAAGTCAAGTCACCTTCATTTATACAGCGCTTTAACAATATAGACTTAACTGTTTCACAGCAGCTTTACAGTGATAACAGAAGATTTCGGCTTTACAGCAGCTCAAGAATAAAGATATTGTCCAGATAGAGTTAGTTTTGATTGATTCACTTCCGTTGCAAAGGTCATTAGTTATTAACTTAGGGGCCGCTAACACACACCGTTCTCACAGAAAACAGAAACTTTTAGTGTGTTCTGGCCGTTCATTTGCACGACAACAGTGTCTGGTGGCTCGAGAACGCAAACTATGAAACAGGATCCAAGGTGCAAGTTTTGAATTTAAAGAAAAGTGCTATTGGTAAGTCTGGGTTTCTTTCGCATCGAGAACACAAACTTGCACGCAGACTTATATGCATATGCAGAAATAATGCATTTGTGTCATTTTAACATGATGCCCCTGAGAGAAAAATGTGAACACGCCATCATTAGAATCTGTTCATCAGGACGCTTAGTTTCTCTTTACCTTGCTTATGACGATCGCAGACGTGTTTTCTGACAGTCTTGGGTACGTGTACGAGCTGTACGACCCCTGCGGCGCCGCTTTAAACGCGCTGATCCCGTACGGCACGCTTGGCTCCTGCAGACCAGAACCCGACCGGGAGCGCTGCCGGATCGCCGGCTGAGGGCTCGTCTGACTGATGTACGAGGACTTGGGCCTCTTGTCGTAGTCCTCTCTCAGTCCCGCTCCGTATCCCCAGTCTCCGTCGGGGTAGGTCATCTGCTCACTGTGGATGGAGACCCGAGACGGGGTTCCCAGCGGCTGTTCCCGGTAATCCTGACTGGATCCCCCCAAAGAGGCCCGATAGTATTCCCTCCGGCCGCCCATGGCCATCTCGTCGTTGGACAGACGCATCTTGCTCTCCAGGTAGGCGTGGTAGTCCGGAGGCATCTTGGCATAGTCTGAAGACTTCTGCGGCATAGCGTCGGGGTAGAAGGGACTCCGGATGGGATGGCCGTTCTGTTTGAGGGAGAATCGGTAGTGCCGTCCGACTGGCCACTCCCCGTCGTGGACCCGGTACGGGTCAAGCGAGAAGTCCTTACTGCTGTCCAGATCGCACGAGAAACGGCCATAATAGTGTCCGAAGCCATTCTCCTCTGGACCACCGGTGTTGGAAGTAGACGTGGACGCAGACGCTGGTTTGCTCCCGCCGGCCTGATGGGGTCCAGGTGGACTCTCTTTCCTCAGGGAGTTGGAGCGGGTCACGGAGATGCTGTCAAACTCCTCCAACAGGCCATTGATGGAGGCATCCTTGGGCGGCCGGCTCCCGCGGACAATGGTCTGCAAAGAGAAGGCAGGAGAGTCAGTGAGAGACTTGAAGGTCCAGGCCAGAGCATTTCACCACATTGTGCTATATTTTGACAGAGTCAAACAGCAGTGGGGGTGCGATCAGAAGACGTTTTGGCAGTTGTTCTCTCACGAGCACAGCCGGAATAAATCACAGCATTGCTCATCTCATCCCACTGCCGCTCAAGCACGTTACACAGCTGTGTCGTGACTCACTGCGGAATAAAACTCTGAAACAGACCCAAAATATATGAGTGGCATAAGCTGAAAGGCCCAACGGAAGGTTTTTCCCAACTTCCCCTCTTGATAGTCATCCAAAACCTCACTACAATTACATCAGCAGATTAAGAAAAACAGACATTGGATAAGTCTTTTCATAGTTTCTCTACAGTACAGACTGAACTAACACAGGTGAAACCAATCCCACAGATGCAGATCACACTCTTTCACACCAGACAGCAAGATAACACCTTAGCAACTGCAAAGCAACATACTAAAGATACTCTGAGACCTCATAGCAACAGTGACAAATGTTACAAATTGTGTCAATTATTGTTAGATAATGAAATATTAAAAGAGGACTGTAATTTGAGTCCGACTATATTTCTAGAGATGACTGTAGAGTAGTGGTTCCCTAACGTTTTAGTGTCGTACCCCTGAGGGGTTTAACATCCGTCTGCGTACCCCTCTCTTCCACTTACACTGCAGTCATACCTTTTTCATTAAGGGACAATATTTGCCCCCTAAATTTATTTTCCAGTGCATTTTTTTTTACCTTTATGAATAACTTTATAAAATAAATAATGTTTTAAATAAAAAATGTTCAATAGAGAAATATGCAATGATGGTAAAAACTTTTAAATATTAAACTAAAACCGCCAGTAGGTGGCGGTAAGTCACTGTCTTAATGAGCGAGTCATCAAATCATGAATGATTGACTCACAATTCGTTCAAAGCTGAAGAATTGTTTACGAAACACCGATGTGTGCTGTGGTTCTGCTGTGTCCTTCGTTGGAACTGTTATTTCTTTGCAAAATAGAGTAAATACTGACAGTACTGTGTTTAAAATGCATATTTCGTTTGTTGAACTGTTGTATAATAATCAATGACACGTTTGCAATCGTGTGGATATTTGGGAACAATTGCATTCTTGCTCCTTATCAACATTAAATACAAGAACTCACACAGGGTATGTTTTTGTATCAAATAAAGTTTGAGTCTTAAATCAATCTCAATCTACTCTGTCTATATTTATTCTTCATGTGAGTACGTGCTAAATCCCCACTTCTACAGAGGTGCATTGTCGAGAACGACAGTAATGTAGCACGATTTGCTAAGGCAGCAATACTCTGCACGCTATCTGTCACACATGCTCGCTACTTGTGTGGATTCAGTCAGTTTTCACCGCATGAGGTAATTTGATTGTATGTCATGTATTTACGGTATTTTGCCAGTTAGAAATACATGCTCGGTTTAGATATTATTTTAAGGTAGGGTAGAATTAAATGAATGGCTAGACTCAGCATTTTGTATGCATACCCCCCTTCTGTCACCTCACGTACCCCCAGGGGTACACGTACCCCAGTTTGGGAACCACTGCTGTAGAGTATGTTGTGTGTGACACTACAGTAAAGAGTGGCCAGCCGCAGTGATCTTGACCTGCATCTGCAGTAGAAAAACTCTGCGACCTCATTTAGTTTTAGTTCTCTTTAAGTAACGTCAGATGACCTGAAGGAAGGGTAGTACAGAGGTCTGGACTGATCTAGAGCACATACAGGATCTTAGGTGTGCTGTAGAGTTTATTTCTGTAACTAAACTCAACTTTTCCGATTAAGGCCTATTTTAAAGCTCAATATAACCACATTCTCAATGTTTAATGTGAAGCACAATAATCCACAGATCATTTTCACATTCTCACTTCAACTTGAAATCGAATCAGATAAAAGGTCAAACAATATAAAGTAGAACAGAGTAAAAGTGCATAAATAGAAACACATTCAGATCTATGATCTCTACAGACATGAAGTTTTTGACTTAACAGATCTGAAGTGCTGGAACAGGTGGTCAGGTTAAGAGAAACAGAGGAGCTAATAAACGTCACACTCCTTCAGCACGGGAATAGGAAATAAATCTCCCGGACAGGCCGGTCTCCTCCTCACAGGAGCATTACACTGACTGTCATCCATCTCTTTAATACGAGTGTCTCTGAGCTCATTCACTGAGCAGACTCCATCTGAAGAGAATGTGAACACAGGCCTTCACACCTCTGATCTGTTCTGTCACTTCAACACGCCCGCAGACACTCACTCACGCTGACGTCGATAGTCCAATAAAGCTCCGTTTGGACTCAGAATAAGACAGAAACCCCCTACATATGATACCAACTGTACAAAAATGTGATAAGTAGATTAAAAAAAAGTTAGTCAAGACAAACTTAATGTTTAAAGAAAGAAAGTTTGAATTATTTTTGTCATGCAGATAGATAGATGTTGTTCTGGGTGTCATATCGATCGCAAGTTCAGTATGGAATACCTCAAGGCTCAGTACTAGGACCGTTGCTGTTCACTCTGTACATGCTACCCTTGGGAGATATCATTAGGAAGCATGGCATTAGTTTTCACTGTTATGCTGATGATACTCAGCTCTATATTTCTTCGCGCCTTGAGGTAACTTACCAATTCACTAAATTACTGTAACAGAATGTATAGCTTATATAAAATTTGGATGACTAGTAATTTCCTACTACTTAATTCTAAATAACCAGAGTTTCTAATTATTGGACAAAAAACCTCTGCATGTATAAACCTATAATACTGTCTAACACTTGATGGATATTCTATCAAGTCTTCATTGTCGGTTAGGAACCTGGGTGTGCTCTTTGATACCAATCTTTCATTTGAAAGCCACGTTTCTAGCATCTGTAAAACCGCATTCTTCCATCTTAAAAATATATCAAAACTACGACATATGCTCTTGCACCCTGCATTTGCTAGGTTGTTCTGAGTCATTGCTAGGGTGTTGCTATTGAACTCTCTGTGGTTGCTATGGTTTTGCTATGCAGTTGACAGGGTTTTCTGGGTCATTGCTAATGGGTTTCTGTGGTTGCTAAGGTATTTTCTGGGGTTGCTAGGCTGTTATGATGCAGTTGCTAGGGTGTTCTTGGTAATTGCTAGGAGGTTTCTATGTGGTTGCTAAAATATTTTCTATGGTTGCTAAGGTGTTTCTATGCAGTTGCTAGGGTGTTCTGGGTCATTGCTAGAGGTTTCTATGTGGTTGCTAGGGTGTTGATATGCAGTTGCTACGGTGTTTTGGGTTTTTATGTGATTGCGAAGGTATTCTCTGTAGTTGCAACCACCCATCACACCCTGTCACCATGACAATGAGTTGTGCACAGACAAACATCTCTCACAATCACTTTCTGGGCATGTAAAAATTACATTTGTGATCTTTCAGTTTTGTTTATTACTGAAGATCAACACTATAATATGTGTGACAGACTCAAAAGGATCTTTAAAGAAAAAATGTCAGCAATTGACTGTTCGCAAAGACCCGCCCCCTTTAGTTACTGTTGCTATGTCCGACAAGCTACACCGCTCTCACGCCCCCACCACAGACAGGACAGACCAGGTTACTTTTGATATGAAACAAAGTCTCACCTTTCAAATTTGGTCATTTTTTAAAGAAATTTAAACAATAAATACCATTTTGTAGCTCTTTAATGTGTCTGACAGATCGCTGTAGAGCCTCAGTTAAAGCTACTCGTGAATCAATCATCTCTTCTTTCTAGTTCATTTATAGCATCAAATAAACATGAATGAACATTGTTTTAACCGCGGAAAGACGTCAGTACACTCAAGTTCACAGTACAAGTTCAAATCCTCCAACGTTAATCAACTAACTCTCCTGACTGCTTTGTTGGACAAAAATGGCGGATTCAAAAAATCACCTGTCAATCAAACTCCTTGAGAAGGGTCAATTCAAGAGGAATGTGAGATAGAACAATCATGTATCAAACAGGATTGCTAAAATAAAATATACAAATATTAATTAAAAATGAATTAAAAACGGCTTTACACAATATTTGTATGTATGTTTATAAGAGTACGGTGACTCTATTCCCTAGGGCAGGGGTAGGCAAGTTTGGTCCTAGAAAGCCACTGTCCTGCAGAGTTTAGCTCCAACCCTAATAAAAAACACAACTGAACAAGCTAATCAATGCCTTCAGGATTACTAAGGCTACAGGCAGGTGAGGAGTTTTCAGGGTTGGAGTCAAACTCTGCAGGACAGCGGCTCTCCGGGACTGAACTTGCCTACCCATGTAAATATTATCAAGGAGGCTCACAGAGAGCCGATGACCTGATAGTATCCGAGGGGAGCTCTACAAACGGATGCCACAGCAAGACGATTCCCTAAATGAGAGGATGTCTAACTACGCTCACAAAAGAGCCTGACAATTCAATGCTGCTATCCAGGCGGAGCTCTGGAGGACGAGATCTCAGCATGACAACTCTCTACATCGAGAGGAAACCTAACAACACTTCCCTGAGTGTGGTTCCACCAAGCAGGCTCACAGAGAGCCATAAAACCCGGAGTGACCACCCATACCGAGCTCTAACAGAGGCCTTAGGAAGATGACTCTCTAAAGCGAGAGAAGACATAGCAATGCCCACTTTGAGGACAGTTAACCAGGGAAGCTCAAAAAGAGCTTACACCCCAGTCCACTGCCCCCACAGAGCTCTCAGAGCAAAGGCTTCAGCATAACGACCCTCTATAGCAAGAGGAAGCCTAACTACGCTCTACGCTAAAAGAGAGTCACACAACTTGGAAGTTATCTTATGCAGAGCTCAGGGGAGCAGAGGTTTCAGCAAGACGACTCTCTAGAGCGAGAGGAAGCCTAGCAATGCCCACCTTAAAGACAATTTTAACAAGGAGGCTCACAGAGAGCCAGACCTCTCAATGTCACTGCCTATAGTGGAATGATGCTGAAGTCAGAAGGAGCTCATTACAGGGAACAGAGGACATTGCCTAAAACCGGGAAGGTTCTACCCCATGCTTATCCTAAATGACCAATGGGAACTACCAGCTAAGGCTAACGACAACCATTGTAAAACCTGTAATATGATCTGAGACTCCAACAACAAACCAAGCTCTCTCATAGGGAGTCGGGAATCCTACTATTAAGGATTCCACTTACACTCAACCATGAACACACTGCCATTAAGGGGAGCCAGCTGAGTACTAGCTGTGACCACTCAGAAACAAATGTCTTCGTAGGATCTCAAAACTCCAGACACTCCCGAAGATGCCATTCCACAAATGAAGGGTTCGCAAACTGTGGCGAAAAAAACCCACTTCCTGTCAGGTTCTTGAGATCGGAAGAGCTCATCCCAGGGACTGGAGGACCCTGCTTCAAGACCCGACTCAGGAGGAGGGTTCTGCTCTTCAGTCAAACCCGAGGAAAAACGGGCTCTCTAGACTCCAGCACTCACGAAGGTGCCTACAACCAGGAAGGGTTCGCAAACTTGGACGGAAAAACTGCTTCCTGACGGTTTCCAGAGATCGCCACCGTAGAGCTCTACTATTGTGTGGGACAGCAGAGAAAGCAGCAGATCTAAAAATAACACCTGCCTTATAAAAATAATCCTCTGCATTTAATTTCACAGAATTAGGCCTCACACATTAGTAATCGCAGACTGGAAAGGGAAATGATCTCATAAGACTCTCCCTTTGCTCCGCCCACCACCTCTGTGATCGAACTGCGGGGTGCAGGCGCACTCTTCTCATCCCTCGAGAATGAACAAACAACACAGGAGCTTATCACAGTGACTCGAGAGCTGAACATGCTCCGCTCAAACACCTGACTCTACGACTACTCAATCAATCACGAGAGAACAGTCACAATCACATCACTGGGAGTGTCTTCGACTCCCTCGAGAGCCGAACGCGTTCGTGCAAACACAAACTACTATCCCTCAAGGTGAGAACAAAGAAGTAAAAGCTGCTTACCTGTCTCTTTCAGTCAGTCTTGCGAATACATCACAAAGAGCGCCTCACCTGAACACGTGTGCTCCTTACCCAAACACATAACGTACAATGTCGTCTCTGATACGGAGGCACATACTTCCTGAAACACTTGGCTGAGTGATCGTCTTCACGCGTACATAAACAAACGGATCCTGAAGACAAAATAAATTGTTGAAGTGTACTACAGGCACCCTTTTATGCCTTGTCCAAGTCCTCCATCGCTCGTCTCTAATTAGTGCAAAAAGGCAAATGTAAATTCGATCACGTTACTCCAGTTTTAAAATCTCTGCATTGGCTACCTGTGCAGTTTAAAATTCTTCTTTATGTTTTTAAAACCATAAATATTCTGGCACCGAGCTATTTGTCTGAGCTACTCTATCTATAAAATCCCACACGAAATCTGAGGTCCGGTGATAAGAGACTTCTCTCTGTCCCCAGATCAGGATTAAAGCATTTTAATAGAGATAGAGACTTTGCTATTGCCAGGCCTAGGCTGTGGAAGTAAATCAGATCGGCACAGTCCTTAATTGTTTTTAAATCATCTCTTAAAACCTATTTTTTTTCCTTGGCATTCAATTCACTGTGAGCTTCTGCCATGAATGTGTGGTTTGCTCTCTTTCTTCTTTTTTTTTGTGTTGTTCAGCACTTTGGTCAGCTGTGTTTGCTGTTTTTAAAAGATCTCTATAAATAAAACAAATATGAAGCTTATACTCTGGTCGCACCAGTAGGCTGTCGCCGGCCACCGTTATTGTGGCGTTTACACACGTGCTTCAGACACCGGTCACGTTCCCCAAACCATTCTAGGACGCAGTGCGAGTTCCCATTCAAAAGGGAACAGAGATTAAAAAAGACAAGCAGGTCTGAACGAGAGCAAATTATGACTTGATGAACTTTCTAAATTGTAACATTGAAACAAGCATTTTCTGTGAAGCTGCTTTCAAACAATATGTTGTGAAAAACGCTAATTGAATCGAATACAAATCTTGAATGCTGAATTGACAAAGCCTTTTATGGGCCTTACAGAGAGAGAGAAATCGCTCAAAGTGAATAAAAACATCATGACCGACACTAACATACAGAAACAAACAGATAAACAATTAAAATGCTTTTAAAAAAAGGACAGAAATCTATATTTGTAATTACAGAAACTGCACAGTAGTGTCTGATGTTGAGTATGTGTGCTTCTGGAGGTTAATTATGTGTCGTATCTCCGTCAGACTCACAATCAAATGGGCTGCTGGGACTCGTGCGAATGAGACGCCTGCGTTCGTTCTGGTAGCATTAGCGGTGTGTGATGACAGCAGCTATATTTCAGTAGCTCTGTCGCGTGGCGATAAGCTGTAACAGATCCGGCGACGGCACGAGCGTCTCGAGGTAAAGGTGCGGCATGAGTGAAGCGGCTCATCCACAGATAAGCTGAGAGTTAACCTTGAGCTTAATGAAGAGTGTGTGTGTGTGTGTGTGTGTGTGTGTGTGTGAGTGTGTGTGTGTTAACGTAATTAATGACACTGCTGCTCCAGTGCTGATTCCTGGGGAAAGGACAGTCGGCCAATGACGACACAGAAACTCCGACCCGCGTCCAATCACACGCATGCATTATATCTGCATTGACGTCACGACAACACACACTTCCCGTTCCAGTGTTTCACGAGCACACACTGCAAAACAAACTACAGTAGGAACATGTTCATTTCAGCATATTAATATACTATAGTTACATATTACAATGATATAAACAATCACGCAGTTGAGATTTGATATATACTAGTATATATATATCGCTTTATGTGAGTGTCTGTATTTACACTGTAAAAAATCTTAAACTAAACTTAATTTACTGTGTTCATCCAATTAAATCTGTCCAATGTATTTGAATTGACAAATTTAAAACAGCCGTCTCAATTTATGGGAGCAAGTAAAACGCAAAAATAAATAAATAAATAAATAAAATATACATATATATATATATATATATATATATATATATATATATATATATATATATACTTTTTTTTACAGTGTATGTGGACAAAGATGGAAATGCTTATATATCCAACTTTATAAATGAGCCAATAAGGCAATGAGCCATCACACAGGTGATGAAGCAAAAATTATCTCATATACAATACAATACTGTATACAAGTCATTTACTGTAACACACTGCCAATCAAAGTGCACAGAACTGAACAGAAATGTCCATTTAAGGGTGTTTAGTTTCTCAGGATGATCAGTCTATTTTTGGACAGAATATTTCTGGTTTTGACTGCAGCTGTGAGAATAATTGTTCAGCAAGAATGAGAGAAATATTGCATTCAGTGCAGATGATGATCAGAGCTCCTGTGCTGCCCTCTGCTGCTCAACTCTACACACTACACACTCTACACACACTACACTCTACACACTCTACACACACTACACACACTACACACTCTACACACACTACACACTCTACACACGATACACACGATACACACTCTACACACACTACACACACTACACTCTACACACTCTACACACACACACACACACACTCATTTACACACTCTCACACACACACACACACACACACACACACACTCATTCACACACACACTCATTTACACACTCACTCACTCACACACACACACACACACACTACACTCTACACACACACTACACTCTACACACGATACACACTCTACACTCTACACACACACTACACTCTACACACACACTACACTCTACACACTCTACACACACTACACACTCTACACACACACTACACTCTACACACACACACTACACTCTACACACTCTACACACTCTACACACACACTCATTTACACACTCTCACACACACACACACACACACACACACACACACACACACACACACACTCATTCACACACACACACACACACACACACACACACACACACACTACACACACATTACACACTACACACTCTACACACACACACACTACACACACATTACACACTACACACTCTACAAACACACACACACACACACACACACACACTCATTTACACACTCTCACACACACACACACACACACACACTCATTCACACACACACTGTGTAACACTGTAACAGTGACTAGTGTTGAGGAGGAGGAAGTGTTCTGGGAGTTTTGGGATGTTCACTGCTGTGCCGAACCGAAAGATCAGGAGAACTGGATGAAAGTG
Organism: Abramis brama; assembly: GCF_963993115.1. Lineage (NCBI taxonomy): Eukaryota > Metazoa > Chordata > Actinopteri > Cypriniformes > Leuciscidae > Abramis > Abramis brama. The sequence continues at coordinate 36,042,336 of NC_139980.1, read as the reverse complement.
AGTTAAGTGTTTGAGAAATGAGAAACTAAATGCGGGACAGTCCAGAAGCTGATAGTTTGTCCCGCTAGACGTCAGCCGTGTCCCGCATTTACATTATGTCTTTTTATTCTTCCCTGAAATTACAATACCACAATAAGAAATATGATCATAAAAAATGCGATAAACAGTACAAGTTCAAGATGCCCCGAATCCTGTAAAACGCATTGAATCTTTGCATAGTCTATTAAAGGAAAATAAACTAGTCTCTTCTTAAGGCAATTTATTTTAGTATAAAATGTGATGTTTCCCTGCTAGCCTGTTCCTCAGACTGATCCCTGAATCCCTCAGACCTCCTCTAGCCTGTTCCTCAGACTGATCCCTGAATCCCTCAGACCTCCTCTAGCCTGTTCCTCAGACTGATCCCTGAATCCCTCAGACCTCCTCTAGCCTGTTCCTCAGACTGATCCCTGAATCCCTCAGACCTCCTCAGACTGTTCCTCAGACTGATCCCTGAATCCCTCAGACCTCCTCAGACTGTTCCTCAGACTGATCCCTGAATCCCTCAGACCTCCTCTAGCCTGTTCCTCAGACTGATCCCTGAATCCCTCAGACCTCCTCAGACTGTTCCTCAGACTGATCCCTGAATCCCTCAGACCTCCTCAGACTGTTCCTCAGACTGATCCCTGAATCCCTCAGACCTCCTCTAGCCTGTTCCTCAGACTGATCCCTGAATCCCTCAGACCTCCTCAGACTGTTCCTCAGACTGATCCCTGAATCCCTCAGACCTCCTCAGACTGTTCCTCAGACTGATCCCTGAATCCCTCAGACCTCCTCTAGCCTGTTCCTCAGACTGATCCCTGAATCCCTCAGACCTCCTCAGACTGTTCCTCAGACTGATCCCTGAATCCCTCAGACCTCCTCTAGCCTGTTCCTCAGACTGATCCCTGAATCCCTCAGACCTCCTCTAGCCTGTTCCTCAGACTGATCCCTGAATCCCTCAGACCTCCTCAGACTGTTCCTCAGACTGATCCCTGAATCCCTCAGACCTCCTCAGACTGTTCCTCAGACTGATCCCTGAATCCCTCAGACCTCCTCTAGCCTGTTCCTCAGACTGATCCCTGAATCCCTCAGACCTCCTCAGACTGTTCCTCAGACTGTTCCTCAGACTGATCCCTGAATCCCTCAGACCTCCTCTAGCCTGTTCCTCAGACTGATCCCTGAATCCCTCAGACCTCCTCTAGCCTGTTCCTCAGACTGATCCCTGAATCCCTCAGACCTCCTCTAGCCTGTTCCTCAGACTGATCCCTGAATCCCTCAGACCTCCTCAGACTGATCCCTGAATCCCTCAGACCTCCTCTAGCCTGTTCCTCAGACTGATCCCTGAATCCCTCAGACCTCCTCAGACTGTTCCTCAGACTGATCCCTGAATCCCTCAGACCTCCTCTAGCCTGTTCCTCAGACTGATCCCTGATTCCCTCAGACCTCCTCTAGCCTGTTCCTCAGACTGATCCCTGAATCCCTCAGACCTCCTCAGACTGTTCCTCAGACTGATCCCTGAATCCCTCAGACCTCCTCAGACTGAGGAGGTCGTAGTGATCCAACGTCGGATACTCTTATAGGTTACTCCTGTGGATCACGGCTGAACGCGTCTTCTCCACACTCACTTACAAACAAACATTTTTTCGCCTATCGTGCGTCTACTCTACACCGGTACCACTAAAAAGACGGATTATATCCAAGACTTCAGTCATAAATTAGTATTAATATTGATAGCATCACTGATAGCGTCGTTGCTAACTTAACTTACTGTCCATCTGTTAAAATGGCGAATATATCAGATGTAAGTAGTCTACCTTTTGGTGCAGGTGAGGACACATTTGAGCTACACGCGTTGCAGTCTGAGCTGGAAGCTGTTGAGAAACAGATCCACGACCTTTTAGTGAGAAAAGCCGAGCTGATAGACCGGCGGTTAGCTCTTGAAACATCACGCGCCGATGCACACAAATCAGTGATCAACGTTACTAACCCGCTGACTCCGACCTCGTCTACTCCCTGCGTTTCTCAACATCGGTCACGAGCGTCGAGGCCGCGATCAGCTATGGTCTCGTTTACGCCGGCTCCAACATGCCACCACGAAGCCTGGATATTTCCGCAGCGGAAGACGCGAGTCAGGTCTAGACCAAGAAGACTCTCTCCGACCCTCCCGGTTTTCGAGATATCCACACAAAACCGCTTCTCCCCTCTTCGCGAAACAGAACGCGATGCTGTGATCATCGGTGATTCCATCGTTCGACACGTACAAGCTACGTTAAATAAAAGTAAGGTGCATAGTCACTGCTTTCCTGGTGCTCGTGTTTCTGAAATCGCTGCTCACGTTCCCGAGATTCTGAACGAGCGCGTCGGAACTGTGGTCCTGCACGCGGGAGGGGCCGACATCAGGCTGCGACAGACAGAGGTTCTGAAGAAAGACTTCAGGAATCTGATCGATACGGTACGCAGCACATCGCCTGATATAACGATCATTGTGTCAGGACCGCTTCCCACGTACCGACTAGGTCATGAAAAGTTTAGTAGATTATTCGCGCTAAATGAATGGTTAATGTCATGGTGCAATGAGCAGAAACTGCTCTTTGTAAATAATTGGAATCTGTTTTGGGAGCGTCCTAGGCTTTACCGTGCTGATGGCTTACACCCAAGCAGATTCGGATCGGATCTTCTGTCAGATAACATCTCCAAAATGTTAAATACCTTTTGACTAGTAACCAAAAGTTCAAATCATAGTCTCTGCTGCACCAAATTAACTGATATAAATAGTGTAGAACATTGCATAGAAACTGTGTCTATTCCTCGTTTAGTGAGATCAAATAATAAATCTACTGCAGGATCTAGAAAAAATCTAATTGTTATTAAACCAGAAAATGTTGCTATTAGTAACCAAAAACAATTTCTAAAGCTAGGTCTTCTAAACATTAGATCACTCACACCTAAGGCAGTTATTGTAAATGAAATAGTCACGGATAATAGCTTCGATGTGCTTTGCCTTACTGAAACTTGGCTTAAACCTAATGATTATTTCGGTCTAAATGAGTCTACTCCATCTGGATACTCCTATAAGCACGAACCCCGTCTGATTGGTCGTGGCGGCGGTGTTGCAGCGGTCTATAGAGATATTCTCAATGTTACTCAGAAAACGGGTTATAAGTTTATTTCGTTTGAAATACTTGTACTAAATGTTACGCTCTTAGATGTTAGAAAAAAATCCATATTATCTCTAGCCTTGGCTACCGTATATAGACCGCCTGGGCCTTACGCTGATTTCCTAAAAGAGTTTGCAGATTTTCTCTCAGATCTATTGGTCAATGTAGATAAAGCATTAATTGTTGGAGATTTTAACATACACGTAGATAATCCAAATGATGCGTTAGGGACTGCGTTTATAGATTTATTAAATTCATTTGGGGTCAAACAAAACGTCACCGGACCAACTCATCGTCTTAATCACACACTCGATTTAATTATATCATATGGAACCGATCCAACCGATATAGATATCATTCCACAAAGTGATGATGTCACTGACCATTACTTGGTAACTTGCATATTACGTACTGCTGTAATATGTCATGCGGCGCCGCGTTTTCGACCAGGCAGATCAATCCTTCCATCCACCATAGATAATTTCTCGAGTTGCTTGTCTGATCTGTCTCAGCTGCTGCCTGAACCCAAACAAACAGATGAACTAGAAGAACTAACTAGCACTATGAGCACCATTCTCTCTAGAACATTGGATGTTGTTGCACCCGTTAGATTAAAAAAGGTCACAGAGAAAATTAAAGCACCATGGTACAATAATACTACGCATGTTCTAAAGAGAGAAACCCGTAATTTAGAGCGTAAATGGAAACAAACTAATTTAGAGGTCTTTAGAATCGCGTGGAAAGACAGTATGTCACGTTATAAAAAGGCCCTAAAAGCGGCCATGGCTGAGCACCTCCGCAAACTAATAGAAAACAACCAAAACAATCCTAGGTTTTTATTTAACACCGTGGCTAGACTAACAAATAAACAGACGTCACCCGAACAAAATATCCCGTTACAGTTTAGTAGTAATGATTTCATGAACTTCTTCACTGAGAAAATAGAAAACATCAGAACCACAATTGTAAACGTTCAATCCTCAATCGCACCTTATAATTCAGCCTCAATTTTCCCCCCGCAAGAACAATTACAGTGCTTTACAACTATAGAACAAAAAGAGTTAAATAAACTTATCACTTCATCTAAAACAACAGCATGTTTATTAGATCCTATACCAACTAAACTACTGAAGGAAGTGTTACCTGTAGTGGAAGAGCCTCTCCTCAATATTATTAACTCGTCTTTATCTTTAGGTCATGTTCCAAGAACATTTAAACTGGCAGTGATAAAACCTCTCATTAAGAAACCACAATTAGACCCGCATAATCTAGCAAATTATAGACCCATTTCAAATCTACCTTTTATGTCTAAAATACTAGAAAAAGTTGTGTCCACTCAACTGGGCTCTTTCTTGCAAGAAAATGACATCTATGAAAAGTTTCAGTCAGGATTCAGGCCGCATCATAGCACTGAAACTGCGCTCGTTAAAATCACAAATGATTTACTCTTAGCTTCTGACCAAGGCTGTATCTCAATACTAGTTTTACTGGATCTAAGTGCTGCGTTCGATACTATAGATCACACAATACTCTTAGATCGACTACAAAATTATACTGGTGTTCAAGGACAAGCATTAAGCTGGTTTAGATCATATTTATCTGACCGCTACCATTTTGTCTATTTAAATGGAGAAAAATCGATCATAACTCCAGTAAACTATGGAGTGCCGCAGGGATCTGTGTTAGGCCCTCTGTTATTCTCAATATATATGCTGCCACTTGGAAATATTATAAGGAAACATGGAATTAGTTTCCATTGTTATGCTGATGACACTCAAATATATATTTCATCACGGCCGGATGAAAACGCTAAATTATCCAAATTGACAGAGTGTGTTAAAGATATAAAAGATTGGATGACGCGTAATTTTCTATTATTAAATCCAGACAAGACAGAGGTAATACTTATCGGTTCAAAAAACCGCCCACAGAACCTCTCACAATACAACTTTGACATCGTAGGATGTCCTGTTACTTTATCCTCTACAGTAAAAGACCTGGGTGTTATATTAGACTGCAACCTGTCTTTTGAAAATCATATTTCGTATGTTACAAAAACAGCCTTTTTCCACCTTAGAAACATTGCTAAGCTACGTAATATGCTATCAGTTTCTGATGCAGAAATGTTAGTTCATGCATTCATGACCTCAAGACTAGATTACTGTAATGCTTTGTTGGCCGGTTGTCCTGCATCCTCAATAAACAAGCTACAGTTAGTCCAAAATGCAGCCGCTAGAGTTCTTACTAGATCAAGAAAATATGATCATATAACACCAATTTTATCATCACTACATTGGCTACCTATAAAGTTCCGTATTAATTACAAGGTATTGCTACTGACTTATAAAGCCCTAAACGGCTTAGCTCCAGTCTATTTAGCGGATCTTCTATCACCCTATAATCCATCGCGCTCTTTAAGATCAATAAATTCAAGGCTTTTGGTCATACCTAGGATATCCAGATCAACCAAAGGAGGGAGAGCATTTTCACATTTGGCTCCAAAACTCTGGAATAGCCTTCCTGATACTGTTCGTTGCTCGGACTCACTCTCCCAGTTTAAAACTAGATTAAAGACGCATCTTTTCAGCCAGGCATTCATATAATATTGTTAATCTCACAGTTTCAAACTACAATCCGGCCTCTAGTTCATAAATGCCAGAGGAGAACTGGCCCCCGACTGAGCCTGGGTTCTCTCAAGGTTTTTTTTTTCTCCATTAGGTCACCTGATGGAGTTTTAGGACACCATTAGGACGCTTGATGGAGTTTTTTTCGGTTCCTTGCCACTGTTGCCTTTGGCTTGCTCAGTTGGGGATATTTTGGGGATATTTAATTTTATTCTATCAATCAATAAATTCCACTAGAAACAAACTTTGTTGTATTATTTTATTTTAATACTGTGAAGCTGCTTTGATACAATCTGTATTGTGAAAAGCGCTATACAAATATACTTGATTTGATTTGATTTGACTGTTCCTCAGACTGATCCCTGAATCCCTCAGACCTCCTCTAGCCTGTTCCTCAGACTGATCCCTGATTCCCTCAGACCTCCTCTAGCCTGTTCCTCAGACTGATCCCTGAATCCCTCAGACCTCCTCAGACTGTTCCTCAGACTGATCCCTGAATCCCTCAGACCTCCTCTAGCCTGTTCCTCAGACTGATCCCTGAATCTCTCAGACCTCCTCTAGCCTGTTCCTCAGACTGATCCCTGAATCCCTCAGACCTCCTCAGACTGTTCCTCAGACTGATCCCTGAATCCCTCAGACCTCCTCTAGCCTGTTCCTCAGACTGATCCCTGATTCCCTCAGACCTCCTCTAGCCTGTTCCTCAGACTGATCCCTGAATCCCTCAGACCTCCTCAGACTGTTCCTCAGACTGATCCCTGAATCCCTCAGACCTCCTCTAGCCTGTTCCTCAGACTGATCCCTGAATCCCTCAGACCTCCTCTAGCCTGTTCCTCAGACTGATCCCTGAATCCCTCAGACCTCCTCAGACTGTTCCTCAGACTGTTCCTCAGACTGATCCCTGAATCCCTCAGACCTCCTCAGACTGTTCCTCAGACTGATCCCTGAATCCCTCAGACCTCCTCTAGCCTGTTCCTCAGACTGATCCCTGAATCCCTCAGACCTCCTCTAGCCTGTTCCTCAGACTGATCCCTGAATCCCTCAGACCTCCTCAGACTGTTCCTCAGACTGATCCCTGAATCCCTCAGACCTCCTCTAGCCTGTTCCTCAGACTGATCCCTGATTCCCTCAGACCTCCTCTAGCCTGTTCCTCAGACTGATCCCTGAATCCCTCAGACCTCCTCTAGCCTGTTCCTCAGACTGATCCCTGATTCCCTCAGACCTCCTCTAGCCTGTTCCTCAGACCTGTGCGGATTCTCGGAGCCGGTCACGGTTAGCCCCGCGTACTGGCGGTGTAGAACATGTCATCATCCAGCATATGAGCGTAAGGGCAAACAGGCGTTCAAACGAATGTAAATTAATATTTACATATAGTATAATAGTAGCACATTGATCTCTCTCACACGTGTCCCTCATTGTCCCGTTAAATCACATGTACGTACAGCAACAGAGCAATCACCAGCTCACCCAGTCCTAGAGATCGAAAAAAAAATAAAAAAAATACTGAAAAATACAACAAAAAAAAATGTCAGTTTCTCAGTGACGGATCTCAGATGATGATGCGGAACATTAATGACCCACACACTGTTCATACTGAGTGTGTGTGAGAGTGTGTGTGTGTGTGTGTTTCTGACAGAAGAGTGGCTCTACTGTTCTGAACTCAGTTGTGTTTCGTCCTCCATGTGTCATTACAGATGTTGATGAAACTGGAAGACTTCTGCAACATCAAACCGTTTTGATAGTTCCATTTTTAAGATTCAGAATATTTTGCAATATTTTTACTGTAGAATTGTAGCAAAACACTGTTATCTTTAGTTTGTATTATATTATGAATGTTTTTTTTGTTTTTGTTTTTTTTGGTTGCTTGTCACTGTCGCCTTTGGCTTTTGTCTCGCTCAGTCGGGGACATTTAATATTGAACAATATTATTGATCTCCTGCACTGACACCATTATATGAGAACTGAACTGAGCTGGACGATGACATCACGGTTTTCTCCAGAGCCGCTATATATATATATATATATATATATAAATGAACTAAATTAATAACTTTTAAATTAATAACCATCACTGAACTTACTTAAGCTGGACTGTGACGCTATTTTCTTCTGGAAACAAACTTTGTTGCATTATTTTCCTGTTATCTCTGTAAAGCTGCTCTGAAACACTCTGTGTTGTTAAAAGCGCTGTATAAATAAACGTGACTTGAATGAAATTGTGAAGTGTGTCCACAGATTCACACTGTACTCTGATGCCTTGGAAACTGCAATATGCACTGTGTTAAAGATGAACTCACCGCTGTACCCACAATAACCACAAGAGGGCGTCGGTCTCTCCTCACGTCACTGAGGATCAGCACTCCACACACACACACACACACACTCACACACACACTGCCTAAAGTAATCCAGTGCAACACACGCTAAGATCCGACACAAGGCTTCTGATCATATACTAACACATTCTGTTAACATCTACTGATGATCTTCAGCTTTGAAACACATGCACTGACACACACACACACACACACACACACACACACACTCACACACACACACACACTCACACACACACACACACACACTCACTCACTCACTCACTCACTCTCTCACACACACACACACACACACACACACACACTCACACACTCACTCACTCACTCACTCACTCACTCTCACACACACACACATATCACACACACATCAAACACACTCACACACACACACTCACTAACTCTCACACACAAACATTACTCTCACACACACACACACACACACACACACACACTCACACACACACACACACTCTCACTCTCACACACACACACACACACACTCAGGAGGGGTCGCTGTGTTCAGTGCTGGTGGATGCTTTGTGTTTCGAATGCCACATTATTAAAGGAAGCCTTAAATCAGACGTGTAAACATGCTTTCTGGTTACAAAAATGTTATTTAACAATTTAAACAGAATCCAGAAAATTTTTAAATGAAAAAGAAAAACATAATACAGAAAACTTAAAACTTAAAACAGGAAAAGAAACGGAAATACAGACAAATTTAATTTGAAAAAAATGGAATTTGGGGGAAAATGATTGGAGTTATGGTTGTATTAGGTTAGTTTTTTAAAATCTTTTTCCTGAAACTGAAGCGCATTTGTGCGTCTTCACACTGAATCTGAAGCAGGCGAGAGCAGAAGTGGACAGGTGCCTTAAACATTCGTCCAGTCTGATCAAAAACACTGTTGATAATATCAACATTCCAGAAGATGACGTCCTCAGGGAAGACACGGAGACTGTACTCTCAATATGAACTGTTTCTCCTCACTGTGTGAATAATCCTGAGCAGATTCCTGATATTCACTGTTAGAGAAATACTTCCTCAAACTACAACACACGCGTCTGATGAGAAGAAGAGCTGCAATCACCCGATGTGTGTTTAAAGCTGAGACAAAACGTGTTTGTGTCTTGATGAAGGAACCAAGTGAAATAAAGCACGATGCAGTGTGTGTACCTGTGTGTGTGTGTGTGTGTACCTGTGTGTGTGTGTGTACCTGTGTGTGTGAGTGTGTGAGTGTGTGTGTGTGTGTGTGTGTGTGTGTATACCTGTGTGTGTTTGTGTTTGTGTGTGTCTGTGTGTGTACCTGTGTGTGTGTGTACCTGTGTGTGTTTGTGTGTGTGTGTGTACCTGAGTGTGTTTGTGTACCTGTGTGTGTTTGCGGGTCCAGAAAGCCACACCTGTGTGTACCAGTGTGTGTGTGTGTACCTGTGTGTGTTTGTGTGTGTGTACCTGTGTGTGTTTGCGGGTCCAGAAAGCCACACCTGTGTGTACCAGTGTGTGTGTGTGTGTGTGTGTGTGTTTGTGTGTGTATGTGTGTGTACCTGTGTGTGTGTGTACCTGTGTGTGTTTGTGTGTGTGTGTGTGTGTGTTCCTGTGTGTGTTTGTGTGTGTGAGTGTGTGTGTGTACCTGTGTGTGTTTGCGGGTCAAGAAAGCCACAGTGTGTGTGTGTGTGTGTGTACCTGTGTGTGTGTGTGTGTGTGTGTGTACCTGTGTGTGTTTGTGTGTGTGTGTGTGTGTACCTGTGTGTGTGTGTGTGTGTGTGTGTGTGTGTGTGTGTGTGTGTGTGTGTGTGTGTGTGTGTACCTGTGTGTGTTTACGGGTCCAGAAAGCCACACCTGTGTGTGTACCTGTGTGTGTTTGCGGGTCCATCTGGATCCGCTGGGAAGCCGAGATCCGAGAGCGTCTTCATCTGCGGTTCTGATGTTCATCTGTGTGTTGGTCACTCTTGGCCCGATCCGAGCGCTCACGTTCTGCTTGCTGAGCAACAGAGGCCAGATCTCAGGTTTCCCACCCATCGCCTCAGGCCTCGTCTAACTCACACAACACTGCCACGCAACAACTGCAGTCCCTACTGTTCCTGACGTTACTGTTCCTGACGTTCCTGACGTCACTGTTCCTGAAGAGATGCTAAACCGGGAATAGGAAACGCTTTATCCATTAGTTTGATGCAACCGGCTTCAACTTCAATAATGCTCCAGGCTTTGAGCGTGCCAGTAACTGGACCAAATGGACATATTATACGACGTGATATTTGAATCATGCATCCTCTCTGACACGCCGCGGTCCGACAGCAACGCAACTTTGCGACATGGAAAGTCCATTACAGAACAAAACACACATGGGATCCGCAACTGTAACTGTGTGACACTGATTAAGCTGGAGTCCATCGAAGCGCACGCAGTTCTGCAGGACACACAGCTGTTTAAAGCATGGGAACACATCGAAACACTCCCTCCGCGTCCTCTCGGTTACACACACACACACACACACACACACACACACACACGGCCTGCCAATAAGGGAAACGCATCATTCATCTGTCACAGCCAAGCTTTCTAAAAATACAGCGGCCTAAACCCCAGTGACTCACGCAGTGATCCTGATGGGTAAACCAGTCGACCTGACACGGCTGAGACGATCAACCACACACACACACACACAGAACACACACACACACAGAACACACACTGAACTCGAAGGCAAGACAGCACAGGTGAACAGGGTGAAAATGTAACTAATAGATGTCATTATACTTCTCCAGTTTGATTACATTAAGAATTACACACATTTTTTGTATTGCAAGTTTTCTGAAATGTTTTGTTTAAATATGCAAGGACGCATTATCTAATTAAATCTGCACATACTGCATTCGTATTCATTTCACATAAATCTGAACAGTGGATAAAGCCAGGTTCAATTTTCTTGTTTGATTTTGTTGACATAATAGAGTTAAAGGTTCCCTTTCGAGGGAACTCGCGCTGCGTCGAGAATCGACACTTTGGGGAACGCCTTCAGCGTGACGCGTCTGAAGCCTGTATGGAACTAGTCCAATCTAGATTGGTGTTGCGTCATGACGTCACTCGTGACGTCTTATGTGACGGTGATGCGGAAGCTATAAAAGGACACCGGATCACAACAGCGTCAGTCTCAGACACTCGCTCTGCGGCTTCTTCCGCCCGTGAAGAGGACCCGATGCTCGAATTATCTGGCTCCGAGGAGTTGGATATTTTGAGCGTCGAGGCCGGAGAAATGTGAGGACTCGCCACCCCCTTCTCCTGCCTTTGAGGAGCTGCTGGAGGTTGTGACCAGGGCAGTGGCTAAGTTAAATATTGAATGGCCACCAGAAAAGCAGGAAGCGACAAGAAAAAGCAAACTCGATGAGCGCTTCCTGCAAGCCCGGTCACAGCCTTCGCGGTCGGAGCCTCCCGTTTTCCAACGATCTCCACACCGAGGTGTCGAGATCGTGGAATAAGCCCTTCTCTTCTCGACTTTCGAGCCCCAATATCCACATCTATTCTTTGATTATAGGTTCGAAAGAGAAGGGCTATGGGACGATGCCACGGGTTGCAGAGACATTTGCATTCCATCTCTCACCCGATGCTGCATCGTCCCTGAGAGCTCCGGCGCTTCCCTCCAAGCCCTGCCATAGAACATCGGCCTTGGTTGGGAAGGCATACATGGTGGCAGGTCGGGCTGGTGCATGCCTGCACACGATGGGGCTCCTGCAGGCATACCAGGCTGACCTCCTCAAAGAGGTGGATGACAGTGGGGAGGTCACCCTCAACGACATTAAAGAAATGTGTCGAGCGGTCGACTTGTCTCTCCGGGCTACCAAGGAGACGGTCCGCACCATTGGCCGCTCCATGGCAGCTTTGGTAGCTACGGAGAGACATCTGTGGCTGAATCTGTCGGGCATCGGGGACAAGGACAGGGCCTTCCTCCTTGATGCCCCGATTTCGCCTTCTGGCCTCTTCGGCGACGCAGTCAACACTGACGTCAAGAGGTTTCAGGAGGCGAAACGACAGTCAGCCATTTTCAAACAACTTATCCCCCGCCATCGTCCTAGGTCTCGTGGGTCTGCTGCCAGGGGGCAGTCCCACGAGGCAGCCGCCAGCTCCTCATACCTGCAGCAGCCGAAGGAGAGTGTTGCCTCTCGTGCACCCCCGCAAAAGGCCTGGACCCTCAGCCGAAGTCTTCTAAGCCGAAGGCAGATCTGAGGACTGTCATTCAGGCAAGGAAGGCTTCGGCAAAGAGGGAACCCTCAGGAAATCGATGTTTGCCTCCCGCTGCTAAATGCGCTCCGGGACGTATTGGTTTCCAGCGAACGCAAATCGCAGTATCCACCCGAAAATATTGCGGCCCTGTCGAGTTCGCTTCCTCTCACGAGGCCTGTAGAAAAATTCAATTGGTTAGTTCCTGCCAGTCAACTGCTTCAGGTCACCAAAATCCCAAATATAACACCAGAGGTCAGTCTCGAGAGACTGGTCCCCCTAGCAGATTATCTAGACACCTGGAAAGGTCTTCAAAATATATCTCACTGGGTAAAGTGGGGTAAAGAATTCAAAAGGGGTAAAGAATTCAGTTTGAGTATCGTCCACCAGAGTTCAGCGGGGTTGTGCACACGCTGGTCAGCCACAAGCAGGGTCAGGTCATGGAACAAGAAGTTCAGTCCCTCTTAGCAAAGGAAGCCATAGAGCAGGTTCCTCCTCAAGAGAGGGAGGCCGGGTTCTACAGCCGGTACTTCATAGTTCCCAAGAAGGATGGGGGGTTACGTCCTATTATAGATCTCAGGGTATTGAACCAGTCTCTGAGGAGATTCAGGTTCAAAATGCTAACCACGCCTATTATCATGAGTCAGATCAGATCCGAGGACTGGTTTGTCACGATAGATCTAAAAGTGGTTTACTTCCACATATCCATCCTTCCCCAACACAGGAAGTTTCTAAGGTTCGCTTTTGGGGGAAAAGCGTATCAGTACAGAGTTCTTCCATTCGGCCTAGCACTGTCACCTCGCACCTTCAAGAAATGCATGAATGCTGCTCTTGCTCCTCTGAGACTTCAAGGCATTCGCATCCTCAACTACATCGACGACTGGCTCATTCTGGCACAGTCAGAGGAGATGGCGGTTCAACATTGAGATGTTGTTCTGAATCATCTAAGGTTCTTGGAATTAAGACTCAATGTCAAGAAGAGTTCATTAATTCCTCTACAGAGAACTATTTTCCTGGGGGTAGTATGGGACTCAGTCACGATGCAGGCACAGTTGTCTCCTGCTCGTATAAACACCTTCTTGACCACAGTAACGAGTATCAAGCTAGGCCAGGCCATCACTGTCAAACACTTTCAAAGGGTTTTGGGTCTCCTGGCAGCAGCGTCCAACATGATTCCTTTTGGCCTGCTGTATATGCGGGCCCTGCAGTGGTGGCTCAGGACCAGAGGGGTTTCCCAGAGGGGGAACCCATTTCGCACGATCAAAGTAACGCGCAGATGACTTCATTCTTTGGTCATGTGGAAGAAACCGTGGTTCCTGTCCCAAGGTCCTGTGTTGGGGGCACCGAGTCAGAGAAAAATTTTGACCACGGATGCATCCCTCACAGGCTGGGGTGAGGTCATGGAAGGCCGCTACACCAGGGGTCTTTGGAAGGACCATCATCTTTCATGGCACATCAATTACCTGGAGATGTTGGCAGTATTTCTGGCCCTCAGACATTTCCTTCCGGACCTCAGAGGCCATCATGTTCTAGTGCGAACAGAAAATATGTCGGTGGTCTCGTATATAAATCGACAGGGGGGCCTGAGATCGCGCCCTCTATGCAGATTGGCACATCAGGTTCTTCTGTGGTCCCAGGGCAAACTTCTCTCAGTCAGAGCCATGTTTATTCCCGGGGACAAGAATGTGGGAGCAGACATCCTGTCGAGGCAGGGGCTGAGGCCCGGGGAATGGAGACTCCACCCCAAGACGGTGGAGTTGATATGGAGGGAGTTTAGTCAGGCGGAAGTGGATCTGTTCCCCGATCGCTCTGCTCCCAGGGGTTCTAGAGAGGGTCCGGCGGTACGGGATCAGCTTGCTCCTAGTAGCCCCATACTGGCCGGCCCGAGTATGCTTTTCGGATATCATGGCTCTTCTAGCAGGCCCTCCGTGGCAAATCCCGATCAGTAGGGACGTTCTTTCTCAGTCCGAGGGCACAATATTTCACCCTCGGCCGGAGCTGTAGAAGCTGTGGGTCTGGCCCCTGAGGGGGACCAACTCATAAATGCTGGTCTCTCAACTGAGGTTGTTGAGACCATCTTAAACTCTAGAACTCATGAGGAAACTGTATGCATTAAAACGGAATGTATTCAACTTGCAGAGAACATCAGTTGGACCCAGTTAACTGCCCAGTGGCTTCAGTGCTGGAGTTCCTCCAGAGTCGCTTCTCTGACGAGCTCTCCCTGTCCACGCTTAAGGTCTATGTGGCGGCTGTAGCTGCCTTCCACACGCCTTTAAGGGTGGGCACCTTGGGGAGACACCTACTTATAGTACGTTTCCTTCGTGGAGCTAGGAGGATGAGGCCTGTCATCCAGCCCAGGGTCCCCACGTGGGACCTGGCAGTGGTTCTTGAGGGGTTATCCCTATCCACCATTCGAACCCTTGGATGAGGTGTCTGAGAAATTAGTATCTTTAAAGGTAGCCTTCCTGCTCGCTATTACGTCCCTAAAAAGAGTCGGGGACCTGCAGGCGCTATCCGTTGCTCCCTCTTGCCTCGAGTTCGCACCTGACAGAGTAAGAGTCATTCTCCACCCTAGACCCGGCTATGTGCCTAAGGTGCCTGCAAATGTGGCACGGTCTATAATTTTTCAGGCATTCCATCCTCCACCACATGTGTCGGATGAGCAAGCTAAACTACATTTATTATGCCCAGTCCGAAGAACCTCGGGCTGGAGGAAGTCGGACCAGCTACTCGGACCAGCTAGAAGGGTTCCCCTGCTTCAAAGCAAACTATCAGCAGATGGATAGTAGAAACTATTTCTTCAGCTTACGAGGCGTGCAGCTTGCCTTTGCCTCTCCTGATAAGAGCCCACTCAACCAGAGGAATGGCTCCCTCTAAAGCTCTGCTAGCAGGGATTTCCCTTCAAGAGGTCTGTGATGCCGCAGGCTGGGCCTCCCCACACACCTTCATAAAACATTACAGTCTGGATCTGCCCTCTACACCGGGTTCTCTCGTCTTGAGTGTGCCAGATTGCTTCACACCAGGGCATATATCTCTGAGTGTGGCGCAGTGGGCATTTCGTTCCCCAAAGTGTCGATTCTCGACGCAGCGCGAGTTCCCTCGAAAGGGAACGTCTCGGGTTACGACTGTAACCCTCATTACCAGTCGTAACCCGAGACGTTTTTATAGAGGGGATTTTGGATTTCTATTTTTATCACTCCATAAATCAGAAAATACTGTCAACTGAATGTAAAAATACATATTTGCCATGTTTTCAGGAATAAAATGTTAAATAAATATGAGGTGAATGATATAGAAACAAACCCCACAGTAAAATCCTTCAGAATATAGATATGAATAAACCTGTAAATGTTGGTGTGTATAAGTGCTGCTGAAGTGGAGATAGAAACTTTGTAGTGCAATGGAAATCTGCAGATACAAATACATAAAGTGCGATAAAATAAACACTTAAAAGTGTTTAAAAGTTTTTGGATGTTTTCTTTGCACTAGTCTGCAAAAACACATTAAAAAAGCCAAATATCCCAAACACATGCCTTAAAACACATTTAATTCGAAATTGGTTTCTACTGAGGAAGAGTGTCTTACACTCAGAATATTTTTTTAAAAAGTCATTATTTGGGTGAATATTCCATTTATTTTTGCCTGAAATAAATAATCAAGCCTATTTGAGGAGCATTAGAATATATTTTGATTGCATCAGTCCATGAATGAGCTCAGACCTTCATCATCTGGTTTGTTATATCGACACATGCACGATAAAAACTTCAGCACAAGATGTTATGATTCATGCCAACAGATGGACTCTGATATTTCATGAAATGACATGTCTCAGATCTAATGATCCAGTTCATCATATCAAGCCATATGACATAACGCAGCATTCATAAAAGGTTTATGAATCGGATCAGCTCACGTGCTCCGCGCTCGTCTTTCCATCCTGCAATCAAACTGCAAACATGCATTTCTGATCAACAGCGTCAGAGTTCATCATTAGTTTGGTCTTTTGGCTCATGCATCTTGGCCCTAAACACAATGATGTAAGAACTACATCATACACTCATGACCAAAAATGCATGTGTCCAATCAAAGGAAATTAAGACCAAAACAGGGGGAAGGAGAGAAAACAAACGAGAGAGGACTAAGAAGCAAGGAAAGAGGGCATACTTTTCGCAACGGCGACTCAGCCAACCGGACTTTCTTGGGAGATATCTGTGAAGAGAGCAAGAGAATTAATATCTGTGTATCCCTCTTCAGAGATATCTCCTACAGTACAGCAGATCTCCTGGAGGTGCCAGTGCCCGAGTCCTCGTAACACACACATCACACACACATCAGCTCAAACGCAACGCATGCTCAACTTTTCAGAAATTGATGATGGTGAATTGTATACATTTCATGATTTAAATTAATTGGACATGCTTTTTTATTACAAAAATTTTATGTTACAATTAAAACGGAATACTGAACATTTTAAATGGAATAACTAGAAATTGGGGGAAAATAAAACAGAATTTGGGGGAAAAAAAAAGGAAGTTAGGGCTAAGTTGGGTTAGTTTTTTAATAGTTTTTATTGTTTTAATTTGATTAAAAATTATTGTTAAATTGTATATTCATTATTTAATTTAAATAACCATGCTTTTTGAGCACAAAAATGTAATTTAACAATTAAAATAACTTGAATGGGTGAAAATGGAATATAGAAAAAAAAAAAAAAAAAAAAAAAAAAAAAAGCGATTCCAGAAATAAAAAATAAAACTATGAACGGAATCCAGAAAACTTTTAAACTGGGAAAAAAATGAATACAGAAAAACTAAAACTGAAAGAAAGAAAAAAGAAACTACAAAAAAGTTAAAACTGGAGAGAAAAAAAATCCAGAAAATTCTGAAAATGGAAAAACTGGAATTTGGGAAAAAGTAAACTGTATTTCATAGGGCTTGGTGTTTTCAGCTTCATTATTTACTCTTCGTGTCGCTCCAGAACCACATTTCAGGGTTTGCCAGTCATGGACTCTGACCTGGTTCTGTAGAACCTCTGCTCCCTAGGAAACTAAAGTACACCTTGCAATGTAATAATGTTAAAGTTGGGCTTATAATTATGTCTATCTGGATAATGTAAATGTTGGGCTCATATGTCTATCTGCATGACGTGATGCAAACTATTACACTTGCAGTGACACTGGACACACACACAGGAGACGAGGAACACACAGGACAGGAGAGAGGCGACACTGGCACTTTATCCCCCCCCCCACCCCACCCCACACACACACACACACACACACACACACACGTGAATGTCAGCAGGTGTAGAGGGAGTCAGCAGCTCTGGTGCTCCGGCTGCTCCACTGCTTAGGGTTCGGCATCGACACACACTGATATCGAGCGTTCAGGATGATCCTCAGGACAGGGACTTCATCCTAACATTTACAAGGCATCGAGAGACAAGGTTTCTTGATTTCCTAACTGATGTTCACTGCAAAAAAAATAATATGATAAATATTTCAATATATTACTTGGAAAAATATTGAGTTTTTTAAATATAGATATATTATTATTTTGTCAACTCATTATTCTACTGCACTGTTAGTTGTAATATTTATTTCTTCATCTATTTAAAATGACATTTTATTTAATTATTATTTTTTTAAATCTACTATTTATTTTAATGAATTTTTAAAATTTATTTTAATCACTCTTTTTTGTTTGAATTTAAAATGTATTTATTTATTTTAATCATATTTTTATTTTATAGCATTTGTATTTATTTATTTAGATCTAATGTTTATTTTTCATTTTAATCACATTTTTTTATTTGTTCATTTATTTTAATCACATTTAAAAAAAAAAAATATTTTAATAAAAATATTTTTCTTTTTTTAATAGCTTTTTTTTACATTTATTTAATAGCATTTTTATTTATTTATTTAAATCTAATGTTTATTCATTTGTTTTAATCACATTTTTATTTATTTGTTTATTTATTTTAATCGCAATATATTTATTTATTTATTTATTTTAATAAAATGTATTTATTTACTTAATCCCATTTTATATTTACTTAAATCTAATGTTTATTTATTTGTTTAAATCTAATTTATTTTAATAACTTTTTTATATTTTAATCAGATTTGATTTATTTATATATTTTAATAACATTTTTATTTATTTTAATCGCATTTCATTTATTTATTTTAATCACATTTTTATTTAAATCTAATTTTTATTTATTTTCTTTTTAAAACATTTTTATTTATTTATTTAAATTAATTAATGTGTATTTATTTATTCACATTTTTATTTATTTATTTTAACCAAAAACTATCTATTTAATCACATTTCTATTGAAATCTAATATTTATTCATTTATTGTAATCACATTTGCATTTCTTTATTTTTAATCACATTTTTTTTTTTTTTTTCACTGGCCTGCGATCGTCTCCTGCATGACGCTTTATAATTTTTATGTCATGTTTTTGACCAGAGCTCATTAACTCTAAAACACAGCAGTGAAGCACGAGAGCTGCCGACGGGTGAGAGGGCCACAGGAGCAGGAAGTGATGCGAGCGTGAGCAGGAAGTGATGCGGGCGAGCGTGAGCACCTTCATGGGGGCGAGCTGTATGGGTGTGATGTAGGACGGGTCCACCACGGGTCTGGGCCGGTTCGCTGTGTCCGCTAGCAGACTCTGCCACTGCGACGGGAGGCCCGTGAACCTCTGCTCCTGCGGGTCGAAGCCCGTGTGGACCCGGTGCTCGAAGTTAGACGGCGCCGAGATCTCCAGACGCTTCTTCTTCTTTCCAAACATGCTGGACAAGCTGGAATAACCTGAGAGAGAGAAAGAGAGAGAGGAGAGAACATGAGGAACAACACAAACCCAACACAACACAACAGACAACACTTACACAACAGACAACACAACACAACAGTCAACACAACACACAACACAACACAACACAAAACAACAGACAACAGACAACACTAGACAACACAAACCCAACACAACACAAACACAACAAAACAACAGACAACACAACACAAACACAACAGACAACACTTACACAACAGACAACACAACACACAGACTTGAGCACAGCGATTCACATCATTCACAGACCAGCAAAACACAAACGCATTAGCAGAGAAATGAAAGACAGGATGGATGGAGTTTCCAGCTGATTCACCATCAGGAAAAACACCTGGAGATCCTGAAGACTCAAACATCATTAACATAAAACAGAGCATTCAGAATCTGAAATCTGACTGGATGAAAAGCAATTTAAGCTGCTATTAAATAATCAATGACAAATGAAAGATGAATTTTATATGATTGTGAACCAAACCATATATTACTATAGCATAGCAACCACATAGCAACGTCCTGACAACCACTCAGAACACCAGCAGAATGGCAGCAACTTTCAAAACACTGGCAAACTAAACATTACTAACCCTAGTTTAATAAAAGCAGTTTCTGAGGTGATGCTGCCAGACACGCAGTGAAATTGTGTCATTTCTGTGTCACCAACAGGAACTGGACAAATAAAGACTGTTTATCAAACGCTTCTGCTGCCCATCTGTCATTGGTCAGTCAGACAGATAGTCCCGCCCCCTAAATAATCACAAGGGACATCATTTTTCAGGATTCTTTGATGAATAAAAAGTTCAAAAGAACAGCATTTTATTTAAAAAAGAAACTTTTGTAACATTATAAATGTCTTTACTGTCACTTTTGATTAATTTAATGCGTCCTTGATGAATAAAAGTATTAACTTCTTCCAAAAAAATAAAATTGTTAGTGGCCCCAAACTTTTGAAAACACATTCACACACACACACACACACACACACACACACACACACACACACACACACACACACACACACACACACACACACACACAAACACTGTGTGTATATATATAACCTAAGCATGGGTTTCTAAAACACCCCTTCCAGTGACACCTGCAATTGGTCAGTCGGACAGATAGCCCCACCCCAAACTCACGTGATTGGTCGAGTCAGAAGTTGACAGCGTTGCAGTGTTTGACTCGTCAGTGAAACTGACACTAGCTGAAGATCTGAAGAGTGTTTTAGAGGAGCTGTTCCTCGTGTGTGTTCAGCTGATGTGTCGATACACACAACGAGCCAGTGTCCACCGTGACCATCGGCACCAGTCTGTCCTCACACCATCTGTCACCGCACGCTTCCCGCACAAACACAGATCCTGGACCTTCCCCAGCTTCCGGAACACTGAACACGCCCAACACTATTTTCAGCAAACATTCACAACCGTGACAGAGATATGGTTGGATTCCTCACACGCCAGTGACCAAAACCCCACACACTCCAGAGTCACTGACGGACAGAAGCTCGCTCACTGGCTCGAGTCTCCTTCATTTATACAGCGCTTTAACAATAGAGATGTTTCAAAGCAGCTTTACAGTGATAACAGGAGATTACAGTAACAGAGATTGTTTAGGCTTTACAGCAGATCTAGAATAAAGTTATTGTTTTATTTGATTCAAAAATCAAAAGTTAGTTTTGATTGATTCACTTCTGTTGTAAAGATCATTAGTTATTAACTTAGGGGCCGCTAACACACACCGTTCTCACAGGAAACAGAAACTTTTAATGTGTTCTGGCCGTTCATTCACACGACAGTGTTTGGAGCTCGAGAATGTTAAATACCACCACAGGAATAAATATATAAATACATAAATATTTTTGGGAGTTTTGGGGAAAACTGAGAACTGTGTGAAAAAGAGACCAAAGTATTGAGAAAAGTGTCCTAGTGATCACAAAAAATCTCATGTGATGCTGATGATGTCAGAAAGGCCAAGCTTCATGTGATTCACGGTCTATTCAAGATGTGTTTTTGATTCAGGAGTTACGTATATTAACTGTAAATCTGATGATGTGTAAAAATGTACGTATTATGCAGCCAGACAGGTCATTTGGTGATGTCACTTTGTAAAGAAAGACTACACGTCTGCACACATATATATTCAAACGCGCACATCTATAGACTAAATGAGCACGCCGTTAGCGCTTTCAGATCCACGTTTTTGAAGTTTACACGGAGATGATCACATGTTTCAACATTTTCCAGAACCTGCACCTTGGATCCTGTTTCAGAGTGTGTGTTCTCGAGCTCCAAACACTGATGTGTGAATGAACGGCCAGAACACACTAAAAGTTTCTGTTTTCTGTGAGAACGGTGTGTGTTAGCGGCCCCTAAGTTAATAACTAATGATCTTTACAACAGAAGTGAATCCATTTCCATTTTAAAAAATATCGGTTGAATAATCGGTTATCGGCATGTACGGTCAAACCTAAATATCGGTATCGGTAAAATCCACTATCGGTCGACCTCTACTATCTATATCTATAATATATATATATATATATATGTTTTTAAACTTTATTAACATTATAAGTGAATCACAAGGAACATAATAAAATAAAAATAAAAATCCATGTGATGACCCCTGGTGTAAAACACACTGCTAGTAAAGAGACACTTGCTGAACACCAATCAGAGCTCTTGTTTCCAGACAGTTTAACTGAAGGATTATTCAGATACAATCATTAAGAACAGAACTGACTCAGTTTAGCCGATCGCATGTATGAATCTCCTCTATGATCATATGACACATGCAGTCACGACACACATCCCTCACTACAGCAAACACCGGCTCTTCTGACTGAAGACTCACGTACCTGGAACCAGATTCATACTGGAGCAGATCCGGCCACATGTTCTTCTCCTGAACTGCTGTTTAATGCGTCACTAGCAGCAGAACTCGAGCCAATCACGTTCCAGTAGCAGCAGAACTCGAGCCAATCACGTTCCACATGGATGCTTCGTCCACACGCGCTTGGATTGCTCTCAATGAGACACAGCAAAACACCATCCTACTGTTCCTGCGCCCTACACACACAATGCCCGGATTCAGACACTTCCGCTAGCTCACACACACACACACACTCACACACACACACACACACACACACACACACTCTCACACACACACACTCTCACACTCACACTCACTCACACACACACACACACACTCTCACACACACACACACACACACACACACTCACTTAAAATTATCTGTAGCTCCTACTATCGAATATTCACAATAATCTTTGTGCTTTGATACTTTTGATGTGAAATAAACTCTCAGCTTTCATCAGTTTCATCACTAAATTCAGTCCATAAATGTGTTTATCTGGCTCTTTAATGATAAATTTTGATCTCACTTCAATAAATATGCACGATATTACATATTCATTATAGTTTTACTTCACGTGTCCTTCAATATTTAATGAATGTTTGAATAAATCCGTCATGTAAAACATTTTTATAACAGCCACCTTTTAAATGTTTATATTTCAACAACAAATTGGAGTACAAACATAAAAAGTTATTATTATAAAAACTGCCTTAAGTGCAATATAAATGTTTGTATCAAACCCGTTGTTAAGAGTACCCTGTAATATCAGCGACTGACGGGGTTCCTGTAGAGTTTACAGCTTCACTTCAGATTCAGATTTTTTCCCTGTACTGCATTTGTTTTGTACTGTACCTGATATATACTGTATCTAAATTAATCAATACCGAATCTAAATTGAATCAATATCAGAATTGAATCGAATTGCAAGCTTGTGAACTATTAGATGAGAGCGCCTCAGATGCTGATGTAACCCTGGTTCCCTAAAGGAGGGAACGGAGACGTTACGGCAGACACAGCTGGATCTCGCTCGAGAACCCAATCACCTTCGAGCAGAAACAAAACAAGCCAATGGACATTGGCGAGTGAGATTTGCATGGCAAGCCACTCCCCGTAGATTCGGGAATATAGGCTCGTGTGCAACTCACTCATTCAGGAGCCGAGACGGGGGTCCAGGACCTCCAGCAGTTGTACAGGAGTAACGTCTCCCTCCCCCCCTTCAGGGAACGAGGATTACATCAGTAACCGGGACGCTCCCTGTCAGTCACTGACAGACGCAGTGTGAACACGACCGCCGACCCTTCCCAGCACCCCGTGTACGTCACATAGACCTCCGTACCTGATGGGATGAAAGGACAGAACTTTCCAAGGGGAAGGTCGATAGTGCTGTTCATTTCTGTTTGCCCAATACAGCCACGACTGGTTGGATAACACTGGGGAAGTGTGTCGAGTCCAGACGGAAAGGAACGCATCCTAAGGGAGGTAACGTGGAGTTACACACATGGACTGACCCATGGGGCCGTGCTACATCTGGAGATCTCTGCGGTCGATTAACTTTACAAGGGTAGATGGAGTAATGTAATTTTACCACAGGACGTCTGTAATATTAACGGCCACTTCGCACGGGATAAGAGATCTCAGTAAAACCAGCAGAAGTGGGAGAGTAACTCACACCGCCGTCACTCCTGTCGTCATGTGTGTATTACGCTGCTTCCTGATATCACGGGCGCAAACGCATATAACTATCTCCTCTACATTTCAGCCTTGTACAAGGAACCATGAGTAAATGCTGGTTACCCGATCGTAAGACTCTGGAAGGGCTGTAAGGATGCAGCAGTTCAGATAGGTAGCTTGGTGCAAGGTGTAGACATTTGTACACAAATAGGAGAGTTTTAAAATCAATCCTAATATGAACCGGAAGCCAATGAAGAGCATGTAGAATAGGAGTGGTGTGATCATACTTATGAAATTTGGCTGCAGCATTTTGAACCAATTGTAGCCGAGTAACCTGGGAATTTGAGATGCCACAGTACAAAGAATTGCAATATTCCAATCGACATGTAATTAAAGCGTGTATTGCTATCTCAAGGGA
>NC_139980.1:35948164-36008164 GCF_963993115.1 Abramis brama | reverse complement strand
AGATGGGATCATTAAATCATTAAACCAGTAGGTGGCGACAAGTGACTGTTAAAAATGTGTTTGTCATTGAATCATTCATTCAAAAGATTCGTTCAAAACCCTGATTCATCCAGTAATGAAACAAGTGACGTCTTTATGAGTGATAGCCTGGTTAAAACCAGACCATTCTCAGTAGTAACTGAGTTATGGTCTGGCAAAGCTCCATAGACAAATCATTTCCAAAGGGGCGTCACCAACGGACGTCGCTCAAATGCCTCTGGGCGCAGTTGGATAGACCTTAAACCAATCAGAGCGATCGTCATCGTGTAAAGCCATATGCTGCGTCCCAATTTGCCTAAGTTACACTACGCCATAAAAGTATGTACTCTTTTTGTGAAGAAAAGGTATTTACTTTTGAATGTGTAGCAAAAAAGTAGGCAAGCTTTGGGACATACTACTTAGTCATCTTTATCGTCATCTTTATCATCTCTATTAAATCTAATTTAATTTCCTACCGTTTCGGAGAGAAATGTAGAAGCACGTTCATCTGCCAGTGGGTCTTTCATGGAGACTGTCCTCATGTGTTTGCAATTTGAATATAATAATGCATTTAAAAGTTGAACGACGTCACTCAAATGCCTCTGGGCGCAATTGGATAGACCTAAAACCAATCAGAGCGATCGTCATTGTGTAAAGCCCGCCTCAACGTTTCTGATTGGTGCCGCGATTTCGACAGCATGGAAATGGGCTTGAATGAGCTCTTTGCCAGACTTACTTCTCGAGTAAATCTGAATTTGCCGGAAGTTGTCTGGGTTTTCCCAGGCTATATGAGTGAGTCATTGAATCATTCATTCAAGAGATTTGTTCAAAAACCCTGATTCATTCAAGAATCATGATCTCTTTTTAAAACATAAAATCATGTTTCTGATTGTGTCCAGAATCGTGCAGCTCTACTATAATCCCCCCCCCCCCGATCACTTTCTCTGAGTTTATACTGTGTTCAGTTATAATAACAGTGATGGTTTGTGTCTGATAGATTACACAGCTCCTGCAAAACTGTCAAATATGATCCTTATACTGTAATCATTAGGAGCAGAAGTTGTGATTGTTACCTAACATATTTTGTTTCACTGAATACATGACGATAACATAACATGTTCTATATGAATATTATAACTGTATATCTGACACACTCGTCTCTGGTTGACAGCAGAAGACTTACTAAACAAGCATTTTCCATAAAGCTACTTTGAAATAATATGTATTGTGAAAGGTGATATAGAAATACTGAATCATCACGTTTTTATCTGTAATTAGTTGTGTTAAGATGAAGAAAAATCATAAATGATCAAGCTGAGTGTTCAGTTTGACCCTGACGCTATAAAGCACGTGTTCCTGCTGTAATAGTGATGACTAAACACGCACAGATGGATCTGTTACTCAGTATTTGTGGTTTAATTGTAGGTTTGACAGAATCAGATCCGGTGTGTGACAGACAGAAGCTCACACACTCTCACCATCAACACAACCTCGTCAATGATGAAGCTGACCTCATCAGGTCAGAGCAGCTCACGTTACAGTGCGTGATGACGTCATCACACACATCATCAAGAAGACACGATCATCATTACAGCATAAAAAGTCATCATTACGGTTTACCAAAGCATTTTTTCTTATGTGTTGGAAACGGGCTTCCGTAGATCACAGCCAGTAGTGTAGAGCTATTGTCGTGAATTCCGAAACGAGGCCATTATTAATGACACTGTATCACTCCTGCAGCAGCAACTACATGACAAGCATCTGCAGTAACACACACACACGCACGCACACACACATGTAATCATGCAGGCGCGCGCCGCTGTCCTCGGTGCTGAAGCTCGTGCACGAGACTGATCTTATGCATTAGCAGCGAATCGCATCCAATCACGCGCCTGCTTGTTGCTAGGATAGACTGAAATGATGATTCCTCACCTTCTGTCGCTGGGAAGAGCCTCACATGTCCTGACACTGATGTGCTCCACTCCTGTGGGAATGTTATGTTGGGAATTATGATGTTATGTGGTTGTCCGTGCCATGTTATTCTCCGGGATTGATGCTGAGACTGCGCGCGCTACATCCGGGGCTGCTGGGAAATCACGGCACCTGACAGCCGATTCACTAATGCTACTATGACGGAGGCGGGGATCTGAATATTCATGAGCCGAACGTTCGCTTATTGGACGGGAGCAGCGTGACGTCAGCGTCAATGACTTAAAATTCAAAACAAGACTTGTCGATTGGAGGACGTAACGTAACGTCAGCACTGTCTAATTAATAATCATAAAGAAACCATTGCTATTGCATTTATTTTTACTCGTTTAACATTTGATTCATTGTATAAAATTACCACAAAAAAATTGTATAATAATCATAGTCTACGTTTTTTTTTTAAATAATCTGTCAACAGGAAAAATATTCGACAAAAGACTATAATATGACATCTGAAAAACTAAGAACTTAGAGAAAATATTCTAAAACGATTTAGAATAACGGAACATCTGCATTAACAATTATTTTTCAAATCTCGAAACTACATGGAAATTAAAAAAGAACAATATATAAAAGTGATTCATCCCGAGGAAAACGTTAAAAAAAGCTATCGCCAAAACTCATTCATTTTAACAATTTGGTCATTGTAACATGTTTATAGCACATTAGAGAGTGGCAGGGTGACGTTGAATTGTCTAATTGATAGTCGTAAAGAAACCTTTGCTATTGCATACATTTTTACTCGTTTAACCTTTGAATTTATAAAATTATACACGCAAAAAATGAGGGCTGGGTAAAAAATATCGATTTCTCGATTTTAATCGATTCTCATTTTTACAAACCGATATCGATTCTTAAATCCCAAGAATCGATTAGTCATCCTGTTTTCAGTTGATGAATGAATGTAACATGTAGTGTGCATCCCATCCAATAAATCGCAATAATCTTTGTGCTTTGTTACTATTGATATGAAACAATACATGTAGCGCCGCTGCGCTTGGGCGGCCCGAGTTCGAGTCCCGGCTCGTGGACCTTAATTTCCCGATCCCATCCTCCGTCTCTCCCACCTCACTTCCTGTCAACTCTCTACTGTCCTGTCCCAATAAAAAAAAGGCAAAAATCACCAACAATAAAAAAATATATTAAAAAGTACAACTTATCGAAGTCCGTATCATGTGACATGGAATCGCTCAATCAGTGTTTCAACCGTGGAAAGACGTCAGTAAATCAGCTTGTAAACAATGTCATGTAACATCACATTTACCTCAAAAAAACATATCCAGTGACCATAAACTCGTTAGTCAGCGAGAAATATTAACTCTTGAGAGGAGCATTTTGCTAAATATATGCACCATATTACATATTCATTATAATTTTTAATGTTCTTCAATTTCTAATGCATGTTTGAATAAATCTGGCAGGTTTTTATGACAGCCACCATTTAAATGTTTATATTTCATATAACTTTATTATTATAAAAATAAATAAAAGTGTAATTTAAGTGTTTGTATACAAATCAGTTAATTTCTACCTTCAGTATTATAGTAGGCTGATGAAGCCTATAGGCCACCACTGACTCCCACAGTTTACATCATTAGTTAAGAGATTTGTTTTCCTTGAGAAAATTTGCCTTGTACCTGATATCCAAAATAATCAATATTGAATCAAATCGAATCGGAATCGAAATAGAATTGCAAGCTTGTGAATTGAAATCGAATCGAATTGTGAAATTTGTGTCAATACCCAGCTCTAAAAAACATGGTTTGAAAAGTCATACATTTTTTTTCCAATCAGTCAACAAGAAAAATATATCTAACAAAAGACTATAATATAACAAATGAAGAACTAAGAACTTAAAGAAAATATTCTAGGACTGTTTTACGGAACATCTGCATTATTTTTCAAACCTCGAAACTACAGGCACACAACAATACAACAACATATAAAAGCGATTCATCCTGAGGAGAACATATAAAAGAAGCTATCGCCAAAACTCTTAATTTTAACATTTTGATCATTTTAAAATGCTTATAGCATTTGTGTCTAATTGATATTCATTAGCCAGGCCTTCGCCATTGGAGGGTTACTAAGCGGCGTCAGCCTAGCCTAATTAATATTCAGAAACGAGCCTTCGCCATTGGCCGGTATCAAGAGAACGCTGCATCGGTTGATTAATATTCGTGAACTCGGCGTAAGCCATTGGATAGTGACCTGGTGACGTCAGCGCAATGTAATTAATATGCATGAAGCGAACTTCACCATAGTAGGGGTTGTGATGATATCGATGCAATAATCCCTCAAGATTTCCAATCGTTACACATCTGGATTCGCTTCGTCGAATATGATGATGACGTCACACTTCCGCATGATTGAGATTCTGGGATTATAAACACAGACACACTGATTCCCTTCAGCGTTATTATTGTACACTTGTGGTGTTCCTGGTCAAAAATAGCTTGTATAACCACATATTGGATTCAATGTTTTGTTATCAATTTGTTTTAGGTTGTGTATTTTCTGGAACTGACCTGAGCTCATGGACCTCGATGCTGTGTTTAGTCTGTTTGTCTTTACTGGAGTAAATATGTTTGTGAAAGACTGTAGTATGATCACTTCTAAACATTTAAAACTGTTTAGGAATGAATTCAAGTATTCTGACAAAACAAAAAGCTTTAAAACAATATCTTTTTTAAAGCTTTTCAAATTGATCTAAGTAACTGCCCTAATATTATATTGCAGCTTTTATCACAGTATTTCTATTTTTTACATAGGCCTACATGTTCATTTTATATTTTAGCTGTTTTTGTTGTTATTCTTTGTTTTACATACTCTGAACTGCACCACAATGACTTTTTGTCTTGTACTTTTTGCAGTTGTCACGTACTTGTCTCTAATTGAACCAAATAAATAAAAAGTTTAAAAAGTATTCTGTAGGCTATGAGTGTAATGTGTGACAGAAGTACAGGCAGATCTTTTTTATGTCATTAGTGACTAATTTAATGTCATGCATGTCTTAATTTCTGTAAATAAACTACATGAAGCTTTTAATCAAGATGTTTTTATTTCGACCACTGAGTGGCAGCAGAATCATTCCTGAACGAGTTTACACACATCAGATCCGCGAATCTGAGGATCCCAGAGAACGGGGAACGTTCTGTCAAAGCTATCTGGTCTTTAATAATGTTCTCAAAACGTTAGCATAAAAAATTATTTATACATCATTCATAAAAGGGTTTTTTTCAAATGCTACTTGATTCAGAACATTCAGAGAACACTCAAAAGTAACGTTCCCATGTTTGAATAATGCTAAAATGGAATGTTTCCTCAACGTTCACATAACCAAGAAATTATTATTTTATTTTTTAAATTTATGTTTTGAACGTTCAGAGAACATTACGAAATACCGTTTTCACAACTTCACGGGAACACTGGACTGAGGCGTTCATCACAGACTCTGGAGTTTGGCAAGAAACTTTCTTCTGACCTGTGACCTCTGACCTGTGACCTGTGACCTGCAGCCAAACTCTACGGGTGCTTCTCAATGGCCCTGTCCCAAATGGCGCACTTCATGCGGACTTTCGGTCTCGTGGACTTGAATTGCGCGTGCTCGCTGAGTCTACGAGTCCGTAGGCCGTCCCATTCAGCATTTTACCGCTCTGAAGTGTGCTCAGCAGCGCCCCCTTTGTACCCTTGAAGCGGTCTTCCGCGAAGCCCGCATAGAAGCAGGCTTCACGCACTTTAACTACCCAGGAATCCTTGCGAAAGGCCAATCAGACAACAGATGGGACGAGATTTCACTCACGGATAATTGTTGACATGGCTGAGAAGAAAATATTACGGGTTTTATGACCTAAATGTACATTTTACCAGTTGTTACCTACAGTTTATACAAACATTATGGTCATCGACCAGTGGTTGATGTCTCAAACATAATAATAGCGTGTTTAATAATACGATCGTGTTATGATTCATTAAATAAATAGTACCGAATGTCAGGGCTTTACTGAGTCATATGTAAACATAGTATGAATATTGAAACCTGTAAATTGAAAAAATTATGTTTAAATTATGTTTTAAAATTGTAATCTTAGTTCAAATGGAACATTATGTAGCCTATTATTATGTACAACTGTAAACATCATTTAAATAAGCATGATATATCTATTGTTTAATGCCCAGGTGATATGCACAATATCAAAATATAGAACTGTAAAATTAGGATGTGTAGTTGACATGCAAATAAGACATCGGAGCGCAAAAATGTGATTTCTCCTGTCCAACAACAACCAGGCAGTTATTTCTGGAGTGCCGATCGAGTCTGTCCCAAAAATACCTCTCAATGCGCCCTCGTGGACTCGCGCCAAGGGCCCTATAGGTCTGCACTACATGACGTCACCAAAGTGTGGACTCTGAGGAAGTCCACAAGTCCGGAGTGTGCCATTTGGGACAGGGCCTATAGCTGTGTCCCAAAGTGAAGGCTGCGTCCTTGGAAGGCCGTATTTGAAGGCCGATTGCGTCACCGCGGCGAGACGAAACGTCACAGCGGCGCGACGAAGGACGTCCCAATTCAAAGGCTGCATCCTTGGAAGGTCGCATTTGAAGGCCGATTGCGTCACCGCGGCTCGATGAAGGCTGTCCCAATTCAGTTCTGCATCCTCCGAAGGCCGTGTTCGAAGGACGGTTGCGTCATCGCGCCGTGACGAAGGCTACCCTGATTCAAAAGCGACGCCAAATGCGCCCTTCGTTTCCCCGTGAAAAGAAGGATACATAAATGGACACTTAGCGGCCTATCCTACCCCATAAGTCATTGCGCGCCGTTGACGACAGGCCGGCGGCCGAGACTAGACATCGGTGGTGGACAGCAAATTCACATTTAAATGTAAGTAACGTTAGCCTGTTATGTTTTCATTTACTCAAAAAGCTAGCGAAACCACAGTTAAAGTTTATTATAAACTTCATCTTAACTCCTTCGTCATCATTGCATGGCTTCATTTGTCAGGTAGTTTTAGGCAAAACTTGTGGTAATAAAGTTATTAGTTAAACGACCTATTTGCACTTGTCTATCTCACTTGTGTATTATAAGAAATATCACTCACCCTAAAGCCTAAAACAACCAACCCCCAAATTTGGTTTTTAATGTTGGTCTAAATTGGTCTTGTGTCATATTTTGCAGTGTTAACAATGCACTTAAGATTGCACCCCTGTGTTAAGTACCCTTTTCTGCTTTTTTAGAACAATTCAGGGAAAAATGGGTCTGGGCCCTGGGGTATGTAACTCCCATACAGGCACAAAATAATATATATATATATATATATATATATATATATATATATATATATATATATATATATTATTTTGTGCCTGTATGGGAGTTACATTCCCCAGACCCATTTTTATATGGGTATATAATTTTATATATATAAGAAAATTAATACACACATCTTTGCTGAAATGTATTGTGCTGTTGTATTGTGCTGTTGTTGTTAACAAGCCATGGTTAATTTGCTCTGCCTTAGTGTCCTGGGACAGGAGAGGGTGTGAGTGGGAAACCCACTGCTGAAACTTGGCCCTGGTTTGTCCTCATGGATGAGGTGTTGGGACAGAGGCGTTGCACCAACCCCCTGTCCTCATGGCCTCAATCCCTGAGGACAGACCAGGGCCGAGTTCAGCAGTGTGTGACCAAGAAGAGGAGGAGGCAGGACCAGCACCAGCACCAGCACCACGAAGAAGGCGAGACAGAGAGGACGAGTTTTTGGACTTGATTAGAGAAGACATGGGACTGCAGAGGCGAGGAGAGCACTGGAGAGTAGGGAGAGGATGGACAGGCTGTTTTCTCTTCTTGAAAGAATTATTGAGAAATATATATATATATTCTTGTTTAACTTTTTTTTCACCTATATTTTTTAAAAGGAAAAAAAAATCTGTACATTTATTTATTTTTATGCAACTTTAAATGTGTAAATAAAAGAGAATTCATTGCTCTGGACATTGTTTATTTTTGTAATGATAGTCATAATTTCTACATGAAACAAATTTTTCTATAACTTTTTTCCCCCCAACTATTTACAACATACGTTAAACATATCAAATTCAACATAAACATTTAAATTTACAGTACATAAAATAAGAAAAATGATGTAGACTTTTATTCAGCTGAGTGGGAGACCCTGGTGTGCTGCTGGGATGGGCTCCACAATAGAGATCCTGGTAAGGCCTCCTGCTGGTGGGACATCATCTGGGATGGTCTCCAGAGTGTTTGACTGCATATTTTCACTATCCACTAAGTTGTCTACTGACAGGTTTGCAGGGCTGACTCATGGAATAAATATTGAGATACTTTATTACACTAAAGTACTTTTAATAACCACTAATACCACACTGGCGAAAAACTACTAGTCATATATTTTAAACCTTAGTTAAGCAATTTTTTTTTTTTTTTTTTTCATTATCTTGCATACTCTAATGTACTTAAGGTATCAAGAGTAAAAGTAAAGGAATTCTGCATTTCTATTACTGCATGTTGCATTTTACTTAAGAATATTTTCAAGGTTGATACATTTAAACAATATACTTTTGTGTAGATGAATGTAAAACAATGCATCATGTTGTAAAATAACAGTTTTGTAGTGTTGCTGTCCCGTGTGGGAAAATTACTTCGAGTATTAACGAAGTATGTAGTTCCTTACATACCACCACTGGTTATTTTGAAAATTAAAGTAACAAAATGTAGGCCTATTGTTACAATATTAACAAATTGTTGCTAACTACAGCTCCGTCCCATTTCAAAGGGCGCATCTGAAGCGCTCGGACCGGTCTAGCCTACGGAGGATTGTTCTTGTCGCCTAGCAACAGTGACTGACAGCTGCCGATGACGAGCGGGAGTAACATTCGCACTGGACTTTTTATATTCAAATGGGTTTTATATTCAAATGGGGTTAAAAACCTGTGTAAATATATTTACCATGGTCCATTTATGTGCATAATAAAAAGAATACACTAGCCTACAAAATCGCATCAGGGTAAGATATAGGCTAAATGAACATTTGAATCTTCGGCTAAGCCGAAAGTATGACCTGAAACATCCTTAATACCATGTCCTCCAGTAAAAAATAAAACATAAAAATGACAATAGCCAGTTCTGGCTCCATAGCATATCAAATGAATTGTCAGGATGGCAGCATACTCTCGCACCGTTGCTTGGCGCCTGGAGCGGTAATCGGGAACACCTGGCTGCGCAATTAGAAAATCCTACGGAGGCTACATGGTGCGTCCTTCGGAGGACGCATAGGCTGCATCCTTGAAGTCTTCAGTCCTTCGAAGGATGCAGCCTTCACATTGGGACACAGCTAATATCCCTCCTCGTCTCCTCGCTCCTCCGTCCTCCATCCTATGACCCGGAAACCGATCGAGCTCAGCCATCTTAATTCTCTAATTGCACCGCGAGGAGTCAAGGATCGAGGAGTTAGGAGGCTTCCTGAGGAGTCATGAGCGAGGATACACAGGTGTATCCTATGCGGAAGAGTTTTATCGACTTAAACGTGACGCACGTCTAAATTCTCCTCCCTTCACATCGGTCACAATCATTTTAATTTATACTTTACCTTTGCAGTTTATATAAACCACACGTCTCACATATTT
This sequence comes from Abramis brama, assembly GCF_963993115.1. Taxonomy (NCBI): domain Eukaryota; kingdom Metazoa; phylum Chordata; class Actinopteri; order Cypriniformes; family Leuciscidae; genus Abramis; species Abramis brama. Next base: position 35,998,519 of record NC_139980.1, on the reverse strand, counting down.
CAACAGGGTATCTTGCTTTATTATTATTTATTATGAATTTCTTAAATAAACAAACTTCAACAACATAAGGGCAGATCCTTTGAGCGCTGCTGATGACGCGATGAAGTGACGCTCGAGTGATCAAGTATTCCAATGTATAAAAAAAAGTTACATTCGAATCCTCCATCCTCGCGTCTTTTCCTTGCAGCCTTCCCTCGCATCCTACAGGGGGCGGAGCTGAGACGCGAGGAAAGGAAACGAGGATGCACAAATAAGAAATGAGAAGCACCCTACATATCATTTCCTGGCTTTGCTCTGATCTGAACAGGTGCTGCGTCTCAATTCGCCTACTTATACTACGCCATAAAAGTATTTACTCTTTTTGTGAAGAAAAAGGAGATACTTTTGAGTGTGTAGCAGAAAGTAGATAAGCTTTGGGACAAACGATCACGTCATACAATTGCGTCTTTAAAGGTTGCTCTCTGTCGCATCCTGACACAGTAAACTGATCTATCCACACCGGGAATAGTAGACCATCCGGAGACTTCTGGCACACTCTCTTCAACATACTATGCTTTGGGACACACTTATTTTAATCTCACACACTGTTTAGGATGGATAGTATGGACATTGAGACACAGGGATTGTGTGTGTTCTGAGACATCATGGTCACTGGTGCATGATGGGAAGGCCAGAGCCGCATGAGGTCAGCTGACACAGACTCCAGATAAGATCTCTCACACAGGAGGAATGTTGTCCTGCTCACACTGAGAGATTCTGCACTGTTTCTGCCATCGAATAATAATAATAACTAGAATGTACATTTCCTGAAGGAAATGAAGTGGTGCTTGCAGTGGCAAAACTCGGCACTGGGCAGATGCTAACACAATTAACATTTTGCTAACACATTTATCATGTTGCTAATCACATCCTAACATGATTAGCATGTTCTTAGCATGATGCTAATATTATTAGCATTTGTCAAGTCAAGTCATCTTCATTTATATAGCGCTTTTAACAATGTAGATTGCCTCAAAGCAGCTTTACAGAGATTGTTTTGGCTTTATAGCGGTTCTTTAATAAAGTTATTTTCCAGCTAAAGTTAGTTTTGATTGATTCGCTTCCGTCGCAACGATCATTTGTTATTAAATTAGGGGCCGCTAAGACGACACCATTCTCTCTACACAGACTTTAAACGCAAGCCTGTGAGAAACGCTGATGGCGTTCACATGCGCAGTAAGAGTTGGTTCTATAGTTATGTGCGTTTGAATATATGTGTGCAGGTTTGTAATTCCCTACAGACCAAGCCTAAACAAAGTACTGGTCTTTCCTTATAAATTTTGATACAGAATTTTATTTTATTTTGTTACTTCGGGGTAGGAACGTGAAACGAATTTCCTGAAAACGCTTTATCTGTAGAGTGGTAAAGGGATCCTCCATAGGGAGAGACTGCGCTGTCATCGGGTCCAGGCAAAGGTCCTTCGTCAGATCTGGATCCGGCAGGCTGCGGGAAAACCTCGGGATAAACAAAGACACTAAAATTAGCGTAGATGCCATTGGACTATAATGCGTTAAGAGCTCGCTCAAGCACTGCGGAGCTAAACCATTTAGTGCTTTGTAAGTAATCAGCAATATTTTAAAATGTATGCGATGTTTAATAGGGAGCCAGTGCAGTGTTGACAGAACCGGGCTAATATGGTCATACTTCCTGGTTCTGGTAAGAACTCGAGCTGCTGCGTTTCGGACCAGCTGTAGTTTGTTTATTAAGCGTGCAGGGCAACCACCCAGTAGAGCATTACAGTAATCTAGCCTTGAGCTCATGAACGCATGAACTAACTGTTCCGCATTTGTCAATGAGAGCATATGACGTAATTTAGATATATTTTTAAGATGGAAGAATGCGGTTTTACAGATACTAGACACGTGACTTTCAAATGAAAGATTGGTATCAAAGAGCACACACACACACACACACACACACACACACACACACACACACAGGTTCCTAACCGACGACGAGGACTTGACAGAGCAGCCATCAAGTGTTAGACAGTATTCTAGATTATTACGTGAGGAAGTTTTTGTCCAATAATTAGAATCTCCGTTTTTTCAGAGTTTAGAAGTAGGAAATTACTAGTCATCCAGTTTATTATATCAGCTGTGCATTCCGTTAATTTAGTGAATTGGTGAGTTTCATCAGGGCGTGAAGAAATATAGAGCTGAGTATCATCAGCATAACAGTGAAAACTAATGCCATGCTTCCTAATGATATCTCCCAAGGGTAGCATGTACAGAGTGAGTGAGTGAGAGTGTGTGTGCGTGTGTGTGTGTGTGTGTGTGTGTGTGAGGGTAGCATGTACAGAGTGAACAGCAGCGGTCCTAGTACTGAGCCTTGTGGTACTCCATACTGAACTTGTGATCGATGAGACATCTCTTCATTTACTGCTACAAACTGATAACGGTCAGATAAGTGTGATTTAAACCATGCTAGTGCAATTCCACTAATGCCAACATAATTTTCGAGTCTATTTAAAAGAATGTTGTGGTCAATAGTGTCAAATGCAGCACTAAGATCGAGTAACACTAATAGAGAGAGACAACCACGATCGGATGATAAGAGCAAATCATTTGTGACTCTAATGAGAGCAGTCTCAGTACTATGGTACGGTCTAAATCCTGACTGGAAATCCTCAGATATCATTTCTTTCTAAAAAGGAACATAGTTGTGAGGATACCGCCTTTTCTAGTATCTTTGACAGAAAGGGTAGATTCGAGATCGGCCTGTAATTGACTAATTCTGTAGGATCAAGTTGCGTTTTTTTAACAAGCGTTTAATCATAGCCAGCTTAAAAGTTTTTGGTACGTATCCTAATGACAAAGATGAATTAATGATATTAAGAAGAGGATCTATGACCTCTGGAAGCATCTCTTTCAGTAGCTTAGTCGGTATAGGGTCTAACATACATGTTGTCGATTTAGATGATTTAACGAGTTTGCAAAATTCTTCCTCTCCTATAGCAACGAATGAATAAAATTTTTCCTCCGGGAGACTACAATGCACTGCCTGATGCGATACTGTAGTAGACGGTTGCATAGTTATAATTTTGTCCCTGATATTATCAATCTTATAAGTGAAGAAGTTCATAAAGTCATTACTGCTGTGTTGCTTGGAAACTTCTGGGGTTGAAGCTTTATTTTTCATTAGTTTAGCCACCGTTTCAAATAAATACCTAGGATCAGGGGCGATTCTAGGATTTTCATTTTAGGGGTGCTCAGCCCCCAATGAGGGTATGATTTAAAAAAAAAAAAGTTAGTTTATGGTCTAATGCGCATTATTAACTAGTTTCATTCATTCATCCATTAACATGGATATGGCAGGGTTTTATAATCAGTGAGGTACCGAATGTGAGGTATTTAGGGGGGTCAGGGGTCATGCTCCCCCGAGAAAATTTTGATTTCTCTGATCTACATATGTGCATTTTAAGATGTTTTGAAGGCCAAAAAAATTTAATAACAACAGCTTTAAAACCATGTGCGGGCAGCTGTTTATTTTTCACACCTCATCAGCATCACACTCTTTTTCTCTTTGTTTTTCTCTTGCTCTGTCTTTTCCCCTCCTAAAGCTGAGCTTTGACTGATATAGGCTTTTCATTTTTGTCTGTCAGTGAAGAAAGTAAACATAGGGTCAACTGATAGGTTGATTCATGAATCATTTTCTCAGACAAAGCTACCAGGAAAGCTAGGTTTATTAAATTCATTCACAATATGTACACATTCATTATTGATCTAGGCCTAATACATGGCCGTAGACAGGGCTTTATAATCAAAGAGGTCATAAATTTGAGGTTGTTATGGGGTTAAACATTTTTATTTCTCTGATATGTGCATTTCAAGACGTTTGAGGCCAAAAAAGGATAAGAAATAGATTTAAAACCTGCTCTCTCCTCGTCTTTTTCTCTCAGTCTCCTGATCTTGCCCTGTCTCTTCCCCTCTAAAGCTGAACTTTTTTAATTTACTGAAGGCTACAAATTGTATTATATTAATTCTCAACATGTACACATGCATTATTAATCTTGTGCCTATGAAAACGGCTTTGTTAATGTTTCTTGTCCCCTCACAATGACATAATTACACGTTATAGGCCTATTTTCAGCTCAAAATTGCGAAATTAGACAAAGGTTTATTAGTTTTCTAATTATTTTTGTCATTCGTTTAACATTTATGACCTAAAAAACTGTCAAATATAAAATGTTTAGTTTAGCTACTTACATCTTCTTAACTCGCACTTGACCGTAAACTGAAGCGTCAGTCGTGCTGCTAAAATTCGCGCTCAGCAGCTTCTGTGAACATAAAGCCCGCCTACTTTGATTTGATTGGTCATCTCAAATATTCTGACATTGACGAGAAGTGAAAGACCAATGAGGCTCAGATGAACAAACACACACACACACACACGCGCGCCTCTGTTTCTGACCTGCGCTCTGCTTGGCGCTGCTGCGGATTGAAGATGAAGAACATTATTTAACCTTGTCAAAGACAAAAAAAAAATATATATTTTTTTTTAGAATAACAACATTTCTTACTCCAAGTTTTAGGGGTGCTGAGCTCCTTTTTAGGGGTGCTGAAGCACCCCTAAAAAGGGGCTAGCCTCGCCCATGCCTAGGATTATGTTTATTTTCTTCTAATAGGGTTGAAAAATAAGCAGATCTAGCAGCTTTTAAGGCCTCTCTGTATGCAATCGAGCTCTCCTTCCATGAGATGCGAAATACCTCTAGTTTTGTTTTCTTCCAGGTGTGCTCCATCTCTCTGGCTGCTCTCTTAAGGGCCGAGTGTGCTCGCTGTACCATGGCGTTGGACTAATTTCTTTAATCTTCTTTAAGCACAACTGTGTTCTGGCGTTGCTTCATATGGCAGACTGTTCATTATCAAAATGAAACACAGTCAACCAAACATATAAAAAGTTATTCTGCCTAATTTAATTGGTCTGCTGTACAATATAAAGGGCAAGCTGTGCCGCACACAGTCCTACTTGTTATTCCAAACATTTCCCTTGCTGTGAAGACGCTGATTTAGCCTATACGTGTATGGGACTCGACTGAAGTATAAGCCTTCTTTAATAGTTAGCATCCACATGTTACATTGCAAATATGAAAACTTTTGACTGAATGAGAGATGCATGACCGTTTCGATTTAAATAAATTTGTTTAGGCTTGGCGTTTAAAATAGGCTAAATGTTGTTTGTAATAAAGGGCACAATATAGCCTAGGCTATTTTTATAGTCTATGTAGCTTATATTATTTTATTATACATGGCTACTTATTTTTCATTCTTGTTGTTTTCTGCATTCATTTGTCATACAGTAAGGGAAAGTAAAATAGGCAAAACATAGCCTACATGTTAATAGTGTTTATCATGTAAATGTTGTATTTTATTTACAGGTCTTTTACACTATTGCTGAATAGGCTAATATTAAAATGTTTTTTTTTTATGACGCGTTTCTCTCTCAACATGATCCGGTGTGACTTGCACTCATGTGCATGCGACTTATTTTCTGGCAAATACGGTCAGTTAAAAAATGTTGCTGTATTATTACAAAATGCATAGAGTGGAGGCCATTTGGGCAAAAAACAACAACAAACAAACATATTGTGTTCATTACCCCCACCCACATTTGGGCTTAATCACTGTTATTATTAGGAAATGTATTTAGGTGTAGACAATATCAGTTATGTTTATTTATAAATATGAACGTACCTCGCATCTCCCGGACACTAGCCGTTAGTCTACTTCTTTGGCCTATTTTTTTTTAGCTGGCCAGTTCTCAAAATCTGTGTGTAAAAGCTGCGGAGCGCGGAGAGAACGCACAATGGCTTTGCTTTGGAAGTTTTTTTTTTTTTGTGGAAGTTTAGTTGCCAGAGAAAATAACACACCATTTTGTTTAACATCAATTGATACTCAATATTAATTAAATAAATAAATATAATGTCAGAGAATGCACAAAGCGCATCCTTTTGAGATGTAAATTATAATAGGCCTACATTTTAATAAAACACACAAGGCCAACATCATAAAACTCAGAAGATTATGTATTTTAATATATTATATTATAATACAAATAAAAAGGCGTCATACTTCAGTCGAGTCCCAAAATACACGTATAGGCTAAATCAGCGTCTTCACAGCAAGGGAAATGTTTGGAATAACAAGTAGGACTGTGTGCGGCACAGCTTGCCCTTTATATTGTACAGCAGACCAATTAAATTAGGCAGAATAACTTTTTATATGTTTGGTTGACTGTGTTTCATTTTGATAATGAACAGTCTGCGATATGAAGCAATGCCAGAACTGACTATGTTGTGTGTGAGAGCGCGATGCGCGAGCGCCATCTCTTGGATTTGTTCCACTGCTGGGAAATAACTTAATACTCTGTTATTTATAGTCATACAGATAATATGACATCATCCGAAACAGTAAAATGTATGTTTTTATTTGTGTATTCAAAATGACTACAAAATATCATGTAATTGAAAAATAAATAAAACAACATGATGCGCTGCTTTAGCGCGTCTCGGTCTCTTTAGATCTTTCTGGCGCTCACCAAAAATGAACCAAAATACAGAGAATAGCTTTCTTAGCGCGCCTACTTTTGAAAGTCAACATTTCGATTATTTAACGTTAAATGCATTATATATGCCTGAGTCACTTTGGAATAAATCACAGCGTGTTTCATGATAAAACGTGACTTAGCTTATACAGTCCAGAAAATAGGCTATAGGTTATAGTAAATTCAGACCAACTGCTGGTCTACACAGAGAAAAAGCCCTTTCTAGGCTCTTCTGTTGTACGGAGCCATTCGTTAGTCTAGTTGTTTGATGAGGAAATTAAATGTAGCCTATAGTTGCAATACACGCGTTTTGTAAGCAACTGCTGCAGCGGACTATTATTACTAGAATATTAGAAATCTAATACTCAAGCTGTTTTCTCATTTTTCTACTCTTAATATTAAATAAAAAAACGACTGAACGAAAGATACACGGATTCTCTTGAACCACCACCGCGTTTGCGGCAGAAAACTACTGCAGTGCAGCCAAAATGCTCTGTTCGACTTATCTGAGATCCTTTACTCTTCCCTGTGGATGACCTGTGACCTACTTTCTGTAAGATCTGAATTTTTGAACTTGAATTTTTGAGATTGAATTTTAGAAAACTGAATTTGAAGTTCCGAATTTCTTCATCTTGAAAACTTGAATCTGTATTTTTTTAAACTGAATATTTGCAGTATACGAATTCAGAACAAAAAAACTAGCTGTTTGAAAATACATGTCTATAAAATTCAGCCATAAAAACATTTCAATTTGTTAAATTTCAAATGTTCAATATTCGTTTAAAAAAAATCAAATTCAGAACTATTTAAACTACCACCTAAAATTCAATTTTGTTAGATTTCACTTGCAAATAATTCAAATTTACACAATTCAAATTCAAATCATATTGTCATATTTTAAGCTCCATAGTAGTCCTGTTTGCTAGCATTAGTCAAAGGAGCCAACTGCCATGTCTCTATAATGTTCTGATGCAGAGATACAGGTCTTGTTGAACAGTTGCTAGGGTACTCTGTTGTTTAGTTGCTAGGGAGTGGCTTGGCAGCTGCTAATGATGACACTTCAAAGGCTGCTTGTCATGATATAAACCAACCGCAACTCCTCTATGACATTCAGAATACAAGATATCTCTCTTTGGATTTGGGTTGCCAGGGTGCTCGACAATGGTTGCTAGGGCGTGGCCAGGAAGTGCTGAAGGTGATTCATGATTGGCTGTTTGCTGCCCCAATGCAAAGCCTATGGGACTTTTTCGCACCACTAATAAAAGGATAATTGTGATTTTTTTAATCTCACAGTTCTGACTGTTTTCTCAGATTTGCTTTTCAAACTCACAAAAGCGAGAGAAAAGTCTGAACTGCAAGATAAAGCCACAGTTTTATGTGTTTGATTCCGAGGCAGAAACAAGCTTTCAGAATTTCCACTTTTGACAAACCTTTATTAAGGGTAAAACTGTTGGTTAGGATGCAAATGATGCCTCCACAATTTCTGAATTTATCGTGGCTGTACATGTTAAAAATGTATTATTTTTTAATCATTTAATGTTTTTTTAATAGTGTAATAGCCTAATTCCTGCCAGATTTACGTAGTTTAAAATCACGTCTTGGTTTTGGATTAAGACAAATAAATCCCATATAAAGCATGAAGAGTTTTAATGCGACTTCTGTTGGTTATGATAAATGTTCAGCAGGATGAGACTGAATCTGTGTTTCAGTCATCAGTTCTCAAAAGAAACACGCGAAGAACGTTTAAATAATCTAAAGCACCGTCAGCCGTTCATCGAAGAAGCTTTATCTGTGAGAGTTTTACAGTCACAATCTGTGGATTCTCACGTGATAAATCACATAAAAGCACAATGAGACGATCTTCATATCATTAAAATCAGGAGGTCAGCTCTACAGAAGACAACAGAGTCAGTATTCAGTGGAGTTCAGACAATGATCCCAGCGTGTGTGAGCGACTCACAGGAGACTCATGACCGAGACTCAAACCTGGACACTTCTGCTATTGTGCAACACATGTTTGTCAGGAAAACGGGACAGACCGAGTCTGTGTTCAGTCATGAGTCTTCAGTAACTGTGGCAACCTCGGGAATATTGACTGTGTGTAAATCTAATAATCCACTCTGTACTGAGACGCATCCGATGTTCAAATCGCGCTCTTATAATGTACAAACACAGCAGAAGCGTCCATTCCTGCACATTACTCATCTTCTTTAAATTACTTTAAACAGCAAGTGTTAGTTTGAGAAACGCAGTCTCAGTCGATCATCAGTTATTGATGCACGTATAACATAAGTGCATATGATTTTGTGTGTGTGTGTGTGTGTGTGTGTGTGTGTGTGTCATGAACAGATGGGCTGTTTCTTAATGCGCAGGAATGAGGAGCGTCTGCATATAAACCTCAGATTCTCAGAGTCTTCTGTTCCTGCGTCGATCTTCTTCTTCAACAGGTACTGTAGATCTTCTGCTTCTGTAGATCTTCTGCTTTCATAGGAATCACTAACAGTGATCGAGAGTTTAACATGCAGAGTTTTGAAGCTTTAGATTTGATCTTGTTTTTGTGAAGTCACAGATTTACAGCAGTTATAAAGATCTGATCAGCTCAGGTTCTGCTGTTAAATATCAATGTTTGACCTACAGTTCTTAAATATTGATTTATGATTCACACCTTTCACAGGTACAGCACTAGTTAGATCACAGTAGTTTAGAATGATGATCTGCTGTGTGAATGCAACTGAAGTGGAAGAATAAACACACTGGCTGCCAAAAGTTTGGAATAATTGTGATGTTTTTGAAAGAGTCTCTTCTGCTCACCAAGGCTGCATTAATTTGATCAAAAATACAGTAAAAATAGTGAAATATTATTCAAATGTAAATCAGCTGTTTTCTATGCGAATATATAGTAAAGTGTAATTTATTCCTGTGATCAAAGCTGAATTTTCAGCATCATTACTCCAGTCTTCAGTGTCACATGATCCTTCAGAAATCACTCTAATATGATGATTTGATGCTCAAGAAACATTTATGATTATATGTTTCATATTTTTGTGGAAACTGTGATACATTTTATTTTTCAGTTTTTTTTTATGAATAGAAAGTTTTTAGAACAGCATTTATTTGAAATAGAATATTTTGTAACATTATACATGTCTTTACTGTCACTTTTGATCAATTGAATGCGCCTTTGATGTGTTAATTTCTATATTGTTTTTAATCTTACTCACACCAAACGTGTAGTTTATGATGGTTTCCATACCAATATGAAGCAGCACAACTGATTTCAACACTGATAAAAATCATAAATGTTTCTTGAGCAGCAAATCATCATATTAGAATGATTTCTGAAGGATCATGTGAAAAGCACAGAGTCGAGTAGCACGTGTTTGACGTTTGTAATTGTTTGATTCTCAGACATCATGAGTTGCCCGTCCTCTGGTCAGCAGGGCTTTTACCCTCAGATCCCTCAGCAGTCGGCTGGTACTGTATGGCCCGGTCAGCCCTGCCAACCCTGCTGGCCCTGCCAACCCAGTCAGGCGAGTTGGCCTGTTACCCAGCCCAGCGCATCGATCCCTACGACCTGGCCGGTCCAACCCACCCAACCAGGCTGGCCAAACCCTCCAACCACCCAACCAGGCTGGCCAAACCCTCCAACCACCCAACCAGGCTGGCCAAACCCTCCAACAGTGCAACCAGCTCAACCCAACCCACCCATCCAACCAGTGCAACCCAATCCGCCAATCCAACCAGCGCAGCCAAACCCACCCATCCAACCCAACCCTCCAGTTCAGCCGAACCCACCTGTCCAACCAACCTGGCCAGCACAGGTACCCACCCCGACAGGTTACCTCCCGTCTCCAGTCCCCCCAGCGTGGCACGGTAACCCTGGTCAACCCGGTTGGCCCGGTCAGACACCCGCAGGAGGAGCCCCACAGCCGTGGCCCCCGGCGCCAGTGACCGCTCCTGTAGTAAGACACTAAACCAGCTCATGATGGGTGATGGACAGAGAGAACAAAACCATTAACAATGCTAATAAATCACAACCAACTGGAAAATAAATAGGCTTATCTGTAGGCCAAAGGTCATGTGTCCAGTCGATTCATGTGTCCAATTAAACTGAGGAATTGAACAAAACATTGCGAATAAAATCCTGAAAAATGTCGATTGAACAAAACATTGCGAATAAAATCCTGAAAAATGTCGATTGAACAAAACATTGCAAATAAAAATCTGAAGGTCGATTGACAGGAATATTGCGAATAAAAACCCGAGTAAGGTTGATTGAACAAAACATTGCAAATAAAAATCTGAGGAGGGTCGATTGAAAACATTGCGAATAAAATCCTGAAAAATGTCGATTGAACAAAACATTGCGAATAAAAACCTGAGTAAGGTTGATTGAACAAAACATTGCGAATAAAATCATGAAAAATGTCGATTGAACAAAACATTGCGAATAAAAATCTGAAGGTCGATTGACAGGAATATTGCGAATAAAAACCCGAGTAAGGTTGATTGAACAAAACATTGCAAATAAAAATCTGAGTAGGGTCGATTGAAAACATTGCGAATAAAATCCTGAAAAATGTCGACTGAACAAAACATTGCGAATAAAAACCTGAGTAAGGTTGATTGAACGAAACATTGCGAATAAAATCATGAAAAATGTCGATTGAACAAAACATTGCGAATAAAAATCTGAAGGTCGATTGACAGGAATATTGCGAATAAAAACCCGAGTAAGGTTGATTGACAGGAATATTGCGAATAAAAACCCGAGTAAGGTTGATTGAACAAAACATTGCAAATAAAAATCTGAGGAGGGTCGATTGAAAACATTGCGAATAAAATCCTGAAAAATGTCGATTGAACAAAACATTGCGAATAAAAACCTGAGTAAGGTTGATTGAACGAAACATTGCGAATAAAATCATGAAAAATGTCGACTGAACAAAACATTGCGAATAAAAACCTGAGTAAGGTTGATTGAACAAAACATTGCGAATAAAATCATGAAAAATGTCGATTGAACAAAACATTGCGAATAAAAATCTGAAGGTCGATTGACAGGAATATTGCGAATAAAAACCCGAGTAAGGTTGATTGAACAAAACATTGCAAATAAAAATCTGAGGAGGGTCGATTGAAAACATTGTGAATAAAACAGGACAGAGAGAACAAAATCATGATCAATGCTAATAATCACAACCAACTGCTAAATAAATAGGCTTATCTGTAGGTCAAATGTCATATGTTCAGACGGTTCAAGTTCATGTGTTTAATTAACCTGAGGAAGGTTAACTGAACAAAACATTGTGAATAAAAACCTGAAGAAGGTCGACTGAACGATACATTATGAATAAAAACCGGACAGAGAGAACAAAATCATGATCAATGCTAAAAATCACAACCAACTGCAAAATAAATAGGCTTATCTATAAGTCAAAGGTCATGTGTCTAGTCAAACTAGGCGGTTGATAGTTGACACAACCTGTCCATGTTTCATCTATCTAACTAATGGGACTGTACTATAAAGTGTTACCAAACAAGTCTCACTGAAACTCTGTTTTGTCTTGAGTCGTCGCTTGATTCTTGAATCAAATCCAGTTGAGAAGCGCTGCTCAGTTTGTTCAGCTTTATACCCGCAGGATTGTGTAGATCATGTATAAATATCATAGGCCTACTTTGATGTTCCTGTGCAGATGATAAGCCTATCAATATTTTCGCTGCTTGAAGAAAAACTTGAAGGTTGATTGAACAAAACGTTGCAAATAAATCCCTGAGGACGTTTTGTTCAATCAACCTTTGCAAATAAAAACCTGAAAGTCAAACCTTGACCAAAATGTTAGGGAAAATCAATGTCTAATAAAAATCAATGTTTTCTCTCCTTTCAGGTGGTTCCTTTCAACATGAATTTTCCCCGTGGCATCTATGACAAGCTAATGCTAACTATCAGAGGACAGATTAAACCAGATGCTAAAATGTAAGTGAGCACTAAAGAGATTGTTACCATTATGTAACCAATGTTACCATTTTTAACGTCTGGTTGAGTTTCAGAACTTAAGAGAAAATAGTGCCTCACACATCAGAATCATTTGTAGGTGCATCGGATAAAAGTCCCATATAAACTTATTTGATAAGTTTAAAGTGTAACTTGCAGGTTAAATTTTTCACGAAGAAAATGCAATAAACATAAAGATAAGAACCGACCCACCACTGTTTTGTATGTTTTTCATACCAAAATGCTGAATATAATATGAAAAGTTGGTACTTTTTAGTGGTTTTAAGCACTCCCTCTCCCTTCCACTAGGCTGGGCGTGACGTCATAAAAGGAACTCCAAGCCTAGAGTTACTGTAGTCTAATGGCAAGTAGGCTAGCAGTTATATTGAAATAACTCAATTGTAAACATAATCGTGTGTGCTGGCTTCAAGAGGACCGTGATCCTGCCTGAAATGAGAGTAAGCTATTCGCAAAACAAACGGGTTCAGGCAGCATGCACGCAAAGTTAAACCAAACTTTTATTTTGACGGGTTGCCGTGAAGACCTTTGAGTTTCTGTGTGTGTGTGTGTGTGTGTGTGTGTATGATATGACGATAGTTTTTCTCAAATGAAACGGTAAAACAGACAAACAGAACATGCAAGGTTAATATTTAAATAGTGTTTCTGCAGTTTAATACACAGACACTATATCGTGGTATATATCGGCTACAGTGCTCATAGTAATAAAAGTTAGTCTGGAGCCCCGTGCTTAGATAAACATGGAAGCAACTTAACGCAGCTGCCTATTACTGGGTACCGAATAAGTTACCCGGTACTACAGAAATGCTGGTACCGTCACATTTTCAGTACCGAAGTACCGGTACTTTGACAACACTAGTTTCCCACCTCCTCAGTCTCCCAGTCGTTCTCCATAATCAAGCCACAAACAGTAGGAGTCTAGCAGAGTATGGTTGCAACTTCCTTTTATGACGTCATCACCCAGTTGCTGTAAAAACGCGCTACCTTTGAAGAAACCCCAATAAATGTTATTTTAACGCATTTTAAGACAGAAATGTTTACATATATACATATTGAGCACTTTAATTTACACATTAATTGGTTGTGGTGGTTAACCTGCAAGTTACACTTTAAATCCCAAAAATGATTACTCAATTACTCAATTACACATTACTCAAATTTGCAACATCACAATTTCAGTCAATGGACCTTCCTTAAGCCTGACCGAAACACTGCAAATTAAAAGCTGAGGAAGGTTGATTGAACAAAACATTGCGAATAAAAACCTGTAGGTCGATTAACAGAAATACTGCGAATAAAAACCTGAGGAAGGTCGATTGAATGAAACATTGCAAACAAAACCTGAAGGTCAATTGAACGAAACATTGTGAATAAAAACCTGAAGGTCGATTGAATGAAATATTATGAATAATAGCCTGAAGGTTAATTGAACAAAACATTGCAAATAAAAACCTGAGGAAGGTTGATTGAATGAAACATTGCGAATAAAAACCTGAACGTCGATTGAACGAAATATTGCGAATAATAGCCTGAAGGTTAATTGAACAAAACATTGCAAATAAAAACCTGAGGAAGGTTGATTGAATGAAACATTGCGAATGAAAACCTGAAGGTCGATTGACAGAAATATTTTGAACAAAAACCTGAGGAAGGTCGATTGAACAAAACATTGCAAACAAAAACCTGAGGAAGGTTGATTGAATGAAACATTGCGAATGAAAACCTGAAGGTCGATTGACAGAAATATTTTGAATAAAAACCTGAGGAAGGTCGATTGAACAAAACATTGCAAACAAAAACCTGAAGGTCAATTGACAGAAACATTGCAAACAAAAACCTGAAGGTCGATTGAATGAAACATTACAAGTAAAAGTCTGAGGTTGATTGAACAAAACATTACGAATAAAAACCTGAAGGTTAACTGAACAAACCCTTGCGGATAAAAACCTGAGGAAGGTCGATTGAACAAAACATTGTGACTGAAAACCCGAGGAAGGTCGATTAAACGAAACATTGCGAATAAAAACCTGATGGTTGATTGGACGAAACATTGCGAATAAATGCCTGAGGAAGGTCGATTGATTGAAACATTGCAAATAAAACTGAGGAAGGATGATTGAACAAAACATTGCAAATAAATGCCTGAGGACAATCAACCTTCCTCAGGTTTTTATTCACAATTTTTTATTCAGTCAACCTTTGCACACAAAAAACCTGAGAGGAATGTTGGCTGTACAAAACATTGCAAATAAAATTGAGATGATGCACATTTTAGTAGTATGTGGGATTTATACATTTTTAAATGTCAGAACTTGAAATCATAAATTACTCCAGAGCAAAACATGAACACAGTTTGATACTTTGACAAATGGAGTTAAGGAATTGTTGTTTTTTGTCGATAAAAAGGGTGCTACTAACGTTTCTTCTGTCGCAAGGTTCACGATCAACTTCCTGCGCGGTAACGATATCGCCCTTCACATCAACCCGCGATTCAACGAAGGAGGAAAAGCGATTCTGGTCCGCAATCATAAACTGGGGGAACGTTGGGGGAAAGAAGAGCGGGAGCTTCTGGGGCCGTTTCCGTTCGTGCCAGGACATCACTTTGAGGTAAACGATACGCTGGGGTTCGAACTCCAAGACCATCTGCCTAAAAACAAAGTGTTGAAACGACTCCCATTTATTGGTGGGATTAAAGCACCAGGAGCGTCCAAAAAGTGATGGCACCACTCTAGTGTGGTTCTGTAGGAGTGTGTGCGATTGACATGAAGACGCGAGTGTCACTGCAGTAACCTTCACGTCTCTCTGTAGATGAAGATCCTCTGCACCTTCACTGAGTTCAAGGTGGTCGTCAACAACACACCAACCTTTGAATTTAAGCACCGTATCAGAGAGGTCAACCAGATCGACCGCATCAACATCCTGCATGACGTGACCCTCACGTCCGTCAACGTGGACACGCTCCCGTAAGACAGGGTCAGCTGAACTAACCATGGCAGAGTATCAAACCTACAGCTTACAGACGGACCCTCAGTAAAACACAAAACCTCACGCAAATATCACGACTGGACTCCAAAACGCCTTTCCCTTTAACTAAGAGTTACAGAAAACTTGTATACAATAAGGTTTCATTTGTTAACATTAGTTAACATGAACAAGCATTTGTTAATCATAGTTAATGCTAATTTCAACAATTATGTATCGCTTAATATTTAATGGAGCTGAGCTACTGTAACTACTAACTACTGTAACTAATGTATTGCTCATTGTTAGATAATGCTAAATATTGCATTGCCAATAGGACCTTATTGTAAAGTGTTACAGAGTTTTCTTTACCAAAACAATGGAGTATTAACTAAGAAATACTACCACTGGTAACCCTTTACAATATGGTCAATTACTGTGATTGGATGTAAAACTTCCTGCTTCAAATGCAATCAGTAACTTGTTTCTAATTTGGTTGTTTTTTTGTGCAGGGTCAGAAATTAGCAGGGGATTCTGTCAAAAATGTGGCCGAAGTAAATACAAATGCCCACAAAATTCAAGATATGACTGCAAAAATAGCACTTGTATAAGATCTTGACTTTTATATGATAACATATGATATGATTTAGCAACATCACAAGAGCAAGAGAGCCGTGTTCACCAATATGAGCACGACTGCAACTGTGATATTGATTTTATACAATAAACAAAATATTGTTTATAGAAGATGAATCTGGAGATTATTGATGCAGGTGTGATTGTGGTTTAGATGCAGCTTCTGCACAGATTCATCTTGTTAGTGCTTTCATTGAATTGCAGCTCTATATAGTGTCTTATTATTTTTAACTGTATTTATTGATTAAATATAAGACATTTCTCAGGCAGTAGATGTGGATTTTTTGGATGAATTTAAGGAGTGCTGGTCTGGACTGGTCTGGTCTGGATTAGGACTAATGTTTTAACTAATGTTAACAAATACAACTTTTGATTTGAAAAACCTTTAGTAAATGTTGAAATTTAAGATGAATAAATGCTGTAGAAGTATTGTTCATTGTTAGTTCATGTTAACTAAACCTTAATATCACATCTGAATGCTACCTTGCCATCTTTACTTTTATACTGTCATTCTGTCTCATATTTGTAAAGTATGAGATCCTAAAAATCTGTTATGGTGAAATAGTCAAATGTGTTGATTTTTCAATAATGAAAACTTCACTAGTGATCTCAAGACAGTGCATTATGATGATTAAATTAAACAGAGAATAACACGTCATGACTAACATATGCAGAGCTTACTAAGAAATACTAATGTTGAGTGTGAATTAAAGTCATTGTAAATGAATAAAAAAAATGATCTACTTTAAATACATATGATATTTCAGTTTATTGTGTGAGAAATCAGGTCCAAAAAGAAAAAATCACTGATCAAAAATAAATAAAAACAAATAAAAGGATTGTTTAAATTATCACTAACATGACACACATTATTAACCTGTTTGGCAATAAAACATGAATAAAATGGATATCCAAAAAATTTAAAACAAACAATCACGAATCACAACTGGTGACTTATAATAAAAAATATTAACATAGACAAGACTTAAATTACATAAGTGGGTGAACTAGAACTAATTAAAACTGCAGATCTGGTGAGTATGGAGAGTATGGTGACTATGGGAAGTATGGGGAGCATGGTGAGTATGGGAAGTATGGGGAGCATGGGAGTATGGAGAGTCTGTTGAGTATGGAGAGTATGAGGAGTATGGGGAGCATGGAGAGTATTGAGAGTATTGAGAGTATGAGGAGTATAGGGAGTATGGGGAGTCTTGTTGAGTATGGGAAGTATGGGGAGTATGGGGAGTATGGAGAGTATGGAGAGTATGGGGAGTATGGAGAGTATTGAGAGTATGAGTATGGGGAGTATGGAGAGTCTTGTTGAGTATGGGAAGTATGGGGAGTATGGAGAGTATGGAGAGTATGGAGAGTATGGGGAGTATGTGGAGTATGGAGAGTATTGAGAGTATGAGGAGTATGGGGAGTATGGGGAGTATGGGGAGTCTTGTTGAGTATGGGAAGTATGGAGAGTCTTGTTGAGTATGGGAAGTATGGGGAGTATGGAGAGTATGGGGAGTATGGAGAGTATGGAGCGAGTATGGTGAGTATGGAGAGTATGGGGAGCATGGTGAGTATGGAGAGTATTGAGAGTATGAGGAGTATGGAGAGTATGGAGCGCATGGTGAGTATGGAGAGTATGGTGAGTATGGTGAGTATGGAGAGTTTGGGGAGCATGGTGAGTATGGAGAGTATGGAGAGTATTGAGAGTATGAGGAGTATGGAGAGTATGGAGAGCATGGGGAGCATGGGGAGCATGGAGCGCATGGTGAGTATGGAGAGTATGGAGAGTATGAGGAGTATGGGGAGTATGGGGAGTCTTGTTGAGTATGGAGAGTATGGGAAATATGGGGAGTATGGTGAGTATGGAGAGTATGGGAAGTATGGAGAGTACGGAGAGTATGGGGAGTATCAAGAGTATGGTGAGTATGGAGAGTATGGTGAGTATGGTGAGTATGGTGAGTATGGTGAGTATGGAGAGTATGGGGAGTATGGGGAGTATGGAGAATATGGAGAGTATGGATGTATGGAGAGTATGGGGAGTATGGAGAGTATGGAGAGTATGGGGTGAAGCGCTACACCTGCTGCTGGAGTCTCTCCTCCACCGAGTGCAGCAGCAGAAGCGAGTACTGCTCCAGTAACGCCAGTGTGGTCTTCCCCTCTCCCATCATGGATCCTGGTGATCCCGGCACTGAATCCAGCTCGGATCGCACGAGCACTAGAGCGTCTGACATCAGCTTCTGCATCTGCTGCTGCTCACAGCTGCGCTTGGCATCATGGGACATCAGCTGAACACACCAGCAATACAGCATTCAATCAGCAGCACACCACACCAGCACTATATATACACTGATATAAAGAGAGACTAAATCATCAGGGCTGGGTTGAAAATATCAAATATATTCTTGTTTTGATGAACTGATTTTGATTTATTCAGCGCTGTTTTCAGTGGATGTGTGAAGAAAACTTCACTAAACATCTGTAGCTCCTGTAGATCCAATAATCACAGTAATCTTTGATACTTTTGATATGAAACAAAGTCTCTGTTTCAAATCCTGTGAGTTTCATCAGTAAATGTGTGTGTGTCTGTGTGTGTGTGACAGATGAACCGATCATCTCTTCCTCTTTACTACTAGTTACAACAGCAAATAAACATCAATGAACATCAGAAGGAATATTGAAAGATTCAGAACAACTTCCTGAAATCAATCATGTCTCATGTAATCCATCAATCAGTGTTTCACCCGTCACTAAAACAGCAGGAGAACAATGATGTCACGTAACGTCACATTTACCTCAGAAAAGCCTTTCAGTGAACAAGCTCTACGGAATAACTCTAGAGAGGAGCTTCTGAGTAGGGATCGACCGATATGGATTTTTTAGTGCCGATACCGATTTTTTCCTCAGCCTTAGCCGATGATCGATACGGGCTGCCGATTTTCTTGAGCCGATATTTGGAGCCGATACTGCTTTTTCTCCCTCAATTTACATCATAAAAATGACACAATGATCATGATGATAACAAATGTTACAAGTCTCAATTTAAAAAGGGTTATTTATTGAACTTAAAAAAAACCTATATTTAACAAATAGTAAAAACAGGTGAGGTAGAACAAGTAAAAAAAGAGTTCAGTGCTGAAAATACTGAAAATAATTATTAATTATTAATTAAAAATGAGCAAAAGGTACATTTGTTACTGTATTATTTATTAATCTTTGTTAATAAAAATACAGCTGTTCATTTGTTCATGTTATTCACAGTGCATTAGGCTAACTAATGTTAACAAATACAACTTTTGATTTCAATAAGGCTACTATAAATGGTGAAATTAACATTATCAAAGATTAAAGGAGACATATCATGCTTTTAAATTGTTCCTTTTTACATATAAATCATACATTTGTAGTCTATATAAAGCGGAACTGCAATGCTTGGGTCTGAATTCCTCATTATTATAGCTCCACAGGCCTCTTTTCTACCCCTTTTCTGATGTGCGTCTGAGAGCAACTCGTTTTGGTGCGGTCTCTTTAAATACAATTGAGACACTTCATACCCCGCCCACACTCGGTTCAACTCCACCCGCAGAGATACGATTATCTAGCGGCACAGAAACTTTTTATTCACAGCTGCAAATACTGTGACGTAATAGTTCAAAAAACGTCATAGATAACAGAAAAATCGGAACAGGTTGAAAAATATGACCAAAACAGAATATAAACATATCAACGAAGCACCTGAAGAGAATAATTTCATATTTTCTGTACTTCTAAACACTCCAAATATACAACAAAATGCATTTAAGGGCTAAAAAAGTGCATTTGGCATGATATGTCCCCTTTAATGTATGACAACACATTATAACAACTAATCTATCCAACACTGTACTCACCAGACGTCTGAATCGGTGTATAACAAATCGGTAACACTTTATAATAAAGTTCAATTTATTAAACTCTAGTTAACTTCATTAGTTAACATTAACTATTAATAAACTGCACTTCTACAGCATTTGTTAAAGGGGACATATCATGCCAAATGCACTTTTTTAGCCCTTAAATGCATTTTGTTGTATATTTGGAGTGTTTAGAAGTACAGAAAATATGAAATTATTCTCTTCAGGTGCTTCATTGATATCTTTATATTCTGTTTTGGTCATATTTTTCAACCTGTTCCGATTTTTCTGTTATCTATGACGTTTTTTGAACTATTACGTCACAGTATTTGCAGCGGAACTGCCAAATAAGGACATTGACTTCCGGCCCAACACTTCGAGCAATCCGCCATTTTTATTTCTCGCTGCAATTTTGTAGTCCAAGCTAAAGGATGCAGAAGTTACGAGAGGGTAAGTTAAAATGTTCGGTTGTTGGATGTAGTAACCCACACGCTTCAATACACCGTCTAATGTAGATGAGCTGCCGCGCGTGACAGGGCGCATGTTTAACTGAAAGAACGAGCAGAGAGAGAGACCCGGTCGCGCGCTCACTCTCTCTCTTCGGAGCCAGGCGAAAGTGTAAACAAGACTTCACCGTCTCCAAACTAGACGCTGTCTTGCTCTCTCTCCCTCGCACATATTACTCAAAAAAAATCGACACGGTGGTAAAAGGTCGGAAGACCAAAGCTTCATGTGTAAATACAGTAACACACCATTGCGATACATCCATATGAAGACGTTGTTCTACAGGTTCGTCGTCTTCATTTTCATCTCGCTCTGGCTCCGACTCTGGCTCGAACATGTAAGGCTGGCTGGACAAGTCTTCCGTTGTTGACATTTTGTTAATAACGTGTGAATAAAAAGTTTCTGTGCCGCTAGATAATCGTATCTCTGCAATCAAACTACAAAAATGGCCGAACGGGGTGGAGTTGAACCGAGTGTGGGCGGGGTATGAAGTGTCTAAAACGAGTTGCTCTCAGACGCACATCAGAAAAGGGGCCTGTGGAGCTATAATAATGAGGAATTCAGACCCAAGCATTGCAGTTCCGTTTTATATAGACTACAAATGTATGATTTATATGTAAAAAGGAACAATTTAAAAGCATGATATGTCTCCTTTAAATAGAATCGGTTCAAAGGAGTCATTAGTGCGTGAATCAGAGGTGTCATTAGCGGACGTGTACGTGTTTGTGTGATTATCCTGGCAGTTTAGGACATCGCACAAGATTTGTGTCAACACAGAAAATGTACTCGGTTACCTAATGTAACCTCGGTTCTCTCTAGAAGAGGGAACGAGTATTGCGTAAGTTGCTTATGCTACGGGAAAGTCTTCTTTCTTCGAGATCTGAAGCCAAAAATTATCCTTAATTTTGTATTCATTGTCAACGCAGTGCGGCAGCCGGCAGACCAAGGCAGGCTGTATAAGCGTGCTCATTGGCTGCTCGGCGGCAACTGCTTAAGCCTATCAGTGAGCCTCGTGAAACGTGGCCTCCAATGAGGGCGCTTCGCGCCCTCCACACCCTTCTAACCGTCAAGATGGGTGTGGCCAGAGTGTATATAACGAAGGCTCACAGGCTGAATATCTGGTTTTCGTAGTCTGAAGCGCAAAAGCTCGTGGCACGACACGGCAGGTTACGCAATACTCGTTCCCTCTTCTAGAGAGAACCGAGGTTACATTAGGTAACCGAGTACGTTCTCTTACGAGAGGTTCTCTCGTATTGCGTAAGTTGCTTACGCTACGGGAACCCATTGTCAACGCCGTGCGCGCCGAGCATCCAGCACTTGAAACCCAGGGAGACCGGGGAAAACATTCTGCTGGAACAGGTGGCCGGTCGGAGAGACGGGCCAGCACAGTACAAAGCACTTCACTCAGTGTATAAAATAGAGCGGCGCCGCCGGTCTGTAAGTATATATCAGTGCAAAACAGTGGGGCCGGCAGCGCGAGCCCACACAGTACATAAGCACACATTAGGGGAAGAAAAGAGCGACATCATCGGTCTTTTACGAAGAGAATAACCCCCCGCGCAGCAGAGTGGAAGACGGGCGGCCAGCAGCGCGGGCCAGCAGCGCGGGCCAGCACCGGTAAACAGCGCGTAACGGGGAATGATAAACAGAGCGGACCAGCCGGTCTGAGTATAAAACACTTCACCCTAAGTGACATGCCAGAAATATCGTCAGCATGTGAACGTAGTCTGCACATGAGCGACTGGGCAGAGCATACATGTCACTTATACTGACAGCAATTTAGCCTGTAAGGCGGGAACTTCCAGGTTATAAAACCTCGCGAATGTCGATGGGGAGGCCCAGCCCGCCGCCATACAAATATCGTGGATAGAAATTCCACTGGACCATGCCCACGAAGAGGCCATGCTTCTAGTAGAGTGGGCTCTGATACCCAGAGGGCACTGCAGGTGTTTGGAGGCATAAGCTGCTGCAATCGCGTCCACTATCCACCTGGACAGGCTCTGTTTCGAGGCGGCGAGACCCTTGGTGCGCCCGCCGAAGGAAACAAAGAGCTGCTCGGAACGCCTGAAAGCGGCGGAGCGCGTGATGTAAACTCTCAGCGCCCTGACAGGGCATAGGAGGTTATCACTGTCCCCATTATCGGATGCTGGCAGAGCCGAAAGGGAAATAATTTGTGCCCTAAAAGGGGTTCCAATCGCTTTGGGGATGTAACCATGTCTCGGTCTGAGAATGACTTTCGAGTCGTTCGGTCCGAACTCAAGACATGCAGGGCTAACAGATAGCGCGTGCAAATCCCCCACGCGTTTTACTGAAGACAGAGCTATCAGAAAAACGGTTTTGAGCGACAGGTACTTTAAATCCACAGATTCAAGCGGTTCAAAGGGAAAAGCCTTCAGGGCCTCCAGGACCAAGGACAGATCCCAAATAGGAACCGAGGGGGGCCGCGGGGGATTCATTCGTCTGGCTCCTCTGAGGAAGCGGATAATAAGCTCGTTCCTTCCTAATGTCTGGCCGCGCGTCGTCTCAGCGAACGCTGCAATAAGCACATACACTTTGAGCGTGGAAGGGAACCTGCCCTTGTCCAACAGCTCTTGTAGGAAGGAGAGCACCCGTGGGACCCCACATGCACGTGGATCTAAGCTCTTAGTAGCGCACCATTTAGAAAACACTGACCACTTAGACGCGTAGAGCCGTCTCGTGGAGGGGGCTCTAGACTGCGTGATCGTGTTCACGACCCCTTCTGGCAGGTCAACGGGTATCCGTTGATTACTCATGCATGCAGAGACCATCCTTCTGGATGGGGATGCCAGATCGATCCACCGGCTTGAGAGAGGAGATCCTTTCTCACGGGGATCGGCCATGGGGATGAGTGCGACAGCCTCACCAGCTCTGGGTACCAGGTTTGGTTCTCCCAACGCGGGGCTATAAGAAGCACTGGGTGGTGCGTTTCCCTGATCCTCGCAATGACCTGTGGTAACAGGGAGATCGGGGGAAAAGCGTACAGCGGGAGGCTGGGCCATGTCTGGGACAGCGCATCCTTGCTTTTCGAGAAAAATTTCGGGCAGTGAGCGTTGTCTCTTGACGCAAAGAGATCGACCTCCGCTCTGCCGAATAGGCGCCAGAGAAACTGGACTGATCGGGGGAAAAGCGTACAGCGGGAGGCTGGGCCATGTCTGGGACAGCGCATCCTCGCTTTTCGAGAAAAATTTCGGGCAGTGAGCGTTGTCTCTTGACACAAAGAGATCGACCTCCGCTCTGCCGAATAGGCGCCAGAGAAACTGGACTGTCTGGGGGTGCAGGGACCATTCTCCCGGGGGAATGATGTCTCTGGACAGTCTGTCTGGACCGACATTCAGGTGGCCCGGCACGTGCGCGGCTCTCAGCGAGCGCAACGAGCGGTGAGCCCACACGAGAAGGCGTTCTGTCAGCTTGCACAGGTTTGTGGATCTGACGCCGCCCTGTCGGTTCACATAGGATACCACTGACATGTTGTCCGAGCGGACTAGCACATGGTGATCCTGTATAAATGGGAGGAAGTGCTTGAGCGCGTTCTCGACCGCTATCATCTCCAGTTTATGTGGAGGCATTTCTCCTGGTCTGACCACAGGCCAAAGACCGGTTTGCCCTCGAAAAGAGCGCCCCAACCTGAGGTGGAAGCGTCCGTCGAGATAACTTTGCGGTGCAAGATGGCTCCCATTGTCACTCCCCGCTGGTACCAGTCGGCCGCTAACCAGGGCTTCAGTGCTGAAATGCAGCTCTGAGTCACTCTGATTCGAATGCCGCCGGAAGCCCAGGCTCTGTGAGGCACTCGGGCATTCAGCCAGCGTTGTAGCGGTGCATACGTAACAGACCCAGCTGAAGCACTGCTGCAGCTGAAGCCATACAACCCAGCATCCTCTGAAATGTCTTGAGAGGTGCGGTGCTGCCCGGCTGGAAAGACGCGGCTAGGCGTCGAATGCAGCGCGCGCGCTGTGTCGACAGGCGGGCCGTCATTGCCACAGTGTCCAGATCCAAACCCAGAAAAAGAGGTTGATTGACTGGGCACTAATGAGCTCTTGGTCCAGTTGACCGTGAGCCCCAGGCTGTCCAGGTGGCTTAGAAGCACTGTTCTGTGGGCGATGAGTTCGGCCTCTGACTGTGCTAGAATTAGCCAATCGTCCAAGTAGTTCAGAATTCGCATTCCCCGACCCCTCAGGGGAGCGAGAGCCGTGTCCATGCACTTCGTAAATGTACGGGGTGCCAGCGACAGGCCGAAAGGCAGGACGGTGTACTGATATACCTGACCGTCGAAGGCGAATCTCAAGAATGGCCTGTGACGGGGTATTATCTGGATCTGAAAGTACGCGTCTTTTAGATCGAGAGATATAAACCAGTCCCTCGGGCGAATTTGCGCGAGAATTTGCCTGGTTGTGAGCATTTTGAACGGTCTTCTCATAAGAGTTTTGTTCAAACGTCTCAGATCCAAAATTGGTCTGAGAGCTCCGTCCTTCTTGGGAACGAGGAAATAACGGCTGTAAAAGCCCGACTCGCTCATAGAAGGGGAAAACCGGTTCTATAGCCCCTTTGCACAGAAGTGTAGCTATTTCTGCTTGAAGTAGATGTGCTACTTCCCCATTCACTCTGGTCTCGGTACGCGCTTGAAAGCGCGGAGGGCGGCGAGCGAACTGCAGAGTATAGCCCTGTTTTACTGTGCTTAGCACCCATTCTGACGCGCCTGGAATAGCTTCCCACGCTTTCGCGTGTGCAGCCAGGGGCAGAATGGCCTCCGAGCTCTGATTGCCGCGCGTCGCGGGCTCGAGAGCTCGAAACGGAGGCGCGGGCGCAGCGCGCGCGCTCTTGGTGCTTAGATACGGCGGCTCGCATGCAGCGATAGCTGGCCGTTTTACACACAGTATCCCAGTGGCTTTGGACGGGGAACATACAGTGTGAGGCGCGAGGGCGGCGTCAGGGCAAAATGTTTGTTAGTATGTGTGAGCGCTCGAGGGCGGGCATAGGACTTACATTTAAAACGCACAGGACTTACATTTAAAACATGACCGGTCGTGAGAGGCCGTGTGACAGAGCGGGCAGTGAGTAGGTGTGGGCATGGGGAGGTGGACACGTGACCTACTTTTAACACTCGAGCGGCTTCTGCCTGCTTTATGAGAGTGGGCTCTGTGAGAGACACGGGATTTATAGTGCTTGTGTGCAGGGGTGAACACGGAAACGTGGGCACATTCACTGCATTTGAAACACATACGGCGTGAGCTGTGCAACCAGACATTATGTTCATTTGAGATTTCTCTGGGTTGCCGTGAGAACGGTGGTTGCGCGCAGGCGAGCGGGTAGATATACCGGCTCGTTAGCTGCGAGGTAAACATCTGCAGTAGCCATGGCAATGGGGACTGACAGAGCGTGAAGCTTTGACGGTGGTCCAACCGCAGCGGGACTTAACCGTCTTTTCTTCCCTCGTGTATAGAGGCTCAATAATAATCGAGCACCATGAGTAGGAGGGGTGCGAGAGGCGGGTTCGCTTTCTGTATGTAAGAAAAGCTGGCCGCGAGCTCGGAGAAGCGAACAGCATAAATTTTATCTGTTGCGAGAGCCGGGATCGAACACGGGTCTATGGTGCGAAAGCCTATAATTCCGCCACTGTACCACAGGGGAGAACACAATAGCTTTCGGTTAGCGCGAGCATATAAGTGAGCGACCTCAAGTTTGTTTGCAGGCGTGCGTGTAATAAAAACAGGCTCGTTTACTGCAATAGTAATATTTCCAGCCGCCTGAACTTAAGAGCGGACTGAGAAATGTGTGAGAATTGGCGGTTTGTCCGGCCACAGCGGGACGAAAACACTCTCTCTCCTCTTTTCGCCGGTGAGTGAGGCGCGCGCGCTGAACGTTGCTTGTGACCGTCCGCTCTGTCATCCCTTGTGAACGGCGCAATCTGCGCGGCCCAACAAGGGGGAGAGCGGGTTCGCTTTCTGTAAATAAGAAAAGCTTGCCGCGAGCTTGGAGAAGCGAACAGCATACATTTTTATCTGCCGCGAGAGCCGGGATCGAACCCGGATCCCTGGCACAAAAGCCTAAGATTCTGCCACTGAGCCACAGGGGAGAATACATTAGCTTTCGGTTAGAGCGAGCATATAAGAGCGTCATGTCTTGCGACGGCGTTTGCTTGCAGGCGTGCGTGTATTTATAACAGGCTCGTATACTGCAATATGAACAATTCCAGTTGCCTGAACTCAAGAGGGGACTGAGAAATGTGTGAGGAATGGAGGTAGGTCCGGCCAGGGCGGGACGAAAACACTCTGTTCTCCTTTCGCCGGTGAGTGACGTGCGAGGACGGAGTAGCTTTCTTGTAACGTAAAGAGAGCTCCAGGACCGTCCGCTTCTGCCATCCCTTGTGAGCGGCGCAGTAGCGCGGCTCGAACAGAGGGAAAGGAAGCTCGCTCCGAGACCGTCCACTTCTGCCATCCCTTGTGAGCGGCGCAGTAGCGCGGCTTGAACAGAGGGAGTGTATCTATCTCATTCGCCTCATCCCCTGACGCGGCGGCGGCGCGGGCGAGAGCCGGCGGTTGAACGGCCGGGAGGGGGGGCGGAGAGAGCGAGCGAGAGAGAAGCTCGAGGGAGAAGTTCCGGCGAGCTCCTCAGTCACATCAGTGTCCGGTGGTCTCTGCGAGCGGCGCTTCTTCTTGCGCGGCCCGGCAGGGACAGGCGGAACGACAGCTTGGTCGAAAACTTCAAGTCGAGCCCGCAGGGTCGACATTGAAAGTTCTTCGCACTCGGGGCAGCCGCCCGTAGAGAGTGCGGTGGCGGCATGCTCGCGGCACAAGCCGCAGGAAAAAACGAGGCATTTTTAGAAAAACGCCTCGTGCTCTTTTAGAATGAGAGAAAGTATGTGTCGCAGTAGGCGAACACACACAGCAGTAAAAGGATATGTCGCCGGATAGCGTAGCAGGCACGGATGGCTGAAGGCGGCGAAGGCGGCCGGCTTCTTCAGGCGCTGTCCTAGGCTTGCTGGTCGCTGGTTTCAACGGCGGCGGCTCTCAAGATCCAGCGATGCGAAGAGCTTCGCTGAAGACAAGAAAATCCGATATTCAGCCTGTGAGCCTTCGTTATATACACTCTGGCCACACCCATCTTGACGGTTAGAAGGGTGTGGAGGGCGCGAAGCGCCCTCATTGGAGGCCACGTTTCACGAGGCTCACTGATAGGCTTAAGCAGTTGCCGCCGAGCAGCCAATGAGCACGCTTATACAGCCTGCCTTGGTCTGCCGGCTGCCGCACTGCGTTGACAATGAATACAAAATTAAGGATAATTTTTGGCTTCAGATCTCGAAGAAAGAAGACTTTCCCGTAGCGTAGGCAACTTACGCAATACGAGAGAACCTCTCGTAAGAGAACATTTCATCACTGGATAGGTTTTTGGGTTTATTGAAAGTGTGGTTTGTGTCAGCTGAATGTGCGGAATGCTTTTCAGAGAAGATAAGGAAACGTTTTTTTTAGCACAATTCACATCCAGCGGTAATTCAGGAAAAAAATGTCCCAATCCGCCACATGAAACTTCGCTCTTCCGACCTTTTACCATCATGTCAATTCTCAATTGATTTTGATTAATATGCGCGAGGGAGGGAGAGCAAGACAGTTTGAAGACGGTGAGAGTGTGCGCGCGCGGCCAGAGGAGGGGCGCTCTCTCTCTGCTCGTTCTTTCAGCAACATGTGACCTGTCACAAGCGCAGTTTTCAGTCATCAACATCACTCAGCGATCAAATAAGGCTTTGACGGGATAAAAATTTGCTCTGGCGACCGCAAAAAACGCATTATGTGGCGGCCGGTGTTGATTCTGTGGCGCGCACTGCCACGAATTAGTCTATGTGTGGGAAACACTGGAGACACACACACCACACGCGTCCAAACCTCTGCCAGGTGGTCGCTGAATAAAACTCCCACAAATACCACGGAACAACGTCGGCATTACTTAATTCTATGACCAGTGTTCGTAACAGCTACCGTATGCATACGAATAGCCTACAACTTAGCTATTTGCAGATCCCTAAATACAATGGCAAGCAGTTTTAAAGAGGCATTCGCGTTTTCCATTTGGACCCACAAACTTGCTTAGCTATAGTTGCAAGTACATATAGAGCTACGTGTTTCCACTTTCAAAGTGTATGGCAATATTTCAGCTAAGTCAAACAGTTAAAAGATGCTTTGGAAGTTTAAAACTTATTGTCTTGAAGAGCAGATTCCAGCACTCTGCTAGTGGGGGAGGGGCAGCGTCTCCAGCAACACAGAGCTGCCTGCGGACGCCTGTCTGTAAATAATGCCGGGAAAAAACTATCGGCGAACGCAGCAGCGTGTATCGGCATTGGCCGATAAAAACGCAAATATCGGCCCGATATATCGGTCGATCACTACTTCTGAGACACACATGCACTAGATCACGTTCATTATATTTTACTAGATCTGTCCTTCAGTGTTTAATGTGTGTTTGAATAAATCCGTCACCATTTTAATGTTCACTTTTAAAACTGAGTGTAATGGAGTTCAGCAGAGCACAACTCAATAATATCAAATATTACGGTGAGCTTGTGTTCCTCTGTGTGTATGTTGGTGACGCCTCTGTCTACATGAATGGATTCTGAATCAGATTGAGATCAGAATCGGGTCGATGGTGTGTGAGTGTGTGTGTGTGAGTGTGTCTCTCACCGTCCGATAGAGTCCTGTGGCTCTCCTCACACTGATGCACAGATCGACTGCTGAGCGTCTGCAGGCCTCCAGACTGACCACCGGCTCTGTCCACACACACATCAGCTCCGTCACACACAGATCACTCACAGTTATGAAGTATTCAAATATTACAAATATCACTGGCTCTTTGACTAATTGCTTTTGTTCCTCTTTTGTAAGCTGCTTTGGATAAAAGCATAATAAAATGCAAAAAAATAATAATTTGTTAACAAACAAGTATTCATTACTTCAATGAGCTCATTGTTTCTGCATTAAATTATTACACTGTTTAAATTAATACGTTTTTGGCTAACTGTGATTTTGTATATGTACATTTCTGAAATACATAACTTAGTTTCCTCAGTCTGATAACAGATCACTATAAATTGTAATATGGAATCATGCATTTTCTGTAAAGCTGCTATGAAATGATGTGTATTGTGAAAAGCACTATACTAATAAATGTGAATTTAATTTAATTAATAATGCTAGAGGAAGGAAGTGAAACAGAGGAAGAGGAAGCAGAACCTTGATCAACAGACGTCACAGAGAAAGCCGTCACCGCTGCTTGAGGACGCTGCGTCTGCTGCAGGTCAGAGGTCACAGCTCCTGATGACCCCGGGTCAGAGGTCACGGCTCCTGATGACCCCGGGTCAGCGTGAGGAGAGCTGGATCTGCTCGGCCACTCTGCAAACGGGCTGCTCAGGCGCTGACAGGCACGAGGTTTGCCGCGTTTTTGTTCGGATGGAGCGTTTGGGAACGGCAGGGTCATGTGGAGGTCGTCGCCAATGGAAACGCAGCGACTGACCTTGGCCCTGGAGCTGGTGGTGGGGCTCATGTAGGAGCGCGAGCGGAGGCTGTCCCACGGCACGGTGGGGTCGATCCTCTCCAAACTCAGCTTAGACAGGCTGGGACGAGCCTCTCGACGGAGACAGGGCGGAGTCAGGGAGTTTTGCGCTGGAAAAAAGAAATATTTAAATAAAATACATGGTAAAAGAAATAGAAGGAAAAAAAACAGCTTGTTTATGCATCATGCATGTTGTCACCATTCACCACCATTATATCTTAATAAAATTGATATCACAATAACAGAAAATTCCATGGACTTCAGGATTAAAGGCAGAAACTGACATGAAATGTTCTTATGCATACGGCATTTTTGCACTTGTATATTAACCCAACATTGTTTATTAAAACAAAATCACAATATGCATTAATATTATTATATGCACAAATGATGCGCAAACTGCTTTTTGAAAATGTCTCTGAAATGAATAAAATCACACACAAAAAAAAACAAATATAAATAAATATATACAAAACATATTACATATGATATATATACACACTCTACTGCCAAACGTATTGGGACACCCCTCCAAATCATTGAATTCAGGAGTTCCAATCACTTCCATGGCCACAGGTGTATAAATCAAGCACTAGGCATGCTTCTCCAAACATCTGTGAAAGAATGGGTCGTTCTCAGGAGCTCAGTGAAGTGGTACAGTGATCAGTTGCCACCTGTGCAATAAGTCCATTTGTGAAATTTCCTCACTACTAAATATTCCACGGGCAACTGTTAGTGGTATTATAACAAAGTGGAAGCAATTGGGAACAACAGCCAGGAAGTGGTAGGCCACGTAAAATCCCAGAGCGGGGTCAGAGCATGCTGAGGCTCACAGTGCGCAGAAGTCGCCAACTTTCTGCAGAGTCAACAGCTACAGACCTCCAAACTTCTGTGGCCTTCAGTTTGGCTCAAGAGCAGTGTGTTGTGTGTAAAGCGTGAGATGCAGTGGGGTAAAGCGTGGGATGCAGTGGTGTAAAGCGTGGGATGCAGTGGGGTAAAGCGTGGGATGCAGTGGGGTAAAGCGTGGGATGCAGTGGGGTAAAGCGTGGGATGCAGTGGGGTGATGCAGTGGGGTAAAGCGTGGGATGCAGTGGGGTAAAGCGTGGGATGCAGTGGGGAAAAGCGTGGGATGCAGTGGAGTAAAGCGTGGGATGCAGTGGTGTAAAGCGTGGGATGCAGTGGTGTAAAGCGTGGGATGCAGTGGTGTAAAGCGTGGGATGCAGTGGTGTAAAGCGTGGGATGCAGTGGAGTAAAGCGTGGGATGCAGTGGAGTAAAGCGTGGGATGCAGTGGTGTAAAGCGTGGGATGCAGTGGTGTAAAGCGTGGGATGCAGTGGTATAAAGCGTGGGATGCAGTGGTGTAAAGCGTGGGATGCAGTGGAGTAAAGCGTGGGATGCAGTGGTGTAAAGCGTGGGATGCAGTGGAGTAAAGCGTGGGATGCAGTGGCGTAAAGCGCGGGATGCAGTGGCGTAAAGCGTGGGACGCAGTGGCGTAAAGCGTGGGACGCAGTGGCGTGAAGCGTGGGATGCAGTGGTGTAAAGCGTGGGATGCAATGGAGTAAAGTGTGGGGTAAAGCGTGGGATGCAGTGGTATAAAGCGTGGGATGCAGTGGTGTAAAGCGTGGGATGCAGTGGAGTAAAGCGTGGGATGCAGTGGAGTAAAGCGTGGGGTAAAGCATTGGATGCAGTGGTGTAAAGCGTGGGATGCAGTGGTGTAAAGCGTGGGATGCAATGGAGTAAAGTGTGGTGTAAAGCGTGGGATGCAGTGGTATAAAGCGTGGGATGCAGTGGTGTAAAGCGTGGGATGCAGTGGTGTAATGCGTGGGATGCAGTGGAGTAAAGCGTGGGATGCAGTGGAGTAAAGCGTGGGATGCAGTGGAGTAAAGCGTGGGATGCAGTGGAGTAAAGCGTGGGATGCAGTGGAGTAAAGCGTGGGGTAAAGCATTGGATGCAGTGGTGTAAAGCGTGGGATGCAGTGGAGTAAAGCGTGGGGTAAAGCATTGGATGCAGTGGTGTAAAGCGTGGGATGCAGTGGTGGTGTAAAGCGTGGGATGCAGTGGTGTAAAGCGTGGGATGCATTGGTGTAAAGCGTGGGGATACAGTGGGGTGAAGCGTGGGATACAGTGGTGTAAAGCGTGGGATGCAGTGGGGTAACGTGTGGGATGCAGTGGTGTAAACCGTGGGATGCAGTGGTGTAAAGCGTGGGATGCAGTGGTGTAAATCGTGGGATGCAGTGGGGTAAAGCGTGGGATGCAGTGGAGTAAAGCGTGGGATGCAGTGGTGTAAAGCGTGGGATGCAGTGGTGTAAAGCGTGGGATGCAGTGGTGTAAAGCGTGGGACGCAGTGGTGTAAAGCGTGGGACGCAGTGGCGTAAAGCGTGGGACGCAGTGGCGTAAAGCGTGGGACGCAGTGGCGTAAAGCGTGGGATGCAATGGAGTAAAGTGTGGGGTAAAGCGTGGGATGCAGTGGCGTAAAGCGTGGGACGCAGTGGCGTAAAGCGTGGGACGCAGTGGCGTAAAGCGTGGGACGCAGTGGCGTAAAGCGTGGGAAGCAGTGGCGTAAAGCGTGGGACGCAGTGGCGTAAAGCGTGGGACGCAGTGGCGTAAAGCGTGGGACGCAGTGGCGTAAAGCGTGGGACGCAGTGGCGTAAAGCGTGGGACGCAGTGGCGTAAAGCGTGGGACGCAGTGGCGTAAAGCGTGGGATGCAGTGGCGTAAAGCGTGGGACGCAGTGGCGTAAAGCGTGGGATGCAGTGGTGTAAAGTGTGGGATGCATTGGTGTAAAGCGTGGGTGTAAAGCATGGGGTGCAGTGGTGTAAAGCGTGGGATCATGGGTTCACATATATACATATATATATATATATATATATACACACACACACACACACACACACACACACACACACACACACACACTCACTCACCTAAAGGATTATTAGGAACACCTGTTCAATTTCTCATTAATGCAATTATCTAATCAACCAATCACATGGCAGTTGCTTCAATGCATTTAGGGGTGTGGTCCTGGTCAAAACAATCTCCTGAACTCCAAACTGAATGTCAGAATGGGAAAGAAAGGTGATTTAAGCAATTTTGAGCGTGGCATGGTTGTTGGTGCCAGACAGGCCGGTCTGAGTATTTCACAATCTGCTCAGTTACTGGGATTTTCACGCACAACCATTTCTAGGGTTTACAAAGAATGGTGTGAAAAGGGAAAAACATCCAGTATGCGGCAGTCCTGTGGGCGAAAATGCCTTGTTGATGCTAGAGGTCAGAGGAGAATGGGCCGACTGATTCAAGCTGATAGAAGAGCAACTTTGACTGAAATAACCACTCATTACAACCGAGGTATGCAGCAAAGCATTTGTGAAGCCACAACACGCACAACCTTGAGGCGGATGGGCTACAACAGCAGAAGACCCCACCGCATTATTTTCCTGTTATCTCTGTAAAGCTGCTTTGAAACAATCTTTATTGTAAAAAGCGCTATATAAATAAATGTGACTTAACCTAATGCTTCAGCATACCAAGACATTTTGGACAATTTCATGCTCCCAACTTTGTGGGAACAGTTTGGGGATGTTCCTGTTCCAGCATGACTGCGCTCCAGTGCACAAAGCAGGACCATAAAGACATGAATGAGGAGTTTGGTGTGGAGGGACTGGACTGGCCTGCACAGAGTCCTGAGCTCAACCCGATAGAACAGCTTTGGGATGAAGTCTTTGCTGCACCAATTTAACTGATATAAATTCTAGTGTAGAACATTGCATAGAAACGGTGTCTATTCCTCGTTTAGTGAGATCAAATAATAAATTTACTGCAGGATCTAGGAAAAATCTAATTGTTATTAAAACAGAAAAGTGAAAGATGGGAAAGAAAGGTGATTTAAGCAATTTTGAGCGTGGCATGGTATTGCTACTAGTAAACATGGTGTTGCTATTAGTAAACAAAAACAATTTCTAAAGCTAGGTCTTCTAAACATTAGATCACTCACACCTAAGGCAGTTATTGTAAATTAAATAGTCACAGATAATAGCTTCGATGTACTTTGCCTTACTGAAACATGGCTTAAACCAAATGATTATTTCGGTCTAAATGAGTCTACTCCATCTGGATACTCCTATAAGCATGAACCCCGTCTGATTGGTCGTGGCGGCGGTGTTGCAACAATCTATAGAGATATTCTCAATGTTAGTCAGAAAACGGGTTATAAGTTTATTTCGTTTGAAGTACTTGTACTAAATGTTACGCTCTTAGATGTTAGAAAAACTTCCCTATTATCTCTAGCCTTGGCTACCGTATATAGACCGCCTGGGCCTTACGCTGATTTCCTAAAAGAGTTTGCAGATTTTCTCTCAGACCTATTAGTCAATGTCGATAAAGCATTAATTGTTGGAGATTTTAACATACACGTAGATAATCCAAATGATGCGTTAGGGGCTGCGTTTACAGATTTATTAAACTCCTTTGGGGTAAAGCAAAACGTTACCGGACCAACTCATCGTTTTAATCATACACTCGGAACCGATCCAACCGATATAGATATTCCACAAAGTGATGATGTCACTGACCATTACATGGTAACTTGCATATTACGTACTCCTGTAATATATCATGCTGTGCCGCGTTATCGATCAGGCAGAACAATCCTTCCATCCACCTTAGATAATTTTTCAAATTGCTTATCTGATCTGTCTCAGCTGCTGCCTGAACCCAAACAAACAGATGAACTAGAGGAATTAACTAGCACTATGAGCACCATTCTCTCTGGAACATTGGATATTGTTGCACCCATTAGATTAAAAAAGGTCAGAGAGAAAAGTAAAGCACCATGGTACAACAATACTACGCATGTTCTAAAGAGAGAAACCCGTAATTTAGAGCGTAAATGGAAACAAACTAATTTAGATGTCTTTAGAATCGCATGGAAAGACAGTATGTCACGTTATAAAAAGGCCCTTAAAGCGGCCAGGGCTGAGCACCTCCGCAAACTAATGGAAAACAACCAAAACAATCCTAGGTTTTTATTTAGCACCGTGGCTAGACTAACAAATAAACAGACGTCACCCGAACAAAATATCCCGTTACAGTTTAGTAGTAATGATTTCATGAAGTTCTTCACTGAGAAAATAGAAAACATCAGAACCACAATTGTAAACGTTCAATCCTCAATCACGCCTTATAATTCAGCCTCAATTATCACGACGCAAGAACAATTACAGTGCTTTACAACTATAGAACAAAAAGAGTTAAATAAACGTATCATTTCATCTAAAACAACAACATGTTTATTAGATCCTATACCAACTAAACTACTGAAAGAAGTGTTACCTATAGTGGAAGAGCCTCTCCTCAATATTATTAACTCATCTTTATCTTTAGGTCATGTTCCAAGAACATTTAAACTGGCAGTTATAAAACCTCTCATTAAGAAACCACAATAAGACCCACATAATCTAGCAAATTATAGACCCATTTCAAATCTTCCTTTTATGTCTAAAATACTAGAAAAAGTGGTGTCCGCTCAATTGGGTGTCCGCTACAAAATTATACTGGTGTTCAAGGACAAGCATTAAGTTGGTTCAGATCATACTTATCAGACCGCTACCATTTTGTCTATTTAAATGGAGAAAAATCGATCATAACTCCAGTAAACTATGGAGTGCCGCAGGGATCTGTGTTAGGCCCTCTGTTATTCTCAATATATATGCTGCCACTTGGAAATATTATAAGGAAACATGGAATTAGTTTCCATTGTTATGCTGATGACACTCAAATCTATATTTCATCACGGCCAGATGAAAACGCTAAATTATCCAATTTGACAGAGTGTGTTAAAGATATAAAAGATTGGATGACGCACAATTTTCTTTTATTAAATCCAGACAAGACAGAGGTACTAATCATCGGTTTAAAAAACCGCCCACAAAACCTCTCACACTACAACTTTAACATAGTAGGATGTCCTGTTACTTTATCCTCTACAGTAAAAGACCTGGGTGTTAAACTAGACTGCAACCTGTCTTTTGAAAATCATATTTCATATGTTACAAGAACAGCCTTTTTCCACCTTAGAAACATTGCTAAGCTACGTAACATGCTATCAGTTTCTGATGCAGAAAAATTAGTTCATGCATTCATGACCTCGAGACTAGATTACTGTAATGCTTTATTAGCTGGTTGTCCTGCATCCTCAATAAACAAGCTACAGTTAGTCCAAAATGCCGCCGCTAGAGTTCTTACTAGATCAAGAAAATATGATCATATAACACCAATTTTATCATTACTACATTGGTTACCTATAAAGTTCCGTATTAATTACAAGGTATTGCTACTGACTTATAAAGCCCTAAACGGCTTAGCTCCAGTCTATTTAACGGATCTTCTATCGCCCTATAATCCATCGCGCTCTTTAAGATCACTAAATTCGAGGCTTTTGGTCATACCTAGGATATCCAGATCCACCAAAGGAGGGAGAGCATTTTCACATTTAACTCCAAAACTCTGGAATAGTCTTCCTGATACTGTTCGTTGCTCAGACTTGCTCTCCCAGTTTAAAACTAGATTAAAGACGCATCTTTTCAGCCAGGCATTCATATAATACTTTTAATCTTACAGTTAAATCCAACCTCTAGTTCATAAACGCCAGAGGAGAACTGGCCCCCGACTGAGCCTGGGTTCTCCCAAGGTTTTTTTTCTCCATTAGGTCACCTGATGAAGTTTTTCGGTTCCTTGCCACTGTTGCCTTTGGCTTGCTCAGTTGGGGATATTTGGGATATTTAATTTAATTAGTCAATCAACAATACTATTGATCAGCATTACCAAACGTGGACATTTTCCACTAGAAACAAGCATTGATGTATTATTTTAATTTAATACTGTGAAGCTGCTTTGATACAATCTGTATTGTGAAAAGCGCTATATAAATAAACTTGACTTGACTTGACCTGAAAAATAGAATGGAAAATAAGTCTGAAGCGCTGAGTGTGTTTATTCAATTGTTCTGTGTCCTGTAGACATTTGGTACCACAGGTAAAGCTCTGATGCTCAGCTGACGGAATAAATCACTCTAGATGTGTGTGTAAAAGCCTGTGGTCTGCTGTACCGTGGCGTCTGTGATCTGGACTGGATCCTCCGCTGCCGTAGCCCATGAAGGTGCCGCTGACGGGACTCTGGGCTCCGGCTCGCTCCGGGATCATCTGGGCTCCGGCTCGCTCCGGGATCATCTGGGCTCCGGCTCGCTCCGGGATCTGCAGGCTGCTGGCGCTGGGACAGTAATCCGGGTACAACACGACCCCGTCCGGCTCCGGAGCGCAGGCGGGAAGCAGCCAGGCAGAGAGAGGACGACCTCCACGCCGGTTACGCCAATCCTGAGGCGCAGAACCACAACACTGACGTCTGGAGATAACTACTCATGCATGGACAATATTCAGCTGAAAACCCATTATCAGTTTCGGCTGAAAGAGTTCTCTAGGGCTGAAATCTGCTGACTGAAACAGTGACGTTTCATTCGTTTTATTAGTCCTTTTGTAGGGCCGAAATTGAACAGAATCTGTGACGTTTAAAAGTAGTTCATTTCAGAATTAAAATTTCCTGATAATTTACTCTCCCCCTCGTCATTCAAGATGTTCATGTGTTTCTTTCTTCAGTAGAAAAGAAATGAAGGGTTTTGAGGAAAACACTCCAGGATGTTTCTCCATATAGTGTCTTCAATGGGGTCCAACGGGTCGAAGGTCCAGATGTGAGTTTCAGTGCAGCTTCAAAGTCTCGACACGATCCAGCCGAGGAATAAGAGTCTTATCTGGACAAACCAGCGGACATTTTATAACAAAATAAACATTTATATACTTTTAATCACAAATGCTGGTCTTGCACTAGCTTTGATGCAACACTTATTACATAATCAGGGTGAAAGGTCATGCGTGTTCCAGTTCAGAAATGTAGAGTAGGGTGAAAAACTCAATCTCATTTTGTCCTCCAACTTCAAAATCGCCCGACATCGTTGTTTTACCTTTTATTTTATTTTATTTTTTTTATAAATGTTGTTTGACTTAGTCTTTGCACGTTTACTTTGTAAACACTGGGTCTGTACTTACGCCTATGTCACGCTTGACCTTTCAACGTGATTACGTAATGTGTGTCGCATCACAGCTAGTGCAAGACCAGCATTTGTGGTTAAAAGTATATAAATGTTTATTTTGTAATAAAATGTCCGCTGGTTTGTCTAGATAAGACTCTTATTCCTCGGCTGGGATTGTGTCGAGACTTTGAAGCTGGTGATTTTAATTCTGAAGTGAACTAAAACAGTTACTGGGTTTCACTTTTCATGTTTTAA
The DNA here is from genome assembly GCF_963993115.1 of Abramis brama. Classification (NCBI taxonomy): domain Eukaryota; kingdom Metazoa; phylum Chordata; class Actinopteri; order Cypriniformes; family Leuciscidae; genus Abramis; species Abramis brama. The sequence continues at coordinate 35,960,045 of NC_139980.1, read as the reverse complement.
AGTGAAGTGCTGAGGGTTCACCTGCAGGCTGGAGGAGCTTCCTCGATCTTCAGCGCAGCTTCTGTTCTGCCTGGCGGCTTCAGGAAGAGAATCGAGCTGCCGCAGCTCCAGCATGGACTTCACCATGAGCTCCACAGATCCAGTACGGCAGGACCAGCGCCGGCGAGGCCGACACACACCCGAGTCCTGCAGACACACCTGACACATGACCGAGTCCTGCAGACACACCTGACACATGACCGAGTCCTGCACACACACCTGACACATGACCGAGTCCTGCACACACACCTGACACATGATGTCTCTCAACGATACAGAACTATCAAGAGTCGGTTGCATGAAACTTTCACAACTGCGTGTTTCCTCTGTCAGAGATTCCTGATCTAACCACTCTGAGCTGAAATATTTACTTGAACTTCCTCTAATCTAATATTTTTAATATCCCTTTCATATGTTCACGGTTAACAGTCACATGACATGCAGCTAAACAAATATAATTTTTAGCAAGTGTTTTAAAGATTTTAATGTTGTTTATGTGTCTATGTGGTGTTTTTAATGTGCTTTAAGACAAACCATGTGTAAATTCATAAGTCGACACCATTGCCACAGCTTCATTTTACATTCCGGCAAAATTAGTCATCCAAACTTACAAGGCTCTTAGATTGTATAGAAGCCATAAACAGCTGGATGGCTGAAAGTTTTTTTGCAGCTGAACCCAGATAAGACGGAGGTTTTAATTGTAGCGCCAGACAGCGCTATCCCTCTGATCATGCAGAACATTGGACCTTTCTCATCTGCGGTCCGGCCTAGTTTAAGGAACCTTGGGGTGACATTTGATAAATCCCTATCTTTCGAAACCCACATCAAATCACTAACCAAATCCTGTTTTTTCCACTTACGTAATATTAGTAAATTGAGGTCTGTGGTCTCTCACTCAGAACTGGAGATGCTCATTCATGCCTTCATTTCCTCCCGTATTGATTACTGTAACTCACTTTTCTCCTCACTTAATAAATCTGTTCTTCATCGACTGCAATCTATTCAAAATTCTGCTGATAGGTTACTCACTAGATCAAATAGGCGCACCCATATCACCCCAATACTTTGCTCCCTTCACTGGCTTCCTGTAATTTACAGGATCCAATTCAAAATTTTAACCATAACCTATAGGGCTTTACATGGTCAGGCCGCTGCTTATCTTGCTGACATAATTCATCTTCATACCCCTCTCCGGTCTCTCAGGGTCTGTACTAACCAAAATCTGCTATCTACGCCACGCACTCGTTTAAAGACGTGGGGATAGAGCCTTCGCCGCTATGGCACCCAGACTATGGAATGCTTTGCCAACCAGTATTAGGTTTGCTGAGAATGTGGACAGTTTTAGGGGACAAGTGAAGACTCATTTGTTCAGGTTAGCTTTTGTGTAATCTCTGTCCTTTATATATTGATAATTGTATCTGTTTTATTTTATTTCTTTTAGTTTGTTCTTTATTATGTTTTATTGTCTATTGTAAAGTGCTTTGTGACTTAGTCTGTGAAAGGCGCTGTATAAATAAATTTTACTTACTTTGCTGAGCATTTCCTCCTTAAAACTGCAGTGAACCAAAGAACACGAAAACACGCTTTGAAATCGCTGGTGTTTCTGACGTCACAAACTACCTTGTAACCAATCAGATCAACGTGTGATCGTCAACCAGTGGATCTCTGAGCTGAGTGAGTGAGTGGAGGCGGGGCTCATTTGCATATTCATAGAACCGCGCATACTAAATGAGGCAAGGGTGTCGAGTTACATTCAAGATATTTTAAGGCATGAAGACATTTTTCAAGGAAAAAAAACTTTTAAATATGTAATTTTTGGTGATCAAAGATGATTTTAAGGGATACAGTTATTGACTACAGGGGGACTTTAATTTTAAATGATCTATTTTAAGTTTACATCTTTGCCCCCTCATGATCTTCAGTTTGGGAAAACCTGGTCTATTACAAAATGAATGAAATCCATGTTTTCTGATGAAATATCAAGTGTTTTGACTCGTCATTCTGGTGGAACTCGAGAATAAACAAAGTTAATTCATGAAAACACAGTTCAGACTCATCGAACATCGCAGCTTGAACATCGAGAGTCAGAAGATTGACTGCAGTTTCAGATACAGACCTTCAGCGGGTTCCACTCGCGTCCTTCATCAGATGCACCTTCAGAGAGAAAACAGCCTCACATTAATGTCTGTAAGAGTCCAGGTGTGTGTGTGTGTGTGTGTGTGTGTTTACTTTAACCATATTTTGGGGACACAATTGTGGTTAAAAAAAAAAAAATAGGCAATTTATGTCATGTTTACAAATGAGCTCATGCCCAGAATGTCCAGTTTTTTTAATTGTAAAAATGTTGAATATAAAACAAGGGAAGTGTTTCTGACCCGTGGTCTCCTCCACACTGCCCTCACACTGACTGCTGTCCTTCCGTCTCTCTGGTGTCGTCACAGCTTCATCATCATCATCTTCATCATCCTCTTCCTCTCGGTCAGTCTCAGATGAGCAGCTCATGATGGATGGAGATCTGCGCAGTGTGAATCCACTCGCGGAGCACCGTCTGAGAAAACATACATATATTAAACACTAGAAGAGAATGAACGAAAACACAAACACAAAGTGGACATCAGACCAATCAGAGCAGAGCAGCTCTCAGAGAGGCGGGGTTTAGAGAGACTGAATCTTCGATGGAAGCGTTTCAGACACTGAGAGAAAAGAGCTGATGCTGCAGTGGAGATTATAAAGAGATTAAAGTGTTTTTGACCTTGAATGCATGTGAACCTGCTGTAGGAGACGCTAAAGCTCAAATGAAGGACCCGACAGAAGCGAACCGCTCAGTCCTGTACCTGAAGGGGTTGTTTCTAGCGTTCGGTGCGCTGTGACGTCTGCGCTCCGACAGTCGCTCTCTCATGTTGTCAGTCAGTTCAGGAGCGAGTCGCCACACAAACACACAGCTGAAACACAGAAGACATCAGTGAGACTAACACACACCAGGATAGGGTTGGGAATCAAAAATCAATTATCAATTCTGGAATCGAATACTTGAGATCAGGAATCGGATACTTGTTAAAAAAAATAAAAATTTTGATTCCTCTTATAGATTCCTTTGTGAGCATTTCAATATGACTTTAAACCATTCAAGCTCGAGAGACTCTGTTTTCTGTGTTCATGTGTATCTGTGCAGCTCTTAAAGTGACAGCAGCCTAATATTCCCGCTCTATAATAACACTAATATTCCCGCTCTATAATAACACTAATATTCCCGCTCTATATTCCCGCTCTATAATAACACTAATATTCCGCTCTATAGTAACACTAATATTCCCGCTCTATAATAACACTAATATTCCCGTTCTATAATAACACTAATATTCCTGCTCTATAGTAACACTAATATTCTGCTCTATAATAACACTAATATTCCCGTTCTATAATAACACTAATATTCCCGCTCTATAATAACACTAATATTCCCGCTCTATAATAACACTAATATTCCTGCTTTATAATTAACAATAATATTCCCGCTCTATAATAACACTAATATTCCCGTTCTATAATAACACTAATATTCCTGCTCTATAATAACACTAATATTCCCGCTCTATAATAACACTAATATTCCTGCTCTATAATAACACTAATATTCCCACTCTATAATAACACTAATATTCCCGCTCTATAATAACACTAATATTCCCGCTCTATAATAACACCAATATTCCCGTTCTATAATAACACTAATATTCCTGCTCTATAATAACACTAATATTCCTGCTTTATAATTAACACTAATATTCCCGCTCTATAATAACACTAATATTCCTGCTCTATAATAACACTAATATTCCTGCTTTATAATCAACACTAATATTCCCGCTCAATAATAACACTAATATTCCCGCTCTATAATAACACCAATATTCCCGCTCTATAATAACACTAATATTCCCGTTCTATAATAACACTAATATTCCTGCTCTATAATAACACTAATATTCCCGCTCTATAATAACACTAATATTCCTGCTCTATAATAACACTAATATTCCTGCTTTATAATTAACACTAATATTCCCGCTCTATAATAACACTAATATTCCTGCTCTATAATAACACTAATATTCCTGCTCTATAATAACACTAATATTCCCGTTCTATAATAACACTAATATTCCCGCTATATAATAACACTAATATTCCCGCTCTATAATAACACTAATATTCCCGTTCTATAATAACACTAATATTCCCGCTCTATAATAACACCAATATTCCCGTTCTATAATAACACTAATATTCCTGCTCTATAATAACACTAATATTCCCGCTCTATAACAACACTAATATTCCCGTTCTATAATAACACTAATATTCCCGCTCTATAATAACACCAATATTCCCGTTCTATAATAACACTAATATTCCTGCTCTATAATAACACTAATATTCCTGCTTTATAATTAACACTAATATTCCCGCTCTATAGTAACACTAATATTCCCGTTCTATAATAACACTAATATTCCTGCTCTATAATAACACTAATATTCCCGTTCTATAATAACACTAATATTCCCGCTATATAATAACACTAATATTCCCGCTCTATAATAACACTAATATTCCCGTTCTATAATAACACTAATATTCCCGCTCTATAATAACACCAATATTCCCGTTCTATAATAACACTAATATTCCTGCTCTATAATAACACTAATATTCCCGCTCTATAACAACACTAATATTCCCGTTCTATAATAACACCAATATTCCCGTTCTATAATAACACTAATATTCCTGCTCTATAATAACACTAATATTCCTGCTTTATAATTAACACTAATATTCCCGCTCTATAGTAACACTAATATTCTGCTCTATAATAACACTAATATTCCCGTTCTATAATAACACTAATATTCCTGCTTTATAATTAACACTAATATTCCCGTTCTATAATAACACTAATATTCCTGCTCTATAATAACACTAATATTCCCGTTCTATAATAACACTAATATTCCCGCTCTATAATAACACTAATATTCCCGTTCTATAATAACACTAATATTCCCGCTATATAATAACACTAATATTCCCGTTCTATAATAACACTAATATTCCCGCTCTATAATAACACTAATATTCCCGCTCTATAATAACACTAATATTCCCGCTCTATAATAACACTAATATTCCCGCTCTATAATAACACTAATCAAACAACAAAGACAAATAGAAAATTCACCCGTTCTTCACCGAATAACTTTTGTAACTATATTTGTAATGTATATTTTATGCAGTTGTAATGTATAAGTGCAGTTATTTTACATTTATTTTGACTCACACACACACACACACACACAGAGGAGGACTCGCCTGTCTCCTGAGGCGGACACCAGACGCCTGCAGTCGCTGCTGAAGCTCAGAGCCGTGATGATCTCTGTCGGAGAGAACCGCACATCAGCACCAGAGTTTCCCACAGAAGAGTCACTGAGAGTCTGCGAATCTCACCTGAGTGTCCGAACACGGCGGCCACACACTCTCCGGTCCGGAAGTCCAACAGGCTGATGTTCTTATCGGAGCAGCTGGTGGCCAAATACTGACCGGACGGATCCATCTGAACCTGCAAACACACACCATGAGCTGCTTTTGATCTATAATGTTCTCTGAGGGCTGTGTATGGACAGGCGTGCTGCATTTACATTTTATATTAATATTCACTCATTTTGACAGTGAGTGTGAGAGTGAGTGAGTGAGTGAGTGAGTGAGAGTGAGTGAGTGTGAGAGAGTGTGAGAGTGAGTGAGTGAGTGAGTGAGTGTGAGAGAGTGTGAGAGTGAGTGAGTGAGTGAGTGAGTGAGTGAGTGAGTGTGTGTGTGTGTGAGTGAGAGAGAGTGAATGTGTGTGAGTGAGTGAGTGTGAGTGAGTGAGTGAGTGAGTGAGTGAGTGAGTGAGTGTGAGAGTGAGTGAGTGAGTGTGAGTGAGAGTGTGTGAGTGTGAGAGTGAGAGTGAGTGTGTGAGTGAGTGCGAGAGTGAGTGAGTGTGAGAGTGAGTGAGTGAGTGTGAGAGTGAGTGAGTGAGTGAGTGAGTGAGAGAGTGCGAGTGTGAGTGAGTGAGTGAGAGTGAGAGTGAGTGTGAGAGTGAGAGTGAGTGAGTGAGTGTGTGAGTGAGTGAGAGAGAGTGAGTGAGTGAGTGTGTGAGTGAGTGAGTGTGAGTGAGAGAGAGAGAGAGTGTGTGTGTGTGAGTGAGTGAGTGAGTGAGTGAGTGTGTGTGAGTGAGTGAGTGAGTGTGAGAGTGAGTGAGTGAGTGAGTGAGTGAGAGAGTGAGTGAGTGTGTGAGTGAGTGTGAGAGTGAGTGAGTGAGTGTGAGTGGGTGTGTGTGAGTGAGTGAGTGAGTGTGTGAGTGTGAGAGTGGGTGTGAGTGAGTGAGAGTGTGAGTGTGAGAGAGTGAGTGAGTGAGAGAGTGAGTGTGAGAGTGAGAGTGAGTGAGTGAGTGAGTGTGAGAGTGAGTGAGTGAGTGAGTGAGTGAGTGTGTGAGTGTGTGAGTGAGTGAGTGAGTGAGTGAGTGAGTGTGTGTGAGTGAGTGTGTGAGTGAGTGTGTGAGTGAGTGTGTGAGTGAGTGAGAGAGAGTGTGAGAGAGAGTGAGAGTGTGAGAGTGAGTGAGAGAGTGTGAGAGTGAGTGAGTGAGTGAGTGAGTGGGTGAGTGGGTGAGTGGGTGAGTGAGTGAGTGAGTGTGAGAGTGAGTGAGTGAGTGTGTGTGAGTGTGAGTGTGAGAGTGAGTGAGTGAGTGAGTGAGTGAGAGTGTGTGAGTGAGTGAGAGTGAGTGAGTGAGTGAGTGAGTGAGTGAGTGAGTGAGTGAGTGAGTGAGTGAGTGAGTGAGTGAGTGAGTGAGTGAGAGTGAGAGTGAGTGAGTGAGTGAGTGAGAGTGAGAGTGAGAGTGAGTGTGAGAGTGTGAGAGTGTGAGAGTGAGAGTGAGTGTGTGAGTGAGTGCGAGAGTGAGTGAGTGTGAGAGTGAGTGAGTGAGTGTGAGAGTGAGTGAGTGAGTGAGTGAGTGAGAGAGTGCGAGTGTGAGTGAGTGAGTGAGAGTGAGAGTGAGTGTGAGAGTGAGAGTGAGTGTGTGAGTGAGTGCGAGAGTGAGTGAGTGTGAGAGTGAGTGAGTGTGAGAGTGAGTGAGTGAGTGAGTGAGTGAGTGAGAGAGTGCGAGTGAGTGAGTGAGTGAGTGAGTTAGTTTTGACAGGCGTGCTGCATTCAAGACTGCTATGATTGCGTGACAGTTCTGCATTTGCGCCATTACACGTATGGAACTCTTTTTAAAACTTTAACACGTTGAATATGTAGTAAGAATCAGACGGTCTGACCTTCAGCAAACCGCCGTCTTCAGTCTGCGAGCCTTTATAAGATCTCTTCTGTTTACCACTGCTGATGTTGATCACTCTAGAGGACACACACACACACTCATGAACACAGGTCTGAGTCTGCACCTCATACTCTTCTCTGATTGGCTCCTCCGTTCACCTGACGCTGCGGTCCTGACAGCCGACGGCTGCATACTTGCACGTCGGATCGATATCCATCGATATGGGAGTCGTTTTCCGAACCACATGATGCGTCCGTTTGAATGCGGTTCCTCTGACGGTCTAAACAAATCAGGGTTATTATAGTCAACTAAAACTAAAACCATAAACAAACATTTCACTACTTGAAATAAATGTTAACTGGAATAAAATATAAAAACCCTGCAGGAGTCGCAGGAGTTCATTTCATACTCTGTGAACAATGGTTGTTTATTTAATGTATAAATTAAGGTCCAAAAAACTGGCAATGTCATACTTTGTAGCATCATGTATTTAGCATAATAATCTCGTTCAACAAAGGAGGTAACTTCGAACGCAGTGGAAAAAAGTCTCTGAAAGGGAAAAAGAAGGTATCAATGCACTTCAAGCTGGCATTGCTCTACAGAGGGATGCCAATCTGAGTTTAGAGTACTTGCGGAAACGTAGAAGGAAAAAGGAACAAACCAGAACTCAGTTCTTTAATGATCCCTTCAGATTTCTGACAAGTCTCTTCACAAGGGAGAAAAGTGGAACTCTGAAAGTAACAAAGAAAGATCTGTAGGATCAGTTAAAGATGACACACTCTGCTAGACGGGGTAGACCCAGGATGATCGGCCGGCGATTCGGTTTCGTCCTGCAGCTCAGACTGGAAACCTGTACATTTTTCTCTGCTGCTTCCTTTACAAATTTGCGGGAACCAATCACAAACTGGCTTATCCACCTGGCGCGCTATTGGCGGGTTTAATCCAATTCCAGAGCCGTTACGGCTCTGTCCAATTCCTTTTAACCTCTTGACGATGCTCAATGGCTTCTTTTTAACAAACAAATCGTTCGAGTGGCTGTAAATACCACTAACTTTCATGTTGTTGTTTTTGCGTAACCTGCAAAAATCGCCACTGCTACTTCTGCAAATCGCTGATCAACACGTTTGGTTACACATTTCCTGCCTGGAGTTTCCGCGTCTCTCTGTAAAGTACATCACCCGGATCGTTGGGCTGATTGGTTGAAGGACTATCCAATTGCGTACAGAGTCATTTGAACTCCGCCGGCTGATCACGCCTCTTGTGCAGTCGAAAACACAGAGCAGACTCTCCAGACCAATGTTCAATCTTAAAAGGAAGATGGTGGTAGAGGAAACACGTGGACAGGAGGAAGCAGAGGTGGGCCAAGGGAGTCTCCCTTTGGTAATCAGGGACAGTGGACACGGTGGGACAGGGTGGAGAAGAGGAGGATCAGCTGGAAAGGACCTGTGGAGATCATCAGAGGTACTTATGACGTCCTTCCAACACCAACTAATCTCCATCAGTGGTGTGGTGAAGATCCTGGGTGTGCTTTCTGCTCCAGCCCAGCTTCCCTCAAGCACTGACAGGGTGTAAAGTCAGCCTCACCCAGGGTCATTACATGACGTCACAACCAGGCGCTTAAGAGCCTTGCCTCCACCCTTGAGGAAAAATGTATTCCCACCAGTGAGTGATTTCCAGCAAGCCATCTTTGTCCATGAAGGGGCAAAAGTAACCAGGAACAGGCCTACATTACTGGAGCATGGCCAGGTTAGGATAGCCTGGAAGATGCTGGTGGATATCGGTCGGCAGCTCGTTTCCCCCCAGAGATTACAACCACTACCCTCAGGCCTGATATAGTTCTCTGGTCACTAGGGATGGGAACCGAGAACCGGTTCTTCTTCAGAACCGGTGCCCAGTGAATCGATTCCTTGGAACCGTTAGTATGCCTGCTTAACGATTCCGCTTATCGGTTCCGCTCGTTCAAATGTGACACAACGTCACACACGTGCTGCGTTGTTTTGGTTCAGAACGTAGCAAACACTATGAGCAAACATGGCATCAAGGCAGAAGCGCTCTGACCGCGTCCTAACTACATGCGACGCGACGGCGCGACACGCGATAAAAAGTATCATTTTCCATGTTAATCAAAGTTTAACCAGCCGCGACACGCGACAATTCTATTTGAAACGGATCCTATTTTACTGCGACGTCGGGCTGGAACAACAATCTCAAAGTGTGGCAATGATAATATCAGGTACTATTTTTGTGCTTTATTTAATGTTAAAAGAGTGTATAATGTGCCTGAATATCATTTAGTGCTCCCAGCTTTGTAGCTGTAAAAACAACAATGGATAAGTCACATCAGATCTTGAAATTAAACAAATGGAAACAAAAACGTTAAAAATGTGAAGAAAACACGTGTATTATTTGACAAAGATTGGTTTAGTAACTCAATAGCCTAATCCAAATGAGCACTGTTAATATTCCAAAAGGCACAAGCTCTTCCTTAACTGTTTTCAGTCTGTGTTTTTAGTTTTTATGGCACATATATGGCAGTTTTTTTTTTTTTTGTCCGGACCAATGAATGTGAAAATTATCAATTTCCTAATCCTAAGGCACTCTTCTTGATAATCTTTCAAGGCACACACTAGTGTGCCGTGGCATACTGGTTGAGAAACACTGCCCTAGGCTATAGGTCTCTGGACTTTACTTTGAGAAGTAGCTCACCTACTTTAAGGTTTGTTCTGAGGTTGCTACACATAATTTGTGTATACTCTGTGCTGTGTCTTCTGATCAGATATTAAAGCAAGTTAATACAAACAAATTTGTACTTATTCCCTCACCCAATAAGAATCGATAAGAGAATCGATAAGGAATCGGATCGATAAGCAATATCGATAATGGAATCGGAATCGTTAAATTCTTATCAATTCCCATCCCTACTGGTCACCCTCTGTGAAGAAGGTCTTCATCATTCAACTTTTCGTACCCTGGGAAGATTAATTGGAAGAGGCTTATGAGCGTACATACCTAAGATATGCTGAGCCGGCTCATGATATACGACTTTGCGGCTGGAACACTGAAATCCGCCCAGAGGAAGTAGAGGCAGAGGATTCCTGGATACTAACTTACTAAGAGACCTTGCAGTCAGAGGCCAGAGCTCACGCCGAACCATTAAAACTGCATCGGAGGCGGCGGAGAGAAGCAGTCAGAGGCTCTGGATGAAGAGGATAGACTCTGACTGGGTCCAAGGGGGGAAATGTAGCTGAGGGGGGGTTCCTGGGACAGCAGGCATCACCGGTGAGCCCTCTGGAGACACGTGACCCCTGATGACCCCTGATGACGTACCTTCCCTCCCATATTTGATGACAAACTGTCTCCCATAATTCCTATTCTGCAACATCAAAGTACCTTCAGATGTCAAGATCGAGGATTTAATTGGTAAGTGCTCACACATAAAGGATGTTTACAGATGGATCAAGCAAACGCTCATTATCATATCTGAATCTCAGCTCTTGATCTCAGTGATACGAACAGTAACGATGGCGTGGGTTTGACCGTATCAATCTCAGAAAACAGCTCAGAAAACGAGAAGAAAACAGTCTTCTCGACACGAACAACACAAACCAAACTCTTCCAGTCTCAGATACACTAGTGTTTGAGGGCGGAGCTAAGAGACGCTGTTCAGCCAATCAAGATCAGAGCCATAACCAGCATTATGCAAATTAGTTACAAACCTACGCAGGTTCATCAGTAAGACTGAATTACTGGTTTCAGTTCAGATTCACTTTCTTTTAGGAGACAAAAACTCTGATCTGTGAAACTTTTACATTTACAAACAGCTTTATTACACTCTACATGAGAGATAATATCCAGAAAAGCACAATAACTCACCCTGTGTGCTGTTCGGATGTACAGACTCTTATCCGCTCCGCAGCTGATGATCCTCAACTTCCCGTCACTGGCTGCACACACACACACACACACACACACACACACACACACACACACCTGTTTGTACAGCTCAAGCACTAGAAACTCAAAACATTTCATGTTAATTCTAAGTTCTGAATTCAGATCATGTTTCACACCGGCTACTAGCGACTCAAAATGATTGGATGTTTGCTTTGCATATATATTCTGTAATGTGAATAACAATCGGACTCTCACCGGCGAAGCGGACAGACGTGACGGAGGACGAGTGCTCATCTAGAGTCTGAAGCAGACCGTAGTCTTCCTCAACATCCAGCACGTGGATCAGCCGGTCTCGACTCGCTGTGGCCAGCAGATTCATGCCTATCCAACACACACACACACACACACACTCAGGTCTGCAGGGGAAACGCTGGGGTCTGGGAACGCTGCTATGGATGGATGGGACACACACCTGTGTGAGGATGGGAGTATTCCAGACTCAAGATCTCTGAGTCATGTGCTTCAGCTTTCAATATCTCCTTCATACACATCAGGTCATGGATCCTGCAGGAACCACAGCATCATAATTAATCTTAA
>NC_139980.1:35905664-35938164 GCF_963993115.1 Abramis brama | reverse complement strand
GGTGGATGGGTGGGTGGATGGGTGTTTTGATGGGTGGGTGGGTTGATAGGTTGATTGGTGGATGGATGGGTTGATAGGTTGATTGGTGGATGGATGGGTTGATGGGTTGATTGGTGGATGGATGGGTTGATGGGTGGATGGGTGGGTGGATGGGTGTTTTGATGAGTGGATGGGTTGATGGGTGGGTGGATGGGTGGGTTGATGGGTGGGTTGATGGGTGGGTTGATGGGTGGGTTGATGGGTTGATGGGTGGGTTGATGGGTGGGTGGGTGGGTTGATTGATGTGTGTGTGGGTTGATTGATGTGTGTGTGGGTGGGTGGGGGTTGATTGATGGATGGGTGGGGGTTGATTGATGGGTGGGTGGGTGGGGGTTGATTGATGGGTGGGGGTTGATTGATGGGTGGGTGGGTGGGTTGATTGATGGGTGGGTGGGTGGGTGGGTGGGTTGGTTGATGGGTGGGTGGATGGATGGGTTGATGGGTTGATTGGTGGATGGATGGGTTGATGGGTTGATGGGTTGATTGGTGGATGGATGGGTTGATGGGTGGATGGGTGGGTGGATGGGTGTTTTGATGAGTGGATGGGTTGATGGGTGGGTGGATGGGTGGGTGGATGGGTGGGTTGATGGGTGGGTTGATGGGTGGGTGGGTTGATGGATGGGTGGGTGGGTTGATTGATGTGTGTGTGTGTGGGTGGGTGGGTGGGTGGGTGGGGGTTGATTGATGGATGGGTGGGGGTTGATTGATGGGTGGGTGGGTGGGGGTTGATTGATGGGTGGGTGGGTGGGGGTTGATTGATGGGTGGGGGTTGATTGATGGGTGGGTGGGTGGGTGGGTTGATTGATGGGTGGGTTGATTGATGGGTGGGTGGGTTGATTGATGGGTGGGTGGGTGGGTTGATTGATGGGTGGGTGGGTGGGTGGGTGGGTTGATTGATGGGTGGGTGGGTGGGTTGATTGATGGGTGGGTGGGTGGGTTGATTGATGGGTGGGTGGATAATGAATCACCTGGCCTGTGTGACACCGGACACCTCAATGCCCAGGTGATGCGGGCGGGGCAGAGAGCAGATGAAGCGCAGGTCCGACGGGCTGAAGACGCATACGGTTCCATTGGCACACGCACAGAAGATCAGATCCTCCGTCACCGTCAGAGCGTGAGCTGAACTCGTCTGCACACACAATCATGTTCCTCTCTGAATTCGTCTAAACACAAAACCATGATCTTCTCTGAACTCGTCAGTAGCTCTGAGACACAAGGATCTTCATCTCACAGGACAAACAACTAGAATAATCAACATCCCTTTAACAACTTCAACATTCAATTCAATATTTTCCAGAAATCTCCAGCCGCTAAACTCACACAGCAGCCCTGATGAGGTGTGTGTGTGTGTGTGTGTGTGTGTTCTGACCTGCAGACGGGCCCATCGCTCCAGAACTCTCCGGCCGCTGAACTCACACAACAGCCCTGATGAGGTTGTGTGTGTGTGTGTGTGTGTGTGTGTTCTGACCTGCAGACGGACCCATCGCTCCAGAACTCTCCGGCCGCTGAACTCACACAACAGCCCTGATGAGGTGTGTGTGTGTGTGTGTTCTGACCTGCAGACGGACCCATCGCTCCAGAACTCTCCGGCCGCTGAACTCACACAACAGCCCTGATGAGGTTGTGTGTGTGTGTGTGTGTGTGTGTTCTGACCTGCAGACGGACCCATCGCTCCAGAACTCTCCGGCCGCTGAACTCACACAACAGCCCTGATGAGGTTGTGTGTGTGTGTGTGTGTGTGTTCTGACCTGCAGACGGACCCATCGCTCCAGAACTCTCCGGCCGCTGAACTCACACAACAGCCCTGATGAGGTGTGTGTGTGTGTGTGTGTGTGTGTGTGTTCTGACCTGCAGACGGACCCATCGCTCCAGAACTCTCCGGCCGCTGAACTCACACAACAGCCCTGATGAGGTTGTGTGTGTGTGTGTGTGTGTGTGTGTTCTGACCTGCAGACGGACCCATCGCTCCAGAACTCTCCGGCCGCTGAACTCACACAACAGCCCTGATGAGGTGTGTGTGTGTGTGTGTGTGTGTGTGTGTGTGTGTTCTGACCTGCAGACGGACCCATCGCTCCAGAACTCTCCGGCCGCTGAACTCACACAACAGCCCTGATGAGGTTGTGTGTGTGTGTGTGTGTTCTGACCTGCAGACGGACCCATCGCTCCAGAACTCTCCGGCCGCTGAACTCGCACAACAGCCCTGATGAGGTGTGTGTGTGTGTGTGTGTGTGTGTGTGTGTGTGTGTTCTGACCTGCAGACGGACCCATCGCTCCAGAACTCTCCGGCCGCTGAACTCACACAACAGCCCTGATGAGGTTGTGTGTGTGTGTGTGTGTGTGTGTGTGTGTGTGTGTGTGTGTTCTGACCTGCAGACGGACCCATCGCTCCAGAACTCTCCGGCCGCTGAACTCACACAACAGCCCTGATGAGGTTGTGTGTGTGTGTGTGTGTGTGTTCTGACCTGCAGACGGACCCATCGCTCCAGAACTCTCCGGCCGCTGAACTCACACAACAGCCCTGATGAGGTTGTGTGTGTGTGTGTGTGCGTGTGTGTTCTGACCTGCAGACGGACCCATCGCTCCAGAACTCTCCGGCCGCTGAACTCGCACAACAGCCCTGATGAGGTGTGTGTGTGTGTGTGTGTGTGTGTTCTGACCTGCAGACGGACCCATCGCTCCAGAACTCTCCGGCCGCTGAACTCACACAACAGCCCTGATGAGGTTGTGTGTGTGTGTGTGTGTGTGTGTGTTCTGACCTGCAGACGGACCCATCGCTCCAGAACTCTCCGGCCGCTGAACTCACACAACAGCCCTGATGAGGTTGTGTGTGTGTGTGTGTGTGTGTGTTCTGACCTGCAGACGGACCCATCGCTCCAGAACTCTCCGGCCGCTGAACTCACACAACAGCCCTGATGAGGTTGTGTGTGTGTGTGTGTGTGTGTGTGTGTGTGTGTGTGTGTGTGTGTTCTGACCTGCAGACGGACCCATCGCTCCAGAACTCTCCGGCCGCTGAACTCGCACAACAGCCCTGATGAGGTGATGCAGAAGGTGCTGTTGGACTTCGGCCCGCGTCCACACGCCACACCACAGAAGAAGTTGTTCTGCATCTCCCCGAGGAGCGCAGAGCGACCCATCAGCGGCATCGGCTGCAGAGCATCATGGGACGGTTCATCAACGGATCAAAAATGGCTGCCATGTCACAGACACGGGAAACAGCAGTGCGTCTAACATTGCATCCTAAACTTAAGATTTCTAAATCTTCTTCACTTATTAATAAGCAAGGTAGAAGGTTTAATGAATCCCCTACTTTTGCTTTCACTCCAACACCTGGTTTGACGCCCTCTGCCTTGCTAATACTGTGTGTTATTATCTGCTCGTACCGCTACCTTTCGCTACATGAGGAAAACGGCAGAATTTTCCTTCCAGCCGCAAGAAGCCAACATCTTTTGTTCTCTAGCTTCCTGAACAATAGCCACTCGAGAGCAAAAACGACAACTAAGGGCGATACCGCCTCAACATTGGACTCCCGCACGGGGCTGCTGCATTTTGCCGTGATACTTTTACTAGCTGGTGATGTCGAGCTAAACCCTGGGCCTCTCGTACCCGAGATGTTAACCTCACCGGTACCTCCAGGGAGGATGCCTGCGGCTCTAAGCGAGGTTATGTTGAGATTAATTACACCTGCTGGTCTTGAGCCGAAAACATTACTATCAGCAGTTTCCAGTGGTCTAGTACCAAGTCTGACCTCACTGGCGACTCTTGGTGGACTAGCATCGCTAGCCGGGGGACAAAGACAACCGGGGGATTATTATTACCATCAATGGCGTTCGGCGGGATCGCGCCGGCGACTACCGGCCCAGTAGCTGAGAGGTTGACGGTGTTAGCTGGGAGATTAGCACCACCAGCAGTTATCGATGGATCATCACTAAGGCTATCGACACCAGCGGCTCCCAGCGGGCTGGCAGCAGGGGAAAAAATATCACCGGTGGCACCTAGCAGACCAGCCCAAAGGATAACTTCGTCAGCGGCTTCCAGCGGGGTCGCGACGACGGCCACCAGCCCAGAAGTTGAGAGGTTTTCCCCGTCACCAATGTTATCTACGGGGCTAACATCATCAGCAGCTAGCAGCGACTTAGTGCCAAGGCTATCTCCGTTAGCGGTATGCAGCGACTACTCAAACATCAATGACTGCACAAAGGTAAAATTCAGAAACCCGGCCTGTATTAAAAAAACATAGCAGATCTAAAATATTCCAGACTCTCAATCAATCGAGAACAATCTGGGACTCTACCTATAAACCTAAGGGACTGCTATGTGGACATTTAAATGTTAGAAGTCTCGGAAATAAGCGTGAACAACTAGAGCACATCCTAGGTGATTCAAATATTGATTGTTTAGGATTATCTGAAACTTGGTTGAAACCAACATCAGCTGAAGCCCTGGTAGCTATGCCTGGGTATCATGTGTTTAGAAACAACAGGGAGAAAGGCAAAGGTGGCGGAGTATTGCTTTATGTTAGAAATACCTGGACTTGTAGACAGCTAGAATGGTCAACTGATATTACATTTGATTGTGTCGGTGTGGAAATCACTCTATCAAATGAAATGTCTTTTATTTTAATATGCCTATATCGACACCCATCCATGAAGGTAGATTTTTATGACCAGCTAAAAAACGTGCTGAAATCCTGTGACCAAAACAACGAGATTATAATTATAGGTGATTTTAATATAAATTGGGATGATAAACATGGTAGGAAAAATCTCAAACGATCCACAGACTATTTTAACTTAGAACAACTTATTGAAAAGCCAACTAGAATAACAAATAACTCCCAGACAAGAATAGACCTTCTGTTCAGCAATAAGCCAAACCGAATTATTAAGACTTTTAATTTTTTTACTGGTTTATCAGACCATAACATGATTTTATTTTCTAGGAAGCTTTCAAAAAAGAGGCATCTAAAATTAAATAGTGCTCTTCATTCCTCCGATGTTAAATTAAATTTTATACCTAAGAATCAAACACAGAATCTTAATACAGCCTTGAAAGTGGTTGATTGGGAGGAAATATTATGCTCAAATAATATAGAAAGCAGTTGTAACTCTTTTATTAACAAGCTTAAAGAGGTAATGTCCTCCTTCACCTGTAGGGGGAGTGGAGGGGCTAAGAAGAGAAATCATTTACCATGGTTAAATCAAACCTGTAAAAATTTATTAAAAATTAGAGATGTGCTGCTTAAACAATATCTGAAATCTGGTTTGTCCACTGACAGGGAAAAATTCACACATGCACGTAATAAAGTTACACAAACTTTAAGAAAAGCTAAAGCAGACTTTTTTGTTTCCATTATAGAAAATACTAGAGGTAATGGGAAAAAAACATGGCAAATTTTAAATAAATTATTAGGTAAACATAATAAAAAGGAAATTAAAGCCATTGAGTTAGCTGTGGATAATGCCCTGATTAGAGATCCTACGATCGTGGCAAACACTTAATAATTATTTTATAGACAGTATATCTGAAATAACAAGGTCCATTGTTCCTTCTAATATTTTACCTCGACTATTAAATGAAGATCAGCCCATCTTTCAGATACAAAACATAACAGAGGCAGAGGTAATAAAGATCATTGCTGCGCTCAAGAACTCCAAAGCTATGGATGTCCATGGTATTGACAATAACTTTTTAAAAACTCATAACGATGCCTTGGTACAACCTATTACTCTTATGGTTAATCAATCAATCAATCAAAGGGCAGTTCCGGCAACTTGGAAAGAGGCCATTATTACACCCATCTTTAAATCAGGACCAAAAACACAGGTCGCCAACTACCGGCCACGCATCCTGCCAATCATTTCTAAAGTGGCTGAAAAGTGGATAGCAAAACAACTTGTTGAACATCTGGATAAAGGTTTTACCCCACTGCATCGTATGCAGTTCGGTTTCCGGCCCAATCATTCCACTGAGTCAGCGAATTGCTTTCTGATTGAACAGATCAAGTATTTATTGGATAGGAGTCCTTGTGTAGGAGCTGTATTTTTAGACCTTAAAAAGGCTTTTGATACAGTTAACCATCAAGTACTGCTGACCAAACTCACACATTTTAACTTTTCTACAGATGCTATATCATGGTTTCAATCATATTTATCAAACAGAACACAATGTGTTAATATAGATGGTGTTAAATCTCCTTCCCTTAGCAATCATGTTGGAGTTCCGCAGGGCTCAATTCTCGGACCTCTATTGTTCTCAATGTACATTAATGATCTTCCAGCTGCTTGTCCTGACTGTAATGTGCAGATGTATGCGGATGACGCTGTGATCTTTATACATGGCAAAGATGAAAAGATAATAGCTACAAACCTTACAAATTCACTAACTAAAGTTCAAAACTGGCTAAATCAAATTTGTCTCACTCTTAATACTAAAAAGACCGTTGTGATGATGTTTACAAAAAAAAAACCTGTGAAGCCAAATACTTTAAAAACTGAATGTAAGACACTCATTGAACAACTACCAACAAGAAGTAGATCTTCTGTGTTTTTGGGAGGGGAGGAATTGGAGTTGGTAGCCCAGTTCAAGTACCTTGGGGTTATACTAGATTCAAACCTCACTTTCAAAAAACACATACAAAAGGTATCCAATACTATAAAATTTAATCTACAAAATTACAAACAAATCAGATCCTACATTACAACCGAGGCTGCTAAATCATATCTCCATTGTATGATTTTTTCCCACATTGAATACTGCTTCATAGTTTGGTCTTTTGCTGGAGTTATTGCATTAAAACCCATTGTTCAACTATATAAAAAAGCAGTCAAGGTATTTGACAGGAAACCACAGTCGTTTCACCTTTGTCCAATTCTTGAGAAGTATCAACTACTAAATTTTGAAAATCTTAAAATTTTTAAAAATAGCTGTCTTATTTATAAATCTATGAATGGAATCGCCCCACCACCCCTGGGGGATTTTATCAAAAAGAGAAATAGCAAGACGAGGACTAGATCATTTACCCGGGGGGATTGTGAAGTACTATTTAGAAAATCTTCGTTTGCACAAAATGTCCTCTCTATTAAAGGCTGCACAAATTGGAATAGTATACCAACGGTAATTAGAGAGAGCCCCACTTTTGTTTCATTTAAGAAAAATCTTAAAAGATGGCTCAATAATAATCAAAAATGTAATCATTAAGTATGCAGGTAAAATTTGATAGGTAGTTTTATTTATATATTTATAATAAGCACTTTGGGATGTCTATGTACAGGCATTTATGCACTTTAAATTAATATTACAATAAGTACAATAAGGTATAGGAACTTTTAATGTTTTTTTTAGCTATATATGTATATTTGTTGATATGTATATTGTCTGTTTGTTTTTTGGTTTGTATTTGTTTATGTTTGGGACTACGGATGGAAATTAGCATTGTGCTAAATCCGGCGTATTTACGTTCAACTTTGATTGTACGTTCATGAATATGCACTGTCCCATTTAAATAAATAAATTGAAAATTGAAATGTTGTCGTTTTGCTGTGACCTCTCAATAAGGGGGGGTCAAAGGTCATAGACGTACCTTATGAGAGTGTGAGGGTTCCAGATACCAGAAGCGGACGTGTCTGTTCCCCGTGGTGACGAAGTGAGAGCTGTCCTCTGAGAACGACACCGAAGTCACCTTACTGGACACCTTATTAGCAGCTAGCAGAGTGTGCTTCTGCAGGACCAGAGTAAACCACATATAATTGAGCTCAGGGACGGGTGGATGGATCAGTGGATGGGTGGGGTGATGGACGGATGGGTGGATGGATGGATGGGTGGGTGGATCAGTGGATGGATGGACGGATGGGTGGGTGGATCAGTGGATGGATGGACGGACGATGGATGGACGGATGGATCAGTGGATGGATGGGTGGGTGGGTGGTTGGTTGATTGGATGGGTGGATGAATGGATGGGTGGGGGGATGGACAGATGGGTGGATGGGTGGGTGGGTGGGTGGATGGATGGGTCAGTGGATGGGTGGATGAATGATGGATGGACGGATGGATCAGTGGATGGATGGGTGGGTGGGTGGTTGGTTGATTGGATGGGTGGATGAATGGATGGGTGGGGGGATGGACAGATGGGTGGGTGGGTGGGTGGATGGATGGGTCAGTGGATGGGTGGGGGGATGGATGGGTCAGTGGATGGGTGGGGGGATGGATGGGTGGATGGATGGACGGATGGATGGACGGACAGATGGGTGGGTGGATCAGTGGATGGATGGACGGATGGGTGGGTGGATGGATGGACGGATGGGTGGGTGGATCAGTGGATGGATGGACGGATGGGTGGATGGATGGACGGATGGGTGGGTGGATCAGTGGATGGATGGACGGACGATGGATGGACGGATGGATCAGTGGATGGATGGGTGGGTGGTTGGTTGATTGGATGGGTGGATGAATGGATGGGTGGGGGGATGGACAGATGGGTGGATGGATGGATGGATGGGTGGGTGAATGGATGGGTGGGTGGATGGATGGGTCAGTGGATGGGTGGGGGGATGGATGGATGGGTGGATGGATGGGTCAGTGGATGGGTGGGGGGGGTGGACAGATAGGTGGATGGATGGATGGATGGACGGATGGGTGGATGGATGGATGGACGGATGGGTGGATGGATGGATGGATGGATGGGTGGGTGGTTGGTTGATTGGATGGGTGGATGAATGGATGGGTGGGGGGATGGACAGATGGGTGGGTGGGTGGGGGGATGGATGGGTCAGTGGATGGATGGGTGGGTGGGTGGTTGGTTGATTGGATGGGTGGATGAATGGATGGGTGGGGGGATGGACAGATGGGTGGGTGGGTGGGGGGATGGATGGATCAGTGGATGGATGGGTGGGTGGGTGGTTGGTTGATTGGATGGGTGGATGAATGGATGGGTGGGGGGATGGACAGATGGGTGGGTGGGTGGGGGGATGGATGGGTCAGTGGATGGGTGGGGGGATGGATGGGTGGATGGATGGACGGATGGATGGACGGACAGATGGGTGGGTGGATCAGTGGATGGATGGACGGATGGGTGGATGGATGGACGGATGGGTGGGTGGATCAGTGGATGGATGGACGGATGGGTGGATGGATGGACGGATGGGTGGGTGGATCAGTGGATGGATGGACGGACGATGGATGGACGGATGGATCAGTGGATGGATGGGTGGGTGGTTGGTTGATTGGATGGGTGGATGAATGGATGGGTGGGGGGATGGACAGATGGGTGGATGGACGGATGGATGGGTGGGTGAATGGATGGGTGGGTGGATGGATGGGTCAGTGGATGGGTGGGGGGATGGATGGATGGGTGGATGGATGGGTCAGTGGATGGGTGGGGGGGGTGGACAGATAGGTGGATGGATGGATGGATGGACGGATGGGTGGATGGATGGATGGACGGATGGGTGGATGGATGGATGGGTGGATGGATGGATGGGTGGATGGGTGGATGGACAGATGGATGGATTGGTAGGGGGATGGACAGATGGGTGTATGGATGGGTGTATGGATGGACGGGTGGGTGGATGGATGGGTGCGTGGATGGATGGGTGGATGGATGGGTCAGTGGATGGGTGGGGGGATGGGCAGATTGATGGGGGGATGGATGGGTCCGTGGATGGATGGATGGATGGATGGATGGACGAGTGGATGGATGGATGGATGGATGGATGGATGGATGGATGGGTCCGTGGATGGATGGATGGATGGATGGGTGGATGGATGGATGGGTCCGTGGATGGATGGATGGGTGGATGGATGGACGAGTGGATGGATGGATGGGTGGATGGATGGATGGGTGGATGGATGGACGAGTGGATGGATGGGTGGATGGATGGACGAGTGGATGGATGGATGGATGGATGGATGGACGAGTGGATGGATGGATGGATGGATGGATGGGTCCGTAGATGGATGGATGGGTGGATGGATGGACGAGTGGATGGATGGGGGGTGGATGAGTGGATGGATGGACGAGTGGATGGATGGGGGGTGGATGAGTGGATGGATGGACGAGTGGATGGATGGATGGATGGATGGATGGATGGGTGGATGGATGGACGAGTGGATGGATGGGGGGTGGATGAGTGGATGGATGGACGAGTGGATGGATGGACGAGTGGATGGATGAGTGGATGGATGGATGGATGGATGGATGAGTGGATGGATGGGGGGGTGGATGGATGGGGGGGGGTGGATGAGTGGATGGGTAACAGGGCATAATGGATAATCAGTACCTTCCAGTCCCACAGGTTCAAGCTCATGTCGTGCTGTGATCCGACGCTCACGATGTATTTGCCGTTTGGTGAAAACGCCACACAGGAGATGCTGTATTTGTGCTCCAGCATCTCCGACACCCGCGTCCCCTCGGACACGTCCCACACGCTCACAGCGGGAAGATGACCACTCTGAGGACGCAGAAATAGCGTAATGACGTAGAAATAGCGTAATGATGTAGAAATAGCGTAATGATGTAGAAATAGCGTAATGATGTAGAAATAGCGTAATGACGTAGAAATAGCGTAATGACGTAGAAATAGCGTAATGACGTAAAAATAGCGTAATGACGTAGAAATAGCGTAATGACGTAGAAATAGCGTAATGACGTAGAAATAGCGTAATGACGTTGAAATAGCGTAATGACGTAGAAATAGCGTAATGACGTAGAAATAGCGTAATGACGTAGAAATAGCGTAATGACGTAGAAATAGCGTAATGACGTAGAAATAGCGTAATGACGTAGAAATAGCGTAATGATGTAGAAATAGCGTAATGACGTTGAAATAGCGTAATGACGTAGAAATAGCGTAATGATGTAGAAATATCGTAATGTCGTAGAAATAGTGCAATGACGTGATGCGCTGAATGAGCTGTCCTCCTGATGAATAAAGTGTGGTATAAACGAGTGTGTCGTCCTCCTATAATCCTCCTCTTCTGCGTGTGTGGAGTGGAGCAGGACAACGGCCCTCCAGTGCTGCTTCAGACTCTCACACACACACGACTGGTTTTGGCCATTTTTACTGTGATCAATATTAGCAGCGGCACAACGGCTCATATGATCATTATCTACAAATTATGACCAGAAATGCATCAATATTAAGTCTGCTGTTTAAAACAA
Source organism: Abramis brama (assembly GCF_963993115.1). Lineage (NCBI taxonomy): Eukaryota > Metazoa > Chordata > Actinopteri > Cypriniformes > Leuciscidae > Abramis > Abramis brama. The sequence goes on along the minus strand of NC_139980.1, from coordinate 35,926,970 downwards.
ATAAAGATGTAGGAGAATAGTTATTATGCGCAGACATCAGGAAACTCTGTATATTCGTGCAGTGTGCGCATGTCAAAAAATATATTCTGATTTGAAGCTTGTGACATATAAACACACACATCAACCCGATCACATGTTTAGCGTTCATGTAAACACTACAATCAAAAACAAAAGTTGTGCATGTAGACGACACCACTGAGAACTAAACGTGTGATTGATTGAGTCTCTCACCTCTCCAGTGACGAGAAACCTGCCATCCGACGAGAAGGACAATGTGCTGATGGCTTTCCTGAATATGGACAATATTCACAACATGCATATTAATGAAGACATGTTCATCTGTCTTTAGTGTGTAATGCTGCTGATTGAGCTTGAAAAAGTTTCTCAAAGTTCTTCTCAATATCAGTGTCAGTGTTTCTGAACTCCTGAAACGCCTCCTAGTCTTGAGTTTCTTCCGGGAACGAACACGTCACAATATTCCACATTATAATAATTCATACGCAGAATAAAGGGGCGGGGCCTGGTTGAGTGAGTTAGTAGTGTGTTAATCTGGCAGTTATGGAAAGGGGCGGGACATTTCCCAAACACACTCAAAGCGCTCGACCAATCACAACACACTGCTCCAGCCGACCAATCAGAGCACAGTGTGCTTTTCAGAAGGAGGGGCTTCATAGAGACAGGAAGTAAACAGGGCGTTACTGACAGACTGGGAAGAGAGGAGCCGCAACAATGGAGAATATGAGGAGAATAATCAACATTCAAGCAGGAAAACCTGTTCTAGTAGAGCCTGAAAACATCAGAGGCATTAAAGGGGTAAATGTGTTTGTGAATGGCTTGTGATGTCGTGTCTGTTCACCTGGATGAGCTGATGAGATGCTGTTGTGTGTTCTTGGCCGGGTTCAGTAACACAACGACGCACCTGAATGAAACACACAGAAACAACACTGCGTTCAATCCACAAGTTCGTTTACAGGACTAGAGCTTTAAATCATTTTTGTGTTTTCAGTAAAAGCTGGTTAATCGCTGTAATGCTCCTGGGAAAGCACCTGGAGATCGGCTTTCCTTAAACTTATCAACAAACCAATAAAACACTAGAAGAGGCTCACGCAAGATTGAAAGATATTAACTCATGTTTTCTGACAAAATGTAAGTTTGAGCTTAAAACAAGAACAAATATCTGCCAATGTGGTCAGAAAAATAATCTTAAAGTCCCTGTGGTGAAATCCAGCTTTTAACCCTAAAACAGGCAACGTGACTCACGAGTCAAATAGTTTTTGTCGTCTTTTTTGGGGCCTAAGAACGATTTTTTCATCAAATCCTTTTATCATTTATCACAGCCTGGTCTGTCTAAATCCAACATGGCTACCGGTGGTGCAGGACATTCAGATTTTGAGGAAAGTAAATATATATTAAACTTACTTATCTTCTGGAAAAATAATAATAATACTGCTAACATTAATTGTGAACATTGTCTTAAGGTGCTGAAGAAGAAAATGAATTATGTTGTTCATGTTGTTATTTAGCACGTTTTGAAATATATGTGACTCCTGTCCTGAGTCACGTTGCCTGTTTAGGGTATAAAAAAGGGATTAACTATCATTTTGACTATCTGTGTATTTTGAGTTTTTAATTCACTATATTACAATTAAATCCTAATCTAATCATGACAAACTATATATCGTTGGAAAGGTCTAAGACTCCTAAATAGATATTCTAGCTCTGTTTTTTGTTACGAATTATGCAGGAACAGTAATAGATGGATTTATGACAAGAGTGCACCTCAAAAAATCTACATCATAACAGGAGTTCTGGCGTTTGTCGCAAAAAGTCGACGCACACACTTTTAATAATTGAAACTTTGGTTTTCATGCTAAAAGTTCATAATAAAACATATAATCTAGTATTTGTCAATAAAAAAATGATAAAATAATATTATCCTCTAAAATATAATATTATCTTTTTATCACCTTTTTTATTACATCACATATTTTAGTAGTTATCATAAATTAGGTATCATTTGAAAGCTTACAAACTCAGAATTCATCCTGTGAAAACCGCTTTGAAATTGGAGTTTGCGTTACCATAGAAACGGTAGTCTAAATTATTTTCTCTGGCTCCACCCCTTTTGGGCGTAATCATGTTTCATAATTTATGATCAAAACCTTTTCTAATCTTGACAAAATATTGTCAGAAAGGTCTGAGTCTCAAGGTTTGATATTTTGTGACAGAAGTGATATTTGGACAGAAATGTATTAATTTGTTACAGCAGAATGCATACAATTAAATTCAATGGAATGTATGTCACCCGGTGGCTATTTCTGGTATTACGCCTAAACAAAATCTCATGGGAACTTCAAGTTTTGTGATATCAACTTCAAATTTGGAACAAAACATGGTTAGATATATGGCTTTGATTTTATATTATTTTTAGAGTAGAGTATTTTGTAAAATAGATATTTTATATAAAAGAATATTAAGTACAGTATACTTGATTTACTGTAAATTTAAACTTCCATAACTTTTTCATACTTTCATTTTTTTAAGTGCTTTCACTTCAGCAATAATCTGCAGAGTGTTTTCTTTAAAACAAGACCAAACTTAGGTCTATACCCAAAAGCATTCTTGAATTACAACCATTTAAGTTTGAATAGTGCATTTTAATGTCCATTCTCAAAAAGGGGGTGACAGTTAAGGGGTTAAAGTACCATTTTTATGGTAACCCGGGGTCCGATTTCAAAACAGTTTTCACAGGCTGGATCTTGAGTTCATAAGCTTTCGAATGATATATAATTTGTCAACATTATATCAGGAGAAGTATAGGATATAATTGTTTTAAACATGCAATGGCAGTTACAGTTATAGATTTGGTCCTTTTTTTATACCCTAAACAGGCAACGTGACCTGGGAGTCACAACTCATAAAATTCAAAATATATCAAATATTTCAAAAATTATTTTGGATATGTATTACTTAAGTCCAGATGATATAAAAAATTACATGAAATTATGTTTTGCTTATCATTTTCTACTCTTGCCTGTTTAAGGGTTAATTTTGTTTATGTGTCTATGTGGTGTTTTTAATCTGCTTTAAGACAAAGCATGTGTAAATTCATAAGTCGACTCCATTGCTGAGTATTTCCTCCTTAAAACTGCAGTGAACCAAAGACAGTCTCAAAAACACGCTTTGAAATCGCTGGTGTTTCTGACGTCACAAACTACCTTGTAACCAATCAGATCAACGTGTGATCGTCAACCAGTGGATCTCTGAGCTGAGTGAGTGAGTGGAGGCGGGGCTCATTTGCATATTCATAGAACTGCGCATACTAAATGAGGCAAGGGTGTCGAGTTACATTCAAGATATTTTAAGGCATGAAGACATTTATTCCAAGGAAAAAACTTTTAAATTTGTCAGTTTGGTGATCAGAGAAGAGTTTTAAGGGATACAGTTATTGACTACAGCTGGACTTTAAACCAAAGGCAAAAAAAATTTTTTTCTGACCTCACTGGCAGATATTTGTTATTGTTTTAAGCACAAACTCACTTTATTTTGATGATTTTTTCAGAAAGCAACACTTAATATTGTGCTTCTCCAGTAAATGTATCTTGATTTAAGAATGTTTATATATTTATGCTGGAAAACAAGACAGAAACACTGAGGAACATGTTTAGCAGTGATGAACAGACTGTGTATTCACTTACAGGCCGTTCCCCCAATGAAGGTGTAGGTGTGGGTGCGTGTGTGTGTGTGTGTGTGTGTGTCCAGTATCTCACCCAGCTGGATAAGCTACAGTTCCTGAAGACGGATCGCATGTTAAGCCGCTGTTCCCTGCAGTCGTGATGCCCAGAACCTTCTCTAACGTCACCTGATAAACACACGTTCCCACATCAACGACTACACAATCAACACACACAGGGATTAAAGTGAAGATCACTGTATTACACACACAACAAAACATTTATTAACCCTCATCCTTCCCTCGGGTCATTAAAAAAAAAAAAAAATGTAATTGAGTGTTCATCAGAGGGGTCAAGACCCCAGGACTTTTGTCGCACTTGAACCACGAATACACACTTTTTTTTAATGGATTCGAGGAGTTTTGTGGTTGAAATTTAAAAAAGTAATAAATCCTCCACACTCGGGTCAATCTGACCCTTAGGAATGAATGGAATGATTCAGTTCACATAGAAAAACCTAAAAATGATCCATTCCAAATTCAAACTAAAAATGTTAAAACTTTAGCAAAAAATTATTTTATAATGTCTGCATGTGTATCTGAATGGCTTTAGGACCCAGTGGAACAGCTCATTTGCTCCATATAGAGATATAAGGCCATCTAGAGTCATGAAATATCATGATATATTATTATTTTCCACAAGAGGTTAAAGACTCCCAATGTAAGATATTTAGAGCTGAATTAAAAGGATTATGCTTGAAATTGTGTTGAGTTTAAGTTGAAAGAATGTGAGGAATATGCTTAAATTACTATTTATTTATTATTTACTGATCAAATCTAGTAATTTAAAGGTAAATAAAAAAAAAATAAAAAAAATCTCCAAATAAAAAACGCATTAAAAAATTAGACAAAATATTATCAAACTGAAATAAAATAAGCTTTCTGAAAAACGAAAAAAAAATAATATAATTTTAGGGCTTCGGGCTTTTTGACCCGCGAGGGAAGGATGAGAGTTTACACAGACACACATTAAACAAGATTATAAATATTTCCATGCATTTCAATGTACTGTGGGAAATATTCGCAGCTAGATAACTCTTTCTCTCCACAGATTCATGAGCTCGAAGTGAACACAGGAGCATGATGGGAATGTGCTGATGATGAGTTTAGGGTTTGTCAATATCATTGACTCTTCACTCTCAGAAACTCAAACATTTGCCCTTTTGCTCCTGTTCTTACCACAGAAAACATCATCATCATCATCATCATCATCATCAGTGATGAATGAAACAACAGATGAAAAGACTACTAATCAGCCATTAAACGAATCAGACAAAGACAATCAACATATATCGATCAAATGATACAAAATCATCAGTCGCGGTTTATTTAATGTTTCCTTTGATGTTTGTTGCAGTGATGAAACTTTTATAATTGTAACAAATGAATGTAACAATCCTCAAACTCATCAAAACAACAAGCTGCAGTTTGTTAAATGTATCATTTAATGTTTGTTACAGTGATGAAAGAGTGTTCAGCACTGAGACTGATAGACTGTTCTCTAAACGAGTTCTGAGTCTCTTTACCTGTCTTCTGCTCAGACTGTCTGTGGCGCTTCTCCTCTTCCTCAGTCTGATGGACGGAGAGCGAAGGAGACTTTTAATGCGACTCTTGATGGTAAAAGCCTCCATATCCTTCAGCTTCACAGAGACCAGATCATGAAGACATGCATTAGTGTCAAACTCCAGTAATACTACAGTAAAGTCAAAGTCAAGCGAGTCCTGAGTTTGAATCACTAGTCATCCACTCATCACGAGCACGAGCCTGCGCGCCTCCGCTAATCAGCGAGTCCTGCGATCTGATTGGCCTTCGAGACGCATGACGTTTCGCTGTGTTTACATATTTATGAGCACCTAACAGAGATAATACCTCAATGTGAAATGTTCTAACATTTATGACTTTCATATTTAAATGACTTAAAACATTTAAGACTTTTATATTTAATATTTGTGCATGCATAAACATTTATAGAAACAATACAAATAAGCACTAGTGTGGCATAACTGTAAATGAGGACACTATTTTAAAATGGGTATGCAAGTACATCTTTTTTGTGCGTGTGAAATATTAGTCCTTAGTTCAATTTTTTTGAATACTTATAATTTTTAAATAAAATATTTATAATGAATAATGGATGAATGGGTTTAATGATTTAAAATGCTTATGCATGTATATAACTACTCATATTTTGTTAAAAATTAGGCCTTTTGTGTACATGCCTTTCTAAGGATTTCATGCATATTTAATATTTTTTGAATATATATTTTAAAATATATTTATATAATGCAGTACATGCGTAAACATTTGTAGAAAAAATACGAATATGCACTAATGTGCCATAACTGTAAATTTGAAATAATTTACAAATGCTTATGCAAGTAAATCATATTTTTTGTTGTGAAAAATTAGGCCTTTTGTGAACACGTCTGGTTTCTAAGGATTTCATGCATATTTAATATATTTTTAATATTTATGTAATTTAAAAATAAATATATAATGAATTTATATATTTTTAATAATTATATAATGCATTATACGCATAAACATTTGTAGAAATATGAATAAGCATTAATGTGCCAAACATGTAAATTATTGAGAACACTATTTTAAAATGCTTATGCATGTAAATCATAACTGCTCATATTTTGTTAAAAATTAGGCCTCTTGTGTGCATGCCTGATTTTACATGCAGCGCCTCAGAACTGAAAGAAACCCGTTCACACGCATCACTTCCTGTCAGGCATGAGAAGTAACTCCCGTTAAAAACTGAAATGTTGCTACATTTATAAAGGCAGAACAATAAAACAACCAAAACATTTATGGATATCAATTTTATTTTTGCACAAGGCCATAATATGAACCCGATCCTGAGGCCATTTCAATATGATAAAGAGGGTGAATGTGCATAATTTACAAACAGACAAAACTTCACAAGATTAATGCATGAAGATCAATCTGGACGAGGTATTTTCCAGATCTCTTAGACTAATTTAATGATTACAACGAACACAGGCCTCACCAACACAAGCATGATTCATAAATCACAAAAATAAATCTGCTTTAACAAAAAAATAAACATATAATCCATAGACTGTGCAAAAATGTTTAGTATTAAACAAGAAGACAGAAATATCTCCCCAATGTGGGTTAACGAGCTCATTATCAAGTCATAACCTGAGTGATATTTACACATAACTGCTTTTTACAAAGACTGTACAAAAAACAAACAAAAAATTCTACCCATCATTAACAGAAAATGAAAGTATTTAGAGACATTAATCACATGAGAACGAGGGGTTTGCCTTGGTTTCGACTCCAGAACTCTTGTTTTTACTATGGTATTCTTACGGTGAAGGAACCGGGATCACGTCTCATTCATGAGGATGAATCTGAATCACGGACTGATGAAGGACTGGTTTAGGACTGGTGAAGGACTGGTGAAGGACTGGTTTAGGACTGATGAAGGACTGGTTTAGGACTGGTGAAGGACTGAAGGACTGGTTTAGGACTGGTGAAGGACTGGTTTAGGACTGGTGAAGGACTGGTTTAGGACTGGTGAAGGACTGGTTTAGGACTGGTGAAGGACTGGTGAAGGACTGGTTTAGGACTGGTGAAGGACTGGTTTAGGACTGGTGAAGGACTGGTTTAGGACTGATGAAGGACTGGTTTAGGACTGATGAAGGACTGGTTTAGGACTGATGAAGGACTGGTTTAGGACTGGTGAAGGACTGGTTTAGGACTGATGAAGGACTGAAGGACCGGTTTAGGACTGGTGAAGGACTGGTGAAGGACTGCAGGACTATGTTGGGCAGGCGTGAGTGTCTCTTCGCCACTGAAAACACAAAGATTGATGAACGTTTTCATTTTTATACAGGAACGCTGGATTGATCATCTGAGCTCACCTGACTGAGGCGTTTCTGATGAAGGAGCTGCTGATTTCTGTTCAACATGTAATTCTGTTCCCGCCACTGAAAGAGTCAGAAAACAGTGTGAGTTTCACCCTATAGAGCTGCTGTATCATATTTCATAGGCCTATAATATCTGCTGATTTCTGGTCTGATGCTGATATCTGGTCTGATGCTGATTTCTGTTCTGATGCTGATATCTGGTCTGATGTTGATTTCTGTTCTGATGCTGATTTCTGTTCTGATGCTGATATCTGTTCTGAGGCTGATTTCTGTTCTGAGGCTGATGCTGATTTCTGTTCTGATGCTGATTTCTGTTCTGAGGCTGATATCTGTTCTGACGCTGATATCTGTTCTGATGTTGATTTCTGTTCTGAGGCTGATTTCTGTTCTGAGGCTGATACCTGTTCTGATGCTGATTTCTGTTCTGATGCTGATATCTGTTCTGATGCTGATTTCGGGTCTGATGCTGATATCTGGTCTGATGTTGATTTCTGTTCTGATGCTGATATCTGTTCTGATGCTGATTTCTGTTCTGATGCTGATATCTGTTCTGATGCTGATATCTGTTCTGATGCTGATATCTGGTCTGATGTTGATTCTGTTCTGATGCTGATTTCTGTTCTGAGGCTGATATCTGTTCTGATGCTGATTTCTGTTCTGAGGCTGATTTCTGTTCTGAGGCTGATATCTGTTCTGAGGCTGATTTCTGTTCTGAGGCTGATGCTGATTTCTGTTCTGATGCTGATTTCTGTTCTGATGCTGATTTCTGGTCTGATGCTGATATCTTGTCTGATGTTGATTTCTGTTCTGATGCTGATATCTGTTCTGATTTCTGTTCTGATACTGATTTCTGTTCTGATGCTGATATCTGGTCTGATGTTGATTTCTGTTCTGATGCTGATATCTGTTCTGATGCTGATATCTGGTCTGATGCTGATTTCTGTTCCGATGCTGATACCTGTTCTGATGCTGATTTCTGTTCTGATGCTGATTTCTGTTCTGAGGCTGATATCTGGTCTGATGTTGATTTCTGTTCTGATGCTGATATCTGTTCTGAGGCTGATATCTGGTCTGATGTTGATTTCTGTTCTGATGCTGATATCTGTTCTGATGCTGATATCTGGTCTGATGTTGATTTCTGTTCTGATGCTGATACCTGGTCTGATGCTGATTTCTGTTCTGATGCTGATTTCTGTTCTGAGGCTGATATCTGGTCTGATGTTGATTTCTGGTCTGATGCTGATATCTGGTCTGATGTTCTGTGATCTGGTCTGATGCTGATATCTGGTCTGATGTTCTGTGATCTGGTCTGATGCTGATATCTGGTCTGATGCTGATATCTGGTCTGATGTTCTGTGATCTGGTCTGATGCTGATATCTGTTCTGATGTTGATTTCTGTTCTGAGGCTGATTTCTGTTCTGAGGCTGATACCTGTTCTGATGCTGATTTCTGTTCTGAGGCTGATATCTGTTCTGATGCTGATATCTGTTCTGATGCTGATTTCGGGTCTGATGCTGATATCTGGTCTGATGTTGATTTCTGTTCTGATGCTGATATCTGTTCTGATGCTGATATCTGGTCTGATGTTCTGTGATCTGGTCTGATGCTGATATCTGTTCTGATGCTGATTTCTGTTCTGATGCTGATATCTGGTCTGATGTTCTGTGATCTGGTCTGATGCTGATATCTGGTCTGGTCTGATGCTGTGTGCTGCTGTATTGTGTACCAGAGCGCTGTGAGATCAGGGTCTGATAATGAGAATGCTGCTGAATCAAAGCCCGTTTCTGTGCCATCAAAGACCTGCCGTGGTCCTCGAGAGCCACAACCACCCGACGAGCCTGAAACAGAGAAAATAAAACATCAATCATCAGGTTTCCATCCAAAGTTGTGATTTTAACTTATGCGCAAAATTGGAATATTGCATGAATCATATGCAAATAAAACAGTGTTTCCATCCCATGTGTTCAAGAGAACAAAATCATCGCTTCCTGGGAAATTGGCACAAAATATCACTAATAAAACAGTAAGTTTCTGCAATCGGCTGTTTTTCTCTCCATCATAAACGAGTGTGTCTCAGAGCGCCAGACGAAACACAGTAAACGCTGTCATGTTCTCTTGCGTTCGGATGCTGGTGTTCGGGAACACACTCGTGTGAGAGACGCTTCTGGAGGGAATTACACCAAATCATTCTGATCACACACTTTGACTCCGGCTTTTCAGAAACACCAAACCAACATTAGAGATGCTGAGATGCCATTGGTCCACTGGTTACTCCAGTTATCCAATCACAGCTGACGCTGAGTCACATGAGGTTTAAGGGATTTATTCACTAAATGTGTTTCTGCGTAGTTTATGCATCATGTCTTCTTATCGGATAAAACAATTATCCACCTCAAAGTTTTTTATGCACATTTTTAGAATTTATGCACATCTTAGTATTTCCATCCAGCATTTTTTTTAATGCGATATCCCAAAATTCACATAAAAATAGGTGGATGGAAACAGCTAATACTGATGTGTCACACGCAGCGATCAGTAATGATGACCGAATACACCCGTGACAGCAGAAACATGGCAAACGTTATACGCATCAATAATGATCACAATATTTTCCCAATGAATTTCCAGCATTGCTCATGAAGAACCGTCAGAGATGTTTGTGTGTGTGTGAGTGTGTGTGTGTGTGTGTGTGACGCACCTGACGGAGCAGGTCTTCAGTGCTCATGCTGTCGTCTTCATCAACACACAGTGTCCTCCTCAACGAATCCAAACTCTGATGCAACTCAACCTGACGCTTCCTTTCTCTCAGCGCTTGATTCAGACGAAACGTGCGCTTGTACAGAGGCAGATCTGACATCAACCGCACTGCATGATGGGACGCTTTTCCCACCAATTTAGCCTTTAGCTGGAAAAATAAAATAATCAGGTTTAACTGATACAAATATTTTATTTTTACTAAACCCGTGTATTTTTACTAGTGTAATCACCATGGGAAAATCTCAGAGTAAAACTGGGAGCTGTGAAAAACATGATTCACCAGATGAGAAGTTTATCTATGAATAATCTTTTTACTCTTTTAGTTCCTTTTATAACCGTTTTATTTTCCTTGCTTTTATTTTGTGATTATTTTAATTCCTTTCTGTGTAAAGCACTTAGTGTGTGAAATGTGCTGTATAAATAAACTAAACACAACAGCTCATGACAATCTTAAAACCTTTGCCTTAAGACTTTTTTGTAACCCTTAACAGTCACCCTCCTTTTTAAGCATATGCGTACAGTATATATTAATACGCACCAGTATACGGAGATGGAATGACTGTGGATTTTATTATATTATAAATGTTTGCTGATTGGAGATTTCGGTTAATGATGAATTAAATCATAAAAATATATATTTTTTAAATATGTATATATATTGTATTTATCATGTGACCATAACTGTGAACATGTATAATTAAATGATTGAAATATTAACTGAAAATCTCAATATTTTAGCTATATAGGTATGTATAAATATTAGGTTTCGGCTGACAGAAACATCTGTGCCTCAGTGAGCAAAACAAAGGAAACTGGGATATAAATAAATCAGAAGGAGACTCACGAGCCACTGCTGTGGAGCTGCTTGCTGTGTGTTCCTGAAGAGAGTAAACAGCAGATCAGCATCAGCAACACCAGCTGAGAGAATGTGAAAGGTGAAAGGTCACAAAGCTCATAACTGACTCACCGTCTGGCCTTGGCTCTCAAGCGGCAGATGATCCTCTCATCGTTCTCCTCGAACGTCTCGATGTCAACCTCGTCTTCACTGCTCTTCTCATTCTGGGATTAAAATATTGCACAATTTTAATTCAATTCAAGTTTATTTGTATCGCGCTTTCACAACACAGCTTTACAGAAGATGCTCGTCTCAGTTCAGGAAGTGTTCTGTAGTCAGTCAGAGATTAATGTGTCCACTCTCAGGCAGAAAACACATCTTTCTTTTCATAAATCATTACCTTTACATTTGTCAGTGGGTTTTGCAAATATTTAACCATTGAAAAGTATTAAGAAGTGCTTGTGACTAAAGTACGTGGATCCTCAAATTGTCGGTAAACCTCATAATATTGAGAATGAAGAGCCGCACGCAGTTTAGAACGTCTTTGCTTGTTTGCAATGCAATGGTGAGTAAAGAAGTGTTTGTTTGAATAAATACAGTGTTTTCTATACTCTATATTAGGGGTGTAACGGTACGTGTATTCGTACCGGACCGTTTCGGTACAGGGCTTTCGGTTCGGTGCACGTGTGTACCGAATGACCGAATGCAATATTTTGTGTGCGGAACATAGGTACATTTTCGTGTTTCCACACGAACATATTAAGTGGCGGAAGTCTCCGCGTTCAGCGCAAATCCCGCCCTGCAGCTGATTCTAAAGTTTTACATTCTCTGGTTTTACCCGTCGTCACTGTAACCTAAACCAATGAAATCGACTGCAGGGCGAAAAAAAGCTTTTCCGCTCCGTGTTAGACATGTGCCGGTATTCGGTAATGCGATAAATCGCGGTAATGAATATGCACGATATTGTTATCGCGGGCACTTCAAAATACCGTGAAAAATAATAGATCAGAATTTATATTTATAGAACGCGCATTAGCTTATTTTCCATCAACCGCTTAAACAAACACTGCGTATATGCTGCGCGTATAACACATGCGCACTCTGATGTAAACAATCCCCACACAAAGCACTGTGTGCATGCGGCCCAGTGCGCACTCTAGTTAATGTAAATAATCCTCACATGGAGAAGAAGCATGGCGGAAGGAGGAACGCTGCTGACGATTTATCCCCCTTCTAAAAGCAGGGCTGTCAACTCTACGCATTCAGCGTGAGACTCACGCAATCAACACTTTTCACATGCTCTCGCGCCACACATCCATTTTCTCATGCAGAGAAAAATCACGGAGCAAAGAGGACACTGACACCGACAGACTAGACAGAGCAGGTTACTTTTGATATGAAAAAAAATCTCAGCTCTCATGTTCTGTCCATTTTATTACGAAATTCAGACAATAAATACCGTTTTGGCGTTTGTAAATGTGACAGATCGCTGTAGCGCCTCAGTTCAAGTAAACCGATCCTCTGTTACTTTTTATTTAAAGATACAGTACAACTTACCGAAAGGTATTTATGCCTCATACATAATATCGATCAATCAGTGTTTTTCAACCACGGAAAGAGGTCAATAAAACTGCAGGTGAACAATTATGTCACAGAACGTTACATTTACCTCAGGAAAGCCAATTTAATGACCAAACACATTAGTTGACTAGAAAAAATAGCTAGAGGAGTATTTTGCTAAATATGTGCACTATATTACATTTGTATTATATTTTTACTTGTGTCATAATTTATTATAATGAAAACCAAATTGTATTTAATTTAATTTGTTAATTTTTAACCTTTAATAATTATAGCAATTAAAATATCGTGATAATACCGTATACCGTGATAAAAGCTCAATCAATTAATCGCAGCATGGAAATTTGATACCGGCACATGCCTACTCCGTGTGCGCCGCCGCACTCTCCGTTCCGTGTGTGTGTGTGTGTGTCGGCGCGCTGCGCTCTCTGCTCAATGTTCAATGTTCGACTCCGTGTTTGCGCTGCGCGTTCTGCTCTGTCGTTAACGGCCCAAACACTCCAATCATGTACCGATCACGCACTGGAAAAGCAAAGTCCGCTCAAATAAGGTGAAATTTCTCAGTAGTAGACTTCTGTTTGCTGAGCTGGTATATGCTGGCAACAATGGTAAAATGACCTGCTCTGATCACATGCTCTGGTAATAATAGCTTTGTAGGACTATATTTTATTTTGATAATTAGTAAAAGAAAAGAAAAAAAATCTTAAATTGATTATGTTGATTGATTATTGAAAAATAATAATACATTAATATATGTATGTTTAATATTATTTTAATATAGGGCTATTTTCTGTTCCTTTTTTTCCCGGTGTTTCATTTAATTAGGTGATTCTAAGTTGAATTATTGATGATAACAAGCTTGGAGGAATTGCAATTAATTACAGCAAATTGTGCAATTAATTCGTTTATTTTTTTTAATCGATTCCCAGCCTTAATTTTTAAATATGAGCAGGCCTACAAGCTGGGATTGGTAATGCTGCACTGTAATCATAGTTATTTATTTAAATTTTTTCATTAAATTTATTATGTGATATTGGTTTGAGACTGAGTATTTTATTTAGTGGAGAACTTTGCAGCAGTATTTTATTTCTTATTCTTTTTTTTTATTTTATATATATTTTATTATATTTTATTAAAAAGTGTTTAAAAAAGTGTAAACAAATTGTTAAAAAAAAGTGTGTAGTAATAAACAACCTGCAGTTTAATGTTTGCATTTATTTCCCTTACTGTACCGAAAATAAACCGAAACCGTGACTTTAAAACCGAGGTACGTACCGAACCGTGATTTTTGCGTACCGTTACACCCCTACTCTATATATATATATAAAGGCTGATGTTAGGGCTGTGCCGGTAAACTTGAAGCGCGGCTGATTAGCACCGGCGCTGATCCGCCAAAACACGTCTTGTATGTGAATGCTGTTCTACGTGAATATCATGACACGAGTGAAGCACAGAGCTTTGCTTTCAAAATAAATAATAGGTTAGCAATTAAACGTTACATTGCAGCCATGGACACATCTGGACTCGTGCCGAAAGAGCGAGGTACGTCACGTGAGCACATACATTTAAGCTTTGTTGGCTTTCTATTATGTTTTGCGATCTGGTCACCCGATTATCAGCTTAAAATGTAATATTTTTTCGAATCTTCACTCACGTCTCGCCCATTTTACAGGGGATTATAAACGTTTCTTCCTTTGGTTCGCTTTTAATTTGTCCTACAGCGTTTTTTCTACTTTACAACAGTAAAAATGCGAGTATAATAGACCTGATAGCTTTTTGCTTGCACATCAAATTCTATTTAACACAGTTAGTGCTTGTTATTATGGTAATGCGCGTCAGGTTCATTTCACACACGCTTGGGATTTTAGTTTTGCACATCATCACACAGAGCCTGAAAGTCCTACACTGCGGGAGATAAAACTCACTCTTCAGACCTTTTACAACAAGTGTCAGTTTCATCAGGAGAACATGAGGATATTAGAGTGAATAGTTGTGCAACTGCGCAAACTTTGTTTTGAAGTTTAATGTTTGATTTGAGACTGTTTCACCTGTTCAACCACAGCAAAGTTTCATAATTAGCAAGTCTGTGCTTTTTCTTTCTTGTCCTCGTGTGCTGAGGGGCCTGTGCCGTGGGGGAACTGTGTTTGTACGCGTATTTGTTTAATTATCGTTGCAAGCAATCATAAAATACAGCATTGAAATATATCGGGCTTGAAATATAAGCGTAATGGTCGGGATAAATGATTGTGGGTACGGGCCGTGCGCAGACCCTTGACACTCACGCTGTCGTCAGTGGTCCATCCGTCACTGGAGTAGGTGAGCGCAGCGCTGGAGTCATTAGCCACGAGTTCAGAACCAGAGCCAGAATCATCCGAGGTCAGAGCCGGTGGGTTTCTTTTCCACAGCCACTGGATGTGGTTCTGGACCTCCTGCCTCCTTCTGTTCCCGTCCACAGGTGTAGCACACGCGTGTGTGTGTCCACGCGGCTCTTCTGGTGTGTGTGTTTGAGTCGGACGTAAAGGCACGGCGAAGGTCCGCTTAGAGAACGCAGAGATCGGACTCGCGAATAAAGAGCATGAAAAATCACCACTAATGTTTGTTTTCAGATGTTGTCGGGATTCGTCAGAAACCGGGCCGTCGCTTTCAGAGGATTTGATGTTCGTCTCACGGTCCGGTTCCTCTGTTTTGAGCGACGAGACGTCGTTCGGGTCACGGTTCTGGTGGCCTTCCTCATAAGGCTCGATCTTGATGCGCACAGACTCTCTCTCAGCGCCACTGATGTCCTGATGTTCGTCCGTCTGCAGGGACTCACTGTTAGGCTCGACTTTAATGGCGAGTGGCGTTTCACTGGGTTCTGTTTTGATGGGAACGGAGGATTGGTGTGTGTCTTCCCGAGGGTTTTCCGTGGACCCAGACGGGCTAATCTCGGGATTCACACCGGGTTGGCCCAACATGGGCAGTTTGATTAGCCTGTATCCTCCAGGGAGTAGCACCGAGGAACCGGCTGCTTCTTTGTGTTGGAGGCCCGAGGACGCCGGTGGGAATATCCGGAAGGAAAACATGTTATTCTTGGCTGGAAACCCATTGTGTGCACCGCTTCCGAAGGTGAAGCTGGTGTTTCCCGGCGCTGAGTGGATTCTGGGGGCGATGAAGGGAAAATGCTTTGGTGAAGGTGCTGGATTTAACACAGATTTGGTCGACTGAGGTCGTTGCATAGATGTTTGAGCTTCCTGTTGAGCACTTCCTGTTGAGAATCAACGTGAGAATGTTACATCTGATGCAGGAACACAGAATCCAGTCATAAAACAGGAATTTACTGCATAATGTCACAGAATTTGGTGTAGAGCTGCACACGGAATCAGACAGCGATATGTGTGAGAGTGTGTGTGTGTTAATGTGTGTGAGAGAGTGTGTGAGTGTGTGAGTGAGTGTGTGTGAGTGAGTGTGAGTGAGTGAGTGAGTGAGTGAGTGAGTGAGTGAGTGAGTGAGTGAGTGAGTAGACAACTATTAAAATCTTAAAGTTTTATGAATTCAATTGATTAGACATCCTCTTTGAACACACAGAGTTTCGGAGAGTAGTGCAGCAGTTGAGTGTGTAGTGGCACTGACCTGCGCTGGTCACGGGTAACGCCGAGGGAACCGGCACCAGCTGGATCGTCTGCCCGTTGAACTGACACATGTTCACTCCCATCATCCCTGCAACCGGCTGCAGGACGACCTGCTGACCCGGAGGAAGAGCGGAGACCGGGAGGACCGTCTCAGTCTGGGAGAGGGGCGGAGCCACAGCAGGGGGCAGAGTCACAGCGGGGGGCAGGAGGACTGTCTCAGTCTGGGAGAGGGGCGTAGCTATAACGGGGGGCGGAGCTACAGCAGGGGGAGGGAGGACCGTATCAGTCTGGGAGAGGGGCGGATCTACAGCGGAGACCGGGAGGACCGTATCAGTCTGGGAGAGGGGCGGAGTCACAGTGGGGGGCGGGAGGACCGTCTCAGTTTGGGAGAGGGGCGTAGCTATAACGGGGGGCGGAGCTACAGTGGGGGGAGGGAGGACTGTCTCAGTCTGGGAGAGGGGCGGATCTACAGCAGGGGGCGGAGTCACAGTGGGGGGCAGGAGGACCGTCTCAATCTGGGAGAGGGGCGGAGCTACAGCGGGGGGCGGGAGGACTGTCTCAGTCTGGGAGAGGGGCGTAGCTACAACGGGGGGCGGAGCTACAGCGGGGGGAAGGAGGACCATCCCATCCTGGGAGATGGGCAGAACTACAGCAGGGGGTGGAGCAACAGCGGGTGGGGCAGAGAGGGGCGGAGCTACAGCGGTTGCACCAGTGAGGGGCGGAGCTATAGAGTTCTGGTCAGAGAGGGGCGGAGATACAGCAGGCGCACCAGAGAGGGGCGGAGCTACATTGTTCTGTTCAGAGAGGGGCGGAGATACAGCGGGCGCACCAGAGAGGGGCGGAGCTACAGTGTTCTTTTCAGAGAGGGGCGGAGATACAGCAGGCGCACCAGAGAGGGGCGGAGCTACAGTGTTCTTTTCAGAGAGGGGTGGAGATATAGCAGTAGCACCAGAGAGGGGCGGAGCTACAGCGTTCTGGTCAGAGAGGGGCGGAGCTACAGCAGGCGCACCAGAGAGGGGCGGAGCAACAGCGGTAACACAAGAAAGAGGCGAAGCTACAGCGGTCAGGATTAGCCCAGGCTTCGATGATAACACATGATTAGATGTTGAAGGTGGAGCTGCCAGATTATGAACATGTGAGAATATGTAGAGTGTTGGAGTGCGTTTGGTGCCATCGGGAGCCTGGTAGATCGCCAGAGTCTGAGTGGCTGGCGCTCTGAAAGCTCCTTTACTCTGGTCAGCTTGGGTCACTAAACAGGACACAGTAAGAGAAGTTTACAGATGTTACAGTCACTCCTGCTTTTTCTCCATTCCTGTCAGCTGATGGAGTTTGGGTTCACTGTTGGGGTTTAGAAGACACTTTATATTCAGTAATATTCAGAGGTGTAAAGTCCAGGGGTCAGAAAGTAAAAGTCCTGCCATATGTTTATTCCAACCATGAACTCCGTCAGCTGATTTCACTCATTAGTTCTCCTGGCTGAAAAACTGCTAATTAGCAAATCCAGGTGATTGGAACAAAATACTGAGGAGGACTTTTACTTTCTGAACCTGGACTTTACACCTCTGGGAATATTCTGATTCTGTTATTTTCCCATTTATTACTGTGAAGCTGCTTTAAAACGATCTGTACTATATAAAGCGCTGTAGAAATAAAGCTAATTGACTTAATAAATCCTTCATTTCGGTCAAGCCAGAACACTAATTTAATCTTAACCCTTGGGCTGCATTATATATTTGACACCGTTGAGTGCGTTAAGGGACAAAAATGTCCACTCTAAACACTGCCATAAAACTATTATATATTATTATTTTTTTCCACTTTGACTGAGTTCAATATTTTAACCAGCATCAGTCCTCATCATACATACCACATATTTATTTAATTTCAGGATTTTAACCCTTTAAATTCCAGTTTTGGTGACGGTACCCTCAATTTTATAAGAGGAAAAAACACAAAAATCTAATTATTTTCCATATAGTAAATGCAAATTGAAAATCTTGGCTTTGGATTATCACAGTCTTGAATATGTAAAAGATTAGCAGCAAAAAAATTTTTGGTGCATTTTTATTTTTTGTGCTACGTCAGATTAAAATAAAAAAAAAACATTCAGTGCATTAAGGACAAAATTGTCCCCATTGAAACCCATTAAAATATCAATTTTTGAACCCACTGTCATAATATTCTAAAATCATAATTTTTATTCAAATACCCTGTCATCACCAAGCCTTGGGGTAAAATATTTACTTTTTACTGTATTCAACCAGTTGGTACCAATTTTCATACATCTGACATATCACAAACATCATGCAGTATTGCAAACATTCTCCTGATTTCTACTAGGTGACTATAACCTGTGTCTGTCTCCCTACACATCAAAATCTCTAGAAAGAAAGCAAAACTACGAGATCACCATGAACATGAACTTTTATTTTTATCATCTTGTCGAGTGTGAAATGGCCGCACCAAAGGCACAGCTTTATAACTTTTGCATCAACCGCACTTGTATAAACACCGATTTCTCACTTAGACTATTGCAAAACAAAGGTAGACTTTGTTTTGGATCCCTCGCAGATAGATCTTTGTGTTGCCGCAAGATGAAAGTTGTTATGTCTAAGGACTGACTGCATGGCTGTGCTTGTGCCTACGTTGTCCTATGTGAGAAATTATTAGTTACCTTTGAAACATAGACTGCTAAAAAACGAAGCCGTGTCAAAGGTTCATGTCTGTGCGTAAATTACGCATGAATCAAACCGAAAGAAAACAATGCCGTGAGAAGCGCTTTCTCTCTCTCGTGCGCGCGCGCGCGCTCACACACACACACACACACACACACACACAGAGAGAGAGAGAGAGAGAGTAAAACATGACTTTCAGGATATTGTGATTTTTGTCACTCGCCTAAACACCATGCATTACGGCCCTACACACACACACACACAATTTTTGTCAACGCAGACACACATCGCTCTCAGACATCCACACATACTCGGAAACATAATTTTTAGATCTTTGAACCATTCAAATCCTTCATGCACAGTCAAGTGCCCCTATAGTGGAAACCAGGAAAATGGCGTGCATTTCCCCCTATAGGGAATACACATGTAGTGACGTCATCTGGTAAAATACACTATATAATGCAAATATAATGCCTTTGCTTCAAAATGAAAGAATGTTTCAACATAAATCATGATTTATGTATTAATGACGGCCCCGGCTTTAAACGACGTTTTAATGGGTGTCAATGGGACATTTTTGTCCCTTATGGTACTGAATGGTGCTATTTGTTCTACACCGTGTGTGTTATACATATTTTAATTTTTTTTTTCAAAACTTTGCCAAATTACATACCATTGGCATTAAAACAGCCAAAATGGTCAAAGAAATAAAAATGAAAAGGACAAAAATGTCCCTAATGCAGCCTAAGGGTTAATTAAAAGCTTCAATAGGGTTCGTACACACACTGTACAATGACATTCCAGGACTTTTCAAGCACTACAATCAGAGATCTCACTTATCAAACAATATCTTTATCATCTTTCAAATTCTAAAAACGTTAAATAGATAAACTAATAAAACAAAACGGTACAAATAAAGTGCAGAACATGCAATGACTGCGGTAACGTTAACCTTTGAAAGGATGCTATGACAAAGATATCGCTTTCCTTACTCAAACTGATTTATTTCCATGAATATAAAGAAGAATGAAAGCTGAATCATACACTTGGATATTTATATGAGCAATATCACACTCATAGCCATGAGAAACGCCTCTATATCAGACGGGCTGCAGCTTTAATTTAGTGTGAAAAGATTGTTTTATCAATAAAATTAAACACTAATTTCACATATATTTGCCTTCAATAATTCAAGCACTTTTCAAGTACCTTTTCATAAATACGGGTGTTTTCAAGGGTTTTCCAGGACTTACATTTCAAAACGTCGAATTCAAGCACTTGAAGCACCTTGTACGAACCCTGAATAAAGCCTTTGATTGTATACTTTAGGCCATATTGTTATACAGATCAACAGGTTAAACTGGACCCGTCTGATGGTTCTGCCGGATCTCACCTGTGTGCTTGCCGGAGTCCCTCGAGCGTGAACGCCTCGTCTCGTGGAGCTGAACTGGTTTGGACAGTGATCGCACTGGTTTTATCCTGCCGGTCAGATACGCTGCCAGCCGATTGGCTGGATGAAGCGCTCCCACTCGACCCAACAGCAGCTTAGCCTGAGCGTAGGCTTTACCATTCACCTGAAGTCAGAAGGACGAGATGTTCATTCAGAGGCTAGTTCACTTCCAAAATGACCCGAAGCCCTAAAATTATACTTCTTTTTTTTTTTTGTCCAGAAAGCCTATTTTATCTCATTTTGATATTTTTTCTTCTTTTTTTTTTAAATGCATTTTTTTTATTTACCTTTAAATTACTTCAATAAATAATAAATCAATGGTCATTTAAGCACATTCCTCACATTCTTTCAACTTAAATTCAAAATAACTCGAAAATAAAAAATTAGGTTAATTCAGCTCTAAATATCTTACATCGGGTGTGTTTGCCGACCTCGTGTGGGTTAGGCTTGACTTGACAAAAAAATAAATAATATAACATGATATTTCATGACTCTAGATGGGCTTTTATCTCTATATGAGCTGTTCCGCTGGGTCCTAAAGTCAGTTCTCTTCAGTGTGCATTCAGAAACACACGTAGACATTATTAAATCCTTTCTTGGTAAAGTTTTAGCATTTTTAGTTTGAATTTTGAGCATTTTTAGGTTTTTCTATGTGAACTGAAGCATTCCTCGCATTCCATTCATTCCTACAGGGTCAGATTGACCCGCGAGAGAAAGATTTGTTACTTTTTTGAATTTTAACCACAAAACTTCCCAAA
>NC_139980.1:35888164-35900664 GCF_963993115.1 Abramis brama | reverse complement strand
AATAGCATAATGACGTTGAAATAGAGTAATGACATGTGATGCGCTGAACGAGCTGTTCTCCTGTTGAATAAAGTGTGGTATAAACGAGTGTGTCGTCCTCCTATAATCCTCCTCTTCTGCGTGTGTGGAGTGGAGCAGGACAACGGCCCTCCAGTGCTGCCTCAGACTCTCACACACACACGACTGGTTTTGGGCATTTTTACTGTGCGATCAATAAAAGCAGCGGCACAACGGCTCATATGATCATTATCTCCAAATTATGACCAGAAATGCATCAATATTAAGTCTGCTGTTTAAAACAAATAAAGATGTAGGAGAATAGTTATTATGCGCAGACATCAGGAAACTCTGTATATTCGTGCGCATGTCAAAAAATATATTCTAATTTGAAGCTTGTGACATATAAACACACACATCAACCCGATCACACGTTTAGCTTTCATGTAAACACTACAATCAGATTCATCAATCAGAATGAATTCAGTCCGACTGAAACAGAAGCGGTGCATGTAAACAGTTATGAGAACGCGAGACTCACGGAAGGCCATGAGGCCGCTAGCGCTGTGTGTTAGCATGGGCTCCTGCCGGCGGATCAGGAGGATCTTGTGTTTGAAGCAGCCGCAGCTGAACATGCACTGCACGCGTCTGCAGTGTGTGGACCCGCGGATCTCTCTGTTCAGACTCTCACACACACACCCCAGCCGGCAGAAGAGCTGAGCGCAAGACTCGTCGTTAGCCTTCCGCGCGCTGAGCTGCGTCGTCTCCACCACTGGCTGTGCAGAGGAACAAAATATGATACAACAAATGAGCAATAGACTGAAGTTATCAGTGTTTACAGGAAATTATAACATTGCAATTATTATATATATTCTGACCAAGTATATATTCAAGTATATATATTGCAGGTGTAGCGGTTCTCTGCGGAAAGAAAAAAAACAACAACAAAAAACCTTCCGTTCTTAACCCTTGGTTCGCTGCGCACTGGCACGATTTGGCCGTCTGAGACAATTTTTGCAAAATCATAAAAGATTCTTTTGATCCTACGCTAAAATCTGTAATCTTTGATCGTTAGTTTGACATGTTCACTGACAGCCGATTAATGAACTGACGAAATTCTGGCGTGTCAGAAGACTTGACTCTCAGTCCTGCAGTGACTCTCCTACGACAAGCGTCACATTATCTTCGTTTTCAAGACAAGCCGTGACTAAAATTAACGTTCGGTGAACGAACGAGTCATTGATTGATGACAAGTTTTCTTGTGTGCATCCGTTTTTAACGTGCCTTGACGTAACGTGTCGTACAGTCTGACATTAATGACAACTGAGATCTCACAGTTTGACGTTACAGCGATGATCATGTTCGTACAGTCTAAAGGACTATTATAAATCGTACAGTGTGCAGCCGGCTCTAAGTGAAAGCAACAGTCGAGGCGTGTGTATCAGTGTACTGGATCTGTGCATTCGCTCTTAAAGTGACAGCAGCCTAATGTTCCTGCTGTCTGTGTTTTTAATCTTAAACAACATTTGGCATTTTTAAAATATCGGCATTGGCCGATAAGTTTTTCTGATTGGCCGATGTGTTTGAAGCGGGACTTTTATTTTGACGGGTGGCGCTGAGAACACCAGCGCCTGATCACACAGCGTTCTCCGTCTCACATTCAACTATCGGCTTTATAACGGCCAATTCATTCAATATTGATTAAAATAAATATAAAGTATATATATATATATATATATAAAAATATCGGCTTCACATCGGCCACCCTGCTCTCTAAGATATCGGCCATCAAAAACACAATATCGGTGGACCACTACAGCATACCGAGCCATACAGAGACCGTGACCCCAAACCACGATACAAACTGAACCGTGAGTAATTTGAACCGTTGCACTCCTAATATATATATATATATAAATATATAGTGTTTCTGATGCTCATACCTCTGAGGTTAGCAGTGAACTCAAGGCGAAGCTCGCTCTCTCGCTAGTGATGCAAGCGGGATCCTTCCCATGAACCACGGCGTGTTCTTCGTGTTCCAAGAGCTGCGTGTGACCATTAGCCGATCCGTCGTCAGCGTCTCTGTTAAACCTGAGCTGGAGCCGACGGCGCTTTCTCCCGCGCCTGGAACGCTTTTTCCCGAGCGTCGGGCGGGACACTGGAGGATCATGGTCCTGATGACGGTCCTGAAGCGAGCGCTGAGAGCCGCTCCTGGAGGACGAGCGAACACCGTGTGCTGGAGGTGTGTATGGAAACACACGCCGGGTCTGAAGGACACTGGCTAGCGTTCGCACGTAGCTTTGGCTTCTGACGGGCAGCTGATAGGCCACCGGCACCGGAGAGCTAGCGGAGAACACAGCCGCGCGATCACTGATCCGCTGGCCTTCACTCGCGAGATACTCATCCAGCATGTCCGAGGAGAAGGCGGAGCGGTTGCCTGAAACAAAAATATGAAATGATAAAGTGACGGCTAAAAAAGTGGATTTAAATGTACAGAGTGTGTGCAAGCAATGCTTCATGTTGTTCAGTCTGTGTGTAAAAAGAGCATTAGCAATTAAAGACAAAACACACTTCAGCAAAACATGATCAGCTCAAAGTGTCCGAATCATTTTTGCTCCCAAATGTTTATTAATGTCACTGGTAGTCTCTGTATGAAGAGTTATTGGGTGTAATATGTCACAGTTTACTTTATTCTGCTCTCCTCTCTTACAGAAATGAACTATAGTGTCCTGATCACACTAGTGGAACAATATAGAAAATATAGGCTACATTATATCTGGTGTCTGAATAATTTTTGGTTTGACTGTATTTTGAATTGTTATATATTGTATTGACAACTCATCAATTAAATATTGTATAATATATAATATATATATCGTATATTCTGCATAATTGGATGTTTTAAATAAACACTGACAAAAAACTACAAGTTTTAGAGCTGGACGATATGATGATACAGTGAGGAAAATAAGTATTTGAACACCCTGCTATTTTGCAAGTTCTCCCACTTGGAAATCATGGAGGGGTCTGAAATTGTCATCGTAGGTGCATGTCCACTGTGAGAGACATAATCTAAAAAAAAAAATCCAGAATCACAATATATGATTTTTTAACTATTTATTTGTATGATACAGCTGCAAATAAGTATTTGAACACCTGTCTATCAGCTAGAATTCTGACCCTCAAAGACCTGTTAGTCTGCCTTTAAAATGTCCACCTCCACTCCATTTATTATCCTAAATTAGATGCACCTGTTTGAGGTCGTTAGCTGCATAAAGACACCTGTCCACCCCATACAATCAGTAAGAATCCAACTACTAACATGGCCAAGACCAAAGAGCTGTCCAAAGACACTAGAGACAAAATTGTACACCTCCACAAGGCTGGAAAGGGCTACGGGGAAATTGCCAAGCAGCTTGGTGAAAAAGGTCCACTGTTGGAGCAATCATTAGAAAATGGAAGAAGCTAAACATGACTGTCAATCTCCCTCGGACTGGGGCTCCATGCAAGATCTCACCTCGTGGGGTCTCAATGATCCTAAGAAAGGTGAGAAATCAGCCCAGAACTACACGGGAGGAGCTGGTCAATGACCTGAAAAGAGCTGGGACCACCGTTTCCAAGGTTACTGTTGGTAATACACTAAGACGTCATGGTTTGAAATCATGCATGGCACGGAAGGTTCCCCTGCTTAAACCAGCACATGTCAATGCCCGTCTTAAGTTTGCCAATGACCATTTGGATGATCCAGAGGAGTCATGGGAGAAAGTCATGTGGTCAGATGAGACCAAAATAGAACTTTTTGGTCATAATTCCACTAAACGTGTTTGGAGGAAGAAGAATGATGAGTACCATCCCAAGAACACCATCCCTACTGTGAAGCATGGGGGTGGTAGCATCATGCTTTGGGGGTGTTTTTCTGCACATGGGACAGGGCGACTGCACTGTATTAAGGAGAGGATGACCGGGGCCATGTATTGCAAGATTTTGGGGAACAACCTCCTTCCCTCAGTTAGAGCATTGAAGATGGGTCGAGGCTGGGTCTTCCAACATGACAATGACCCGAAGCACACAGCCAGGATAACCAAGGAGTGGCTCTGTAAGAAGCATATCAAGGTTCTGGCGTGGCCTAGCCAGTCTCCAGACCTAAACCCAATAGAGAATCTTTGGAGGGAGCTCAAACTCCGTGTTTCTCAGCGACAGCCCAGAAACCTGACTGATCTAGAGAAGATCTGTGTGGAGGAGTGGGCCAAAATCCCTCCTGCAGTGTGTGCAAACCTGGTGAAAAACTACAGGAAACGTTTGACCTCTGTAATTGCAAACAAAGGCTACTGTACCAAATATTAACATTGATTTTCTCAGGTGTTCAAATACTTATTTGCAGCTGTATCATACAAATAAATAGTTAAAAAATCATACATTGTGATTTCTGGATTTTTTTTTTTAGATTATGTCTCTCACAGTGGACATGCACCTACGATGACAATTTCAGACCCCTCCATGATTTCCAAGTGGGAGAACTTGCAAAATAGCAGGGTGTTCAAATACTTATTTTCCTCACTGTAGCCTATATATAACACTGATAAAGTGATCACATGGGTTTAGACCTATATTGTGTTTATATAAAGCGCTCACAGGCAAATTTGCTTTATGAAACACGACTCCTGCTGTCAGTATCCATGATCACTGGATCTTCGATGAGTTGTAAGGAACTCTACATCGAGTCCAACCTTTAGTTTACACTGATAACCGCTTGTTTCCGCAGTTTCCCTGTTAAATCCAGTCCCTCAGCAGCTCTTCTGCCACTCAGGCCGGCTGATTATTATTATGAAGGATCTGTTATTGTTTATGTTTATGAGCGTACTGTCAGCTGCAGTCTTTGAGCTGAACTTCTCCATCCAGCCCTTGATCCGCGTCACATCGCTCGTCTTCCCGGTCCGAGACACGAACCCAGCAGCTGCACACACACCAGCAGATGGGTACACACATCAATGAAACAAATCAAACATATACAGATAAATTGGTAACACTTTACAATACAGTTTCATTAGTTAACATGAAATAAAGAACAATACTTCTACCGCATTTATTAATACTAATGTTAATCTATCACAGCTGTTTTAAAGTCCCCCGTTGAACATCAAGTGTTTAATGTTATCCATCCATAATGTTTTAATGTAGTTTATGTGTCTGTGGTGTTTTTAATGTGCTTTAAGACAAAGCATGTGTAAATTCATAAGTCGACTCCATTGCTGAGTATTTCCTCCTTAAAACTGCAGTGAACCAAAGACAGTCTCAAAAACACGCTTTGAAATCGCTGGTGTTTCTGACGTCACAAACTACCTTGTAACCAATCAGATCAACGTGTGATCGTCAACCAGTGGATCTCTGAGCTGAGTGAGTGAGTGGAGGCGGGGCTCATTTGCATATTCATAGAACCACGCATACTAAATGAGGCAAGAGTGTCGTGTTACATTCAAGCTATTTTAAGACATGAAGACATTTACTGAGGAAAAAACGTGATCAAAGATGCAATTTAAGGGATAAAATTATTGCTTACAGTTTTTAATATGAATGCATTGTGAACTAACATGAACATTACTTTTTTTTTATCAACTAAAAGCTGTAAAACATGTTAGTAATGTAAACGAACGAGACCATATTATTAATACAGGGTTCATACACATTTTAACCAATACTTTTCCATGACTTTTCGGCACATTTCCATGACTATGTATTCCTGAAAATGTCAGTCGACATTAGAGCTGACACAGAAGCGGCATAAAAACTGGCATTAGCCTACTATATTTACACTTCATTTACAATTGCATAAGTAAGGGATAATCCACGGCTAGCCGTGCATTAAAGGATTTTAATGCACGACGTAGAGGCGAAGAACCACCCGACGCGAAGCGGAGGGTGGTTGCCTCTACGAAGTGCATTAAAATTCTTTAATGCACGGCTAGCCGTGGATTATCCCGCTTATATCTTGGTTATTTGCCAAGTTAAAAATAAGTTAAAGCTGTAACTGATGTTTACAGTGTCATTTTTTAACAGACGTGTAAAAATGACGGTTATTTCTTAAGTTAAGGCTCGTCAGTTCTTGCACTCCGACCGCTTTAAATAAAGTAGAGCCATCGGATTGCTTTTATTTGAATGAATTCACATTTATTTAAATTCATTATTAAAAGAGAGAGACAGAGAACTGAAGGAGAAGGAACAGAGAGAGAGAGACAGAGAGAGAGAGAGAGAGAGAGAGAGAGACAGAGAACTGAAGGAGAAGGAACAGAGAGAGAGAGACAGAGAGAGAGAGAGAGAGAGAGAGAGACAGAGAACTGAAGGAGAAGGAACAGAGAGAGAGAGACAGAGAGAGAGAGAGAGATGCGTGCGCGAGTTACCTGTGTGCGTCTCTTCTTTAAAGTCTATCAGCTAACGTCCCCTCGTTGCTTAAGAATATAGCTAACTTAATGATTCTTTAATGGATTTATTACAATTATTTATGAATGACAGGCAACACTGACAGTGACAAGGCAATCTTTATTTGAACTAATCATGTCATTTATTTATTGTTAATTCTTTGTGCTGCTTTTTGTCATTCAACGTCTTCTCCAAGTCTTCTATTTCGTCTTGTGCCTGGGCCCATTTCTCAGAGTTACCATATTCACCATACAAATTAAACGATATGAAAAATTCATCCATTTAGCCTACCTAAATAAACGTTTTCATATGTGTCTCTCACTCTGCTTGCAAGTGTATCTGTGTTACTATGGTTACCAATGTAGCGGATTAATTTCGAACTGTAATCAAACTGACTGGAACTACCTGTGCATTAAACGGTTTTACTGCACACCTTCCAGCCAATCAGAATCGAGTATTTAAACAGCCCATGGTATAAATAAAGCTATTCAATATTTAAATGAAATGATTTATTATTTTTAACGTTTTAATTAAAAGATACTTTAAATATGAAACTAAAACCACCAGTAGGTGGCGGCAAGTCACTGTCTTAATAAGCGAGTTGTTGGAGTAATTTCAACCGATTTGTTCAAACGGCTGATTCATTCAGAAAAACTAGTGATTGTTCATTGAATCGTTAAAATGATTTGTTCAAAACGCGGATTTCATTAAATAAATAAAAAAATCATCGATGTCTGTTGGACTACGGCTTCATTATGAAAATCTCGTCGGCGATATAAAGTGAAATTTGACAATACTGTGTCCAAAAAGTGACTCACAATGTTAACTTTATTGTTAATTTAACTGTTGTATAAAATAAATAGCACATTTGCAATTGTGCAAAGGAAAACGGCACTCTTGCTCATGTGATATTCTAATATGACAACATAAATATGATATAAATATAAGACAAAAACTCATTTGGGGACATCTATAAACTGACACATCACGCAGTGAAAGCAAGCATGAGAGACAAACGCGATGTCAGCTCGCACTCGCAGTGCCTCGTACAGTTAAAACAATGATTACAATATCATCATAGTTCATAGACAATATCGCACACTTCTAAGCACATAAAGAATGAACTTACAATCGAACTGACATTTACTGGTTTTCTTCTCTCCTCTCGCGAGCAGGAGACAGACGCAGGCTAATCGTTTCACATGTGGCCAGAGCTGCAATCCTCTTTCCGCTACATTCTCGACCCACCGGTGCTTGCAAAACTTTAGCATGCTCGTGCCACTTTCCTGGCATCTTCACCGACTTCGCCTCAGGCAACATCGCAACAAGTGAGTGAATCGGAAGTGAACTGAACGTTATGCCGCCCGAATATAAGGACGTTAAGACAACGCGAAATATTTTTTTTATTAAAGGCAGGGTAGGTAGGAATGGTCTAAAAAAATTATTTTTCAAATTTGTTTAAACTTTATGTACATATCAATACATAATTAAAATGTAAGTACTCTGAAAAAGAAAGTATAAAAATCGAGTGTCTGTAGACCTCTCAGGACTGTTTTAAAGACAGTTCATTATTTCCATTCACTCCACCCCCTCCCTTCTGGGCTCCTTCCAAAGCCACGCCCCCAAAACACATGAACGCGCGACTCCAACCGCTGAGCTGAAGACGCATTATTTACCTGAGACAAGCAGAGAGGAAGGAGCACAGTGCATGTAGTGACATCATGTCAGAATCACATGTAATAAAAAAATCTAACGCTAATTGCTTATGAATATAAACAAATAAGATGTATTTTAGTACTCACTATCAAGCTAGCATATTGATATTGGTAAATTTAAAATATATATTTTTTGATTCGCTAACGAGCTAGTTATATAAGCTAAAAACAGGTTGCATTGATACACTTTTTTACATTACCATCAGTAATATTGTGATGAAGATGAATTTCGTGTAAGATTCATAACATATATGGTGTTCTGCATGTAGGGGTGGGAGATATTGACAAAAATGAATATCTCGATATTTTTTTCCAATATCTAGATATCGATATTCAGGCGATATTTTTGCCATCCTTCAAAGAAATGTGAGCAAACTGGCAAAGAAGGTCCAGTTGGTCTTTTGACTTGCTGCATTTGACCTATATTATACTAGGCTATAGAAAAAAACAATAAAGGAGCTAACTAAACAGAATCTGTGGCACCCCCTACTTTTTCCACTTACAAAAAAAACAAAAAAAAAACTTAACTAGGCACTTCTTGCAACAGTGATTATTAAATCAAACAACAATATGGTTGATGATCAATTCAAAGTAAAAAAAAAATAACATTTTCAAAACGGTATAAATCCATTCATTTTTCCCAAAAAACGCTATAAATCCATCTTTTTTTTTTTTTTTTTCTAAATTTATGGTTTGTCTTTTTAAAAAAGTTTTTGTCTTTTATTTTTCGTGTTTGCATTTATGAAGAAAAAACAATATTACTTGACAGTTCTCCATTATGGACGCGAGCGCTCTGAAAGCTGCACTAAAACTTTCAAACTTTAACAGAGACCTCAAAACAGAAAGCACAAAGCCTTTCTTTAAAACGAATTTCGTTTTGTATTAATTGTATCTTAATTTTAATATTTTTTTTTTTTCATTAATTCATTAATATTTTCATTCCTGGATTAAATACATAAAGTAAATATAGGCTATCAATCACAACATAAGGTGCTTGAACTGGAGATTATATCATCGTGAACCGAACCGTAGCCTCGCCTCACAGGCCTAAAAAATGTGGAATATATTTACAGAAATCTGGTTCTAAACAAAACCATCCAAAACAAAATAAAACTATGTAGCCTAATAAATGTGCATTTCTCCGGTGCATGCGTTCACTAGCCTACTGCGAAGATCGCGAGTCAAATATCGTCAACTTCATCTTTGCAGCCGACACAGAAATTAATAAACAATTAAAATGTCTTATTGCAATATTTTACACATTCATAATCATTACTTTTGCTGGTTCTTTGAGGCAGCTTTTTAGGTTTATGGCGTTTTGGAAAAGAGCTCTTCACGTACAAACATCGTTTCACCAAGGCACAGCAGCCCTTCAGCACATAAGAACAAAAAGAGAAAAAGCACGGACTTACTAATTACGAAACTTTGATGTGGTTGAACAGGTGAAACAGTCACAAATTCCTCTGCAACTCAAACATTCTCAGTACGAGTTATGAAGGAAGAGAACAGCATTTCAGTTTTCAGCGCGTCCTCCTTTGATTGCTGTGTTGTGACTGGAAAAGTGCATGCAGGAGCACATGCGCAAAATGTAGGTTTGTAAAATGTCCTTTTGTAAAATAAAAAATAATTTTAGGGCGAAGCAGAGGAGGTCGTGCAAGAGGCCGTGGCGTGCAACTAGGGTCCGAGGAAGTAGAGGCTGAGGACGGGGTGGTCGCTGGAAAGCCACGATGATATTGACACGCGTTTTATTTCTTTGATTATCCAAAGACTTTTTGTTTATTACCTTTTCTTGTACTGTCTTCTTTTTTTGCCTTGTTTGCCTTCACTAACTGCATGCCGGTAATGTGAATTTTGATTGCTCTTTCTCTGCCATTGTTTTGCTATTCCTAGGTTCCGTGCCTCTCGAATTCCTCAAATCAAACGTGCGCGCGCAAGTGGGCAGATCCCGTGGCAAAAGGGTGGTTGCCATGGTTGCGAGAGAGAGTGACAGTCGCCTAAGCCAATCCTTTGATTCGTCCCGAATCGAAATAATGAGCTGTGTTTAATACAGATTAAACGGTCTAGAGTCACTTGATTTTTATACTCTTTTTTTCAGAGTACTTACATTTTAATTATGTATTGATATATATAGAAAGTTTTAACAAATTTGGATCTTTTATTTTTATATAGTCCTACCTACCCTGCCTTTAAACAGTTTTTGTATCAATCACATATTATGCTGTGTAAAAAAAAAATTCCATGACTTTTCCAAAACTTTCTGGGTCTTTTTATTTTTTCAAAACCTTTCCAGGCCTGGAATTTGCATTTTTCAAATTCCATAACTTTTCCAGTTTTTTTCAAAACGTACGAACCCTGTTAATAGCAAGTTCAGAAGGTTTTGTGGAGAAGAGATGATCTCATTTCTGTGATTCGCTTTGAAACAGAATCTCGGAAAAATAATCAAGAAAAAAGTCAAATGTGTTTCATAGGTCTGGAAAATTTACTTTTTGTTAAACTTTAAATTAATTGTCGTTGAAGTGATTATGATTTAATTTAATTAGACATGCTTTTTGATGATCAAAAATGAATTTAACCATAAAAACAGAATGCGGAAAACAATTTATGGAAAAAAGAATTTGTGAAAAGTTGAATCTTTAAAGGATTTCATATGGACTTATCCGTTGTTACTGTTAAGCTCCACAAAAGGACATTAAAAAGCACAATTAAAGTTTTTCTGTAATTCTTGTTAATGTCAACGGAGACTCCATTACTCTAAAGGCCCGTTCACGCTCACGGACGATAACGATAAAGATATTTTTCTAAAAATCGTTCTCAATATTAAAGAACAGCAGAGTTCACTAAACTGAACTAAATTCAGCTAATTGACGGTTAGATTATTAGCTGGATTACGCTAGCTTCACTCGTAGCACCGCGTGCTGAGGACCCCTGCTGGTTAAAGCCTGTAAGTGCAACAGGAGCAGCAGAAACATGTTCAATGACGCTATACACACTCTGAAACCGCAGCGCGAGCTTAGAATAAACAGACCGTTATCGTTCGTTGGAGTGGACGCAAATATAGTTATCGTTCTTGGTGTGAACGGCCCTTAATACAATTTCTTGAATTAAATCTGCATAAATAAGCGAGAGCATTACTCACGGGAGGATGGTGTGAGAACAGGCGGAGGCAGTCGAACACCGAGATACTGCAGGTCTACGGGAGAACCCGGATCCAGGACACTCAGCTTCAGCCCGACTGCGGACACATCAAACACTGGTGAACAAGAGCAACAGAACCACTGCAGAAACGCTGCAAACTCCTCTCGTTTTCTGCCGAGTTCAGTTTAACAAGGACGTTCCGGCAATCGAAAATAGTTTTTGATGGACAAAACCATCGTCCGAAACAGTGAACAGTACAGTGAATCAGGAACAGTAAATAACAGGACAATACATCTCTCATCTCTACAGAGACTCAGTTTATACTACATTACTGTAATACTGAAAGTTACTGAGTTGTAGACAAACACTTAAATTACACTCAAAGAAGTTATATTAACTTTATAAATACATAATTATGTGTGTGAGTAAGTGAGTGTGTGTTTGTGTTTGTGTGTGTGTGTGTGTGTGTTCACCGTGTTGCAGCGCAGGATGAAGGATCTGTCTGTTCTTCAGCTGCTTCAGATGCGTCAGTAACTCGAGCTCTTGCTCAGAGATTCGCTCCGCTGCTGTTAGACCGGGATCAGGTGGCAGGTTCTCCGTCTGGTTGTGTGTGTGTGACGCTGGAGTCGAGTGCAGGTTCTCCGTCTGGTTGTGTGTGTGTGACGCTGGAGTCGAGTGCAGGTTCTCCGTCTGGTTGTGTGTGTGTGACGCTGGAGTCGAGTGCAGGTTCTCCGTCTGGTTGTGTGTGTGTGACGCTGGAGTCGAGTGCAGGTTCTCCGTCTGGTTGTGTGTGTGTGACGCTGGAGTCGAGTGCAGGTTCTCCGTCTGGTTGTGTGACGCTGGAGTCGAGTGCAGGTTCTCCGTCTGGTTGTGTGTGTGTGACGCTGGAGTCGAGTGCAGGTTCTCCGTCTGGTTGTGTGTGTGTGACGCTGGAGTCGAGTGCAGGTTCTCCGTCTGGTTGTGTGTGTGTGACGCTGGAGTCGAGTGCAGGTTCTCCGTCTGGTTGTGTGTGTGTGACGCTGGAGTCGAGTGCAGGTTCTCCGTCTGGTTGTGTGTGTGTGACGCTGGAGTCGAGTGCAGGTTCTCCGTCTGGTTGTGTGTGTGTGACGCTGGAGTCGAGTGCACAGATTTCCTCATGTTTCCCACATGAACATCAAGCGCTTCCTGTGAAATAAACAGTAACAGATCCACTGGATAATAAACCTTTCATATGGATAATTTGATAACTCAGACACAATG
>NC_139980.1:35825664-35880664 GCF_963993115.1 Abramis brama | reverse complement strand
CGTCATCTTTTGGAGGGAAAACAGCCGCGCAAACATCCGTTAAATCAACGGATTCGGTGAATTCTGTGGTGTTTTGTGCTTTTATTCTGGGACAAACCAGTTTGATCAACATTTCAAAATGTGCTCAAAAATGAAAGTTGTCCTCCTCAGGTAAGATACTGAAATTCGGTGCCTTTTGGCCATCATAAATTGTAGAAAGTCAGAGAAATGTTTGTGTAGTAGGGCGATGTAAAACATTAAAAATAGGTCAAGCTCTGGTAAATAGATTCAACCATTAATTATCAAAACAACTGAAATGCAAGAAAGATCAAAACCCTTTACTTTTTAAAGCACTACATTATTGATACTCTAGTAAAATGTCATTGTCACTGAATTATTAGTTGTTGTTTTTTTGCTGATTTTTTTTAATTATTCAGTAAATTAGCTGCTTAACAACACAATAACAGGGTGGACAAGTGCAATAAAGAATGGATGGATGATTTCCTATCGCTCGAGTACACAGTTACAATTTTACTTTATTTTGAACTGGATTTAGATGGGAAACAATATGTAAAACACTGCCAATGAACTTTAAATGCACAACTTCTTCAACTTTAACATAAATTACTTTGAAAATCTCAATGTTCAGTGTCGTCTCTGTTAGCTCTTCTGGTGTAAAAGAGATGACATTCTGAGCTAAAATCAGCAAAAACATGCTAACATAGAAGGTTTATCTAATAAAGACTTGCATGCTCTCTAAAAATGTCATTTTAAAAATATAATTTTTCTACTAACTTTTTTCATATTTCTGTGAACAGGGTGGATGGACTGAGGTTGGGTTAGGGCTAGTGGATGGACTGAGGTTGGGTTAGGGTTAGTGGATGGACTGAGGTTGGGTTAGGGTTAGTGGATGTACTGAGGTTGGGTTAGGGTTATTGGATGGACTGAGGTTGGGTTAGGGTTAGTGGATGTACTGAGGTTGGGTTAGGGTTAGTGGATGTACTGAGGTTGGGTTAGGGTTAGTGGATGGACTGAGGTTGGGTTAGGGCTAGTGGATGGACTGAGGTTGGGTTAGGGCTAGTGGATGGACTGAGGTTGGGTTAGGGTTAGTGGATGTACTGAGGTTGGGTTAGGGTTAGTGGATGGACTGAGGTTGGGTTAGGGCTAGTGGATGGACTGAGGTTGGGTTAGGGCTAGTGGATGGACTGAGGTTGGGTTAGGGTTAGTGGATGGACTGAGGTTGGGTTAGGGTTAGTGGATGGACTGAGGTTGGGTTAGGGTTAGTGGATGGACTGAGGTTGGGTTAGGGTTAGTGGATGGACTGAGGTTGGGTTAGGGTTATTGGATGGACTGAGGTTGGGTTAGGGTTAGTGGATGTACTGAGGTTGGGTTAGGGTTAGTGGATGGACTGAGGTTGGGTTAGGGTTAGTGGATGGACTGAGGTTGGGTTAGGGTTAGTGGATGGACTGAGGTTGGCCAACACATCTGAAAGCTAAAATGGGTAAAAATGCTTTATGATATGATGTCATTTAATTTGTCCAACTTTCATTTAAAGGAAAAGTCAAACATAACAGCGAGGACAATAAATTCAGGGACAAGCTAAAATCCTTGATTATAATTGGTCAAATAAATTTAATACACACTTAAAAAACACTGGGTTAAAAACAACCCAATTTGGGTTGGGTAAATATAGGACAGAACACATGTTGGGTTAATTTACCCCAGCATACTGGGTTGATTTATTTTTACTAAGCTTTTTTTTCTTCATACATGAATTAATGTTTACGGATTAACTTAAATCCTTTAAACGTAAAAAAAAAAAAAATACTCCACACAACCACTGGTTTGCATGATAATTATTGTCGTTCACTCCGTTCGTAATTCCTGTATAGCATATTTTATATAGTTTTGAATACACAAAATGAAAACATTTTTAAGTTACACAAAAACTACCCAAACATTGGGTTGTTACGTCTGACCCAGGAGCTGGGAAACACAAAATCTTCCCAAACACCGAAAAAATGACCCACACAATTGAGAGAATTAGACATTAGAGAGAATCTTTACTGATATTCCCATGGGAAAAATGGGAAAAATCATGCAAGTGTTTATCGTGAAAATGGGCGACAGAGACATCAGAAAAATGCTGATATGTGGAGGTTCAAAATGCTGTAAAACCTTTCAAATTATTATTTTTAATCACCTTCAATGCGCTTATAGAGTTCAAATGATGTTATTTATGATAAAATTGATATTGTTCAACATTGATCTGGAATGAATAACTAAGTTATAAAGTTGTATGATCTTGACCAGAGCATGATGATAATATTTCTCTGTACTTCTACTGTAAATCATAATACATTAATATGTCATCTTTCACGGTCTATCTATCTATCATTATGTTTAATATCTTCATTAATACCAAGTTGTCATAACTAGTAACTATCGGATATTTAGTGTAAGTCCGCTTTATTTCTCCAGCACTTTACAGTAATAAACAGGAGAATAACAGAATCAGTGATGAAACTTCATCAGATATGAGAGAAACTCAGTTATTATTCAGATCAAACTCTCGTCTGATCGAGTCAGATCGAGTCAAACGTTCATGCCGAAACTGTTATCATGGTAAATTATTCATAAAGGTGGTAATATTGCTGGATAATTATAATTTCAGTAACACTTTACAATAAGGTTCATTAGTTAATATATTAATAACATGAACTAATCATGAGCAATACATTTGTTACTGTATTTGTTAATCTTTGTTAATGTTAGTTAATAAAAATACAGCTGTTCATTATTGGTTCATTGTGATTAATGTATAGTTAACTAATGAACCTTATTGTAAAGTCTATAATTTCAATGAATTGAAGTCAAACACATATGACAGAAAATCATATGTAAAAACAAGCATGAATGTGGAAACGTATAGTGAGATCGGTGGCAGAGTCAGAGATCTCTAATTACTAATTAATGTGTATTATTGCACATCACTTTATTCAGATGTTGTAGTTTTGACGGAGTCAGAGATCTCTAATTACTAATTAATGCTGTTCTTTTGAGCTTATATTGATCATGTGACACTGAAGACTGGAGAAATTCAGCTTTGATCACAGGAATAAATTGCACTTTACTATATATTCACATAGAACACAGATATTATACTTTCTAATAATATCTCACAATATTACTGTTGTGAATCAGATAAATGCAGCTTTGGTGAGCAGAAGAGACTCTTTCACAAACATTACAAATCTCACCGATCCAGAACGTTTGACTGGTGTGTGTGTGTGTGTGTGTGTGTGTGTGTGTGTGTGTGTGTGTGAGATTGGCATGTGTGTGTTCAGTCGTAGTGGTGATGGAGTCAGAGATCTCTAACGACTGACGCAGAGAACTGCTTTCAGCTCATAACTCATAACTTTATTGCCAATCAACAAGTCAGTGATGAAGACGAGAAGCTCCATGGAGAAATCAAGAGGTAAGACACCGAATCTCCAAGGGATCAATTACAGCGTTCCCAGATCTCCCAGATCTCCAGCTTTTCCTTGAGCTCCAATTAATCCGGCTGCAGTGACATCATCAGCAGGGATCCAGCGGAGCAGAAGCCCGGGATAAAGCCGTCCGGAGCCGAAGCTCTCCTCAGTGATGGAGGATCTGCTGGCTCTGAGGATCGTCGTCTCCATCGTCGGGCTCGTGGGGAACTCGGTGCTGATGGTGTCGCTCCTCCACAGCGCTCGCCTGAAGCCCTTCGAGGTCTTCCTCCTCGGCCTCAGCGTGTCCAACCTGGAGGAGATCGTGGTGGTGGACGTGTACGACGGCTTGCTCTCGCGCTCCTCCTTCCGGATGAGCTCCTGGTGAACACTCGCTCAACAACACATATCACAGCTGTACACCGCATGCACTTCATCTAAACATGCTTTAAATAGGCTTTCAATGCATTTATCATATGCTTTAATACTCTCTGAAAGCAATTTATGTCCAAGTAATGAAGGGAAACTTAAAATTACTGTAAAATTGAACTTGAAATACAACTTCAGGATATTTAATAATGTATTTTGAAAGTATACTTTTTACAGTGATCATTCAGGACGAGCTCCACTACTCCAGCGCACTTCAAGTGTGTTAATGATTAACCTCAAGTGTGCTATTTTGGAACAACAAGTATATTTTAGTTGTAATTAAATTGTGGTAAAGCATAACTTTAAGTGTGTTTAGTGCTTTTGTGTGCTAAATTGGAACAACTTCAAGTATACTTTAAGTATATGCCTGTAGGGACTAATTACATGCTTGATTAGTGATAT
Organism: Abramis brama; assembly: GCF_963993115.1. NCBI lineage: Eukaryota > Metazoa > Chordata > Actinopteri > Cypriniformes > Leuciscidae > Abramis > Abramis brama. The sequence goes on along the minus strand of NC_139980.1, from coordinate 35,876,384 downwards.
TAAAATGTAATTTATTTGTGTTACAAGCACATTACAAATTCATTACGAGTGTCTTCGAAACACACAAGCAATATATCATAAATGTATTATATTTGAGTAAAAAGTATATGCTCGGTAATACCTTTGGCTTATTCCAAATACTACAAATTGCACATTTTGTCTTCAATAACAACTGCACATTAATAAATAAATATTACACTGCATACACTTTATTTAAAAATAGGCTTTCAATGCATTTATCATATGCTTTAATACTTCAATTTATGTCCAAGTAATGAAGGGAATTCCAAGCATGAGGAAGTAAACTTAAAAATTACTACAACTTCAGGATATTTAATAATGTATTTTGAAACTTTCAATGCATTTTTACAATTATGTTCACAGTTAAAAATACACCTAAAGTATATTTTTAAGTAAAGTGCAAATAAATACACTTGTAAAAAATAAACAGAATTTTCACTTCATGTATATAAACACTATATATAAACACTCTATAAGAGGCTCGTCTAACCAGTTTATTAAAGCTCGGGACCCTAAGCAATATGCAGGGAACATGTTTTATTGTCTGATCTAGACTCAGTCGTATTTCCAGCATTTCATGCAGATTGTGCACTTTCATTGTTTGTTAAGCCACACTTTTATTTACCCTTTTTCTTTTTTTCCTGGGTATTATTATTTAAGACGATTTTGTCTTTTGTTTTAATATTGTCTTGAAACTCATAAATAAAGTATTAAAATATTTATTTTATTTATTTATATTTAAAGATAGTAAAAATGTTGTTGAAAAAAGGGATCTATTTCAGATACAGTAAAGTGTTGTCTTGGGTCTCCAGGGCGTGCCGAGGACTGAAGTTCCTCACTATGTTCGGAGAGATCGGGAGCATCTTGTTCACGGTCCTCATTAGCGTGTACCGCTGGCAGAAGCTGCGTGTGCGCGTGGGCCTGCCCGTGATGATGGACGGCCCGGGTCCGGCCCGCGCGCTAGCCGTGTTCTGCGCCGCGCTAGCGCTACTCTTCGCTTCTCCTACGCTCCTCGTAAACCTGGACTGGAGTCACTCCAACTCCTCGGCTCGCGCCTGTCCGGTGGATTTCTTCCAGTGCACGTCATCCAGATGCCCGACTCGCAACCGAATCTACAAATACTCGTTCCTCCTGCTGTGTAATCTTCTCCCTCTGCTGATCGTCACGCTCTCCAGCGCCATGATCATCCGCTTCCTCATCCTGCACACTGCAAACACTGATCTGAACGGTAAAAAAACTGTAAAATTTAACTTAAAATATACTACAACTTCAGGATATTGAATAATGTAGTGTAGCGATCGGAGAAATGATAGACTCACTTAACAGTTTTAATGCTCTTTCATTAGCGTGAGCACCTGTGGCCGACGCTCTCGCCTCAGTCCAACGAACCTCTAAACTCTCCTCTTTCCCCAAACCCCCCATGCATAGATCTCGTTCTTCAGAAGAACAGCCCACGCCTTAAAGCCCCACACAACCAGAACACAGAACACATGAAATAAAACACATGCGTCTAGATCGCACCTGATGTTGAACATAAAAACTTTAGACTTGCTCCCCCTTCACAAAGTTCCTCGACCTCGGGGCCACAGAGTAAGTCCCTGAAGCGTCCCTGACACGCTGAAGCACTGGTGTGGCTGTACGTGGGTCTGCCAGGGGACTGGAAGTGCTCGACTGGGTCCTGGTCCTCCCTCCGGGATAGGCACATCTGTGGAGGAGGCCGGTGTTTGGGCTTCCTCTATAAGGTGACGTCCACCGAGAGGCTGAGTCCTGCACAGCGGATCGGCTCGCCATTAGGATAAATGGCAAGTGCGTGTCCCAGTCTCGCTGATGCTTGGCAGACACCATGGCCAGCTGTTCCGCCAGTGTCCTGTTAAACCTCTCAACGAGGCCATCACTTTGGGGATGCAAACGGGTGGTCCTTGTTTTGTGAATCCCTCATTTTTCACACATCAGCGAGAAGACACGGAACACACCGAATTCCGGCCTTGATCGCTGTGTACGGATTCAGCAACCCCGATCCGACTAAACATGCCATCCACCAACGCGTTCACCACTGTCTCGGCACCACCACCTGCCACCTCCCCTCCCCAGTGGCGGGTCCTTCCACTCCCTCTCTAACTCCCCGTCTTGCAGACGCAGGTCTTTGAATTTTGTCCATAAGTTTGTCGTGGACAAAGAGAGAATGGCCACTTCCTCCCACAGAGGTGCTGTGTTTGGACCCACTGGATCACTGGCTGCAGGTCCGCATCTTCCTCTTGCAGCCGCCTCCAGTCCTCTACTCCCACGGTCCCCACCGTCAAACACCGGCGTATCACCATGCTTGCACCCCACAGTAGCCCCACTGGCATCCGGGTCCTCCAGCTCTCTTTCCCTGGCTTCTCTTTTATCACAGTACCGACACCCGTCGGCAAAGCATGGCCGACGAGAAAGAGCGTCTGCATTTGTATGGCCTGACCCTGGACGGTGTACTACTCTCATATTGTGTGCCTGAAGTTCCTCAATCCAGCATGCCAGCTGGCCCTCTGGCTCTTTGAATGACATTAGCCATTGGAGAGCTGAACGATCAGTGCGTACAGTGAAAGGTAGCCCGCACAGGTAATACTTAAAGTGTCGGACTGCAAACAGCACCACAACAAGTTCCCGTCTGGTGACACAGTATCTGCGGTCTGCCTTGTTGAGCGCTTTACTGCCGTAGGCCACAGCTCGCTCTCCCCCAACCCCATACCCACACTGCTGCCGTCCGTGTCCAGAATGAAGGGCAGTGTGAGGTTAGAGTTTTGACACTCCTCAGTCCAAGCGAAGGACTTATCCTTCTTCAGCAGGCGGAAAAGTGGGTCCGCAATCCTGGAAAAACCATGCACAAACCTCCTGTAATATGAGGCCAACTCTAAAAAACTTTTGAGCTGCTGTGAGGTTGTAGGAGTGGGCCAGTTGCTTACCGTCTGCACCTTCTCTTCCATCAGGCCAATCCTTTGGCCCCTGGTGCAGATTCAAGCCAGATTCGCTTATGCGAGTGCCTCCAACGAGGTCTGAAATGATCTGCCATGGACCAGGATGTCATCCAGGTACACCAGACACTCTGACCGCAGAATACCCGATAACACCCTGTCCATTAACCTGGCAAAAGTGGCTGGTGCATTGCAGTGCTAAAGCAGAGCACCCTGAACTGCCATAACCCCCTGCTCATACAAAAAGCAGTTTTCGGTCTGGCATCGGGAGCAAGTGGTACCTGCCAATAACCAGTGCGCAGGTCCAGTGAAGTGAACCATGACGACCCAGTTACGAGGTCCGGTAAACATCTACCTGTGGTGGACTGGCGCCAGCGCTGGGGTGGGTTCGCGAGTGCAGTGTGTACTGCTCTAGTGTCCTCAGGTGCAGCACACCTGTAAAAGACACATCAACGTTCCTTTCAGTGGACATGACAACCTCAGGACTCCTTCAAACGGAGCAGGCCATCTCTCAGGTCTAACTGGCAACCTGCTCTTCTAAGGAAGTCCAGACCAAGAACACAAGGGTCCTGGACTGCAGCCCCCCACACTGAATGAGCTAATGTCTTCCCCCCCACAGTCAGCCCCACCACGCCTTTACCCTTCAGTGGCGCCAGTTCACCCGTCACGGTGCGTAGTCGGACAGTGGTGGGTTCCAGACTGGGATTGGCCGGAAGTACCTCTGGTCTTATAACTGTCACAGTTGATCCCGTATCCACCAATGCTAAACACGGAGCCCCCTCCTGGCACATGACAAAAATCACTAACACATGTTCGTCCCTCACCAACCACAGACTCCTCTATCCCACATTCACCCTTCCCCAACAGTCCTTGATCGGTTTCCCCCTGTCCATCTCTTGAGAGTCCTGCTGGTCATGACTCATATTGGGGATGAGTGTTTGGCGTCTGCATGGCCCCGATCATGCAGACCCCGTCCCATTTCCCTGGTTACTGGGAAACTAAATGTCCAGACTAAATGTCCAAACTAAATTACTACAAACTAAATGTCCAGTCTGCCACAACCCCAACAAATCCTTGGTCGTGTGCGGGGACGTTGATCAGGTCGCAGTGCCACAGCTCAAATGAATTCAGTAATCTCAGAAACCCAGGCTGGACCCCACCGACACAGATATGCACTGTCTCTCGTCCGGCATGCAAGTTCCCCATTCAATCTCCCTCTCCAACGCCATCTCGAAGGCTTCCTGCAGGGTTAGAGGGTGGGCTAGTTGTGTCTGTCTACGGAGGGGTAAGGGCCTGTATGAATTGGTCTCTCGAAAGCTCTCGATCTTGGCATGTGGGCATATGCTCGCCGAGTAAAGATTTCAATATCATTTGCCAGGACTCTCAGTTGCTCTCCTGGCCGCCTGCATCTATTACTCAGTTCAGAACGCAGGAGCCCTGGCTGCTCAAATTGCCCAAAACGCCGTCTTAGTGCCCTGACAAGTGCATTATAATTGTGTCTATCTTCAAGGTTAAGCAGTAACAAACAGTTCAGAGCATCTTCTGTGAGACACATAGCCAATCCAAGAGCTTGCGGTCCTCTGGCCAGTTTGCAGCATGAGCCAACAGTGCGAACTGTGCATGAAAAGCTTCCCAATCAGCTTTACCTGAGAATTTGGGGGGTTTTACTGTCACTGTAGCCACGGCATGCTATGTTTGTTTACATCGGCAACCAGCACGGTTCCGTGGCGCCGCCGAGAAACGAAAGCCCGGCGTCTGCAGCCATCCTCCTAGTAGCCTCCCTCACACGAGCCTTGTGCGATGCCAGAGACATCTCGCTCTTCAGGAGAACACGCCTTAAAGCCCCACACAACCAGAACACACAACCAGAACACACAACCAGAACACACAACTAGAACACACAACCAGAACACATGAAAGAACACACATGCATCGAGATCGCACCTGATGTTGAACATAAACAGTCTTGCTACGGTATTTTGAAAGTATACTTTTGAAAGTATACATTTTTACAATTATCATTTTCGCGCTCCTCGGTCAGGTACACTTGCGGCCAGAATAATTCAGTATATTTCAAGTGTGTTAATGATTATTTAACTAATTAGTCCGGATCCTGATCCTCCGCACTGTAAAAAAATTATCTTGATTTTAACGGTAAAAATGCTACAGCGAAAAACTGTTACTTGGTTAACAGAACGTTTCCATACTATATACGGTAAATACTGTACCTGTGATCTAACCGTACATTTAATGTAATTTTACAATAAAATACCGTTAAATTTAAAGTCATTGTATTATTTACAGTGAAAAAACGTAAATTGACATTCCCACAATTCCCTTGTTTTTTACTGTAAATTTAAGTCTGCAAAACCTAAAATGTTGCTACCGTTTTATTTACGGTAGATTTCTGGCATCCACAGCTGACAGTTTTTTACCGTAAATTTACCGCCGTTGTTTCTGCAGTGCAGAGAGCCGGGTCCGGGTTCCAGCGAAGCACGGCGGCCATCCTGACGGCCATGATGGTCTTCCAGCTGAACTGGAGTGTGTACCTGGTCCTGCACCTGGCCTGCGACCCCTACACACTCCCGTCCTGGTCCGAGCTGGAGTTCCTCATCACCTGCTGCTACTCCGCCGTCAGTCCGTACGTGTACGGCATCGGAAACAACCTGTTCAGCCGCCGCCGCTTCACCAGATGACAGGGCTTCAGTGGAGAAACGTGTTATATTGAACAATAAGGAGAAATAAAGCAGTTTACACACACATACATACACACACACAGAGTAACACTATCCTACAGGATTCTCAGTTAACATGAACTACTAAAACATGCTCAATTCAGCTTATACTGTGAAATTCCCTACAACTTCCATTCAAAGTTTTACTGCTTTATTTACTAGAGGTTTAGTATTTTTTGTTTAAACATTTCATGTTTTCTTCTGGAAACAAACTTCATTGCACTATTCTCCTGTTATCTCTGTAAAGCTGCTGTGAAACTCTGTACTGTAAAAAGCGCTGTATAAATGAAGGAGACTTGACTATAAACATATGTGATTTTTGTGTTTTTTAGCATTGTGACGGTTTTATACGGAACAAGGAGAAATAAAGCTGTTTGTGTGTGTGTGTGTGTGTGTGTGTTTAGGTGTTGCAGAAGCTCCAGTGTTTCCTATAATGACGGTGCGTTCAGGAAATGATGATCTTGTGTGTGTGTGTGCGTTTACTTATATCACTTTTGGGTACATTCACCAGAATACACACCGGTAAACTGAGGACCACCCAAAAAATTGAGGACATTTTGTATGTCCTCATTTGTTTGACTATACAGTGGCATTCAGCATGCTCTAAAATGGTGTCCAGGCTTAAAATCTCACTTGTCCCAAAAAATCACTTTTAAGTGATTTGTGTACCTGAAGTGTGTATGCCCCCCCACTAAAGTGTGTATAACACAGCGCCCTCTAGGAGTACTGCACTTCCGGAAAAGATACACACTTCGGGGATTCTGACCAATCAGAGCGCAGGAAGCTACTACGAGAGCGGGAATTCATGATCTGACCAATCAGACGCCAATACGTCATCAACAAACATGGCGGAGGCAAAAAAAATCATGATTAATGAATGAATTGACAGAAAATTATAGATAAATTCCCAATAATTAGTATTTAAATAAAAATAGACTAATTTGCCCTGAGCTGGAGCTCTCGCGATTTATATGAGCATGTTTCTAAACTTTAATCCTCGCAGTTTTGCGCTCGCATCAGAGTCTGCTCTGTGTGTGTGTGAAGATCGCGCTGCTGCCCCGCACCCTATACAGAGACTATACGTTACAGCACGTACAGTAACTTACATAGGAGTTTGTTAATCATATAGGAACGAGTTTGAAGCGGGGAAGGGACAGGCACATTACGTCATGTGAATTTAAAAAGTACATATTTCCTTCCAAAAGCGGATCGAGGGACAATTGTTTAAATCTGTCAATATGTGTGATGATTTATTCATCTGAGTTTGTTCAATAAAAATACACAAGCCACAAAAAGATGTGAAAACATGCAAAAATCGCTTGCTTTTATGAGTGATTTTATTTGTTTTAAGTGTTTTCTCCTACTTTGCGCTCTGCCGTTCCCTGTCATATTATGAGCGATTTCCCTGAGCGGCCGCCGCCCCTCCCCCACCCACCGAGCTGGAGTCCGTTACCACAGCAACACATTCACTTACAGCAAACATTCTTATTATATTATATTATATTATATTATATTATATTATATTATATTATATTATATTATATTATATAGAGGAGATCAGTTACAGCAAACATTCTCTTTATATTATATTATATTATATAGAGGAGAGCAGTTACTGCAAACATTCTCTTTATATTATATTATATTATATTATATTATATTATATTATATTATATTATATTTATTGTATTATATAGAGGAGAGCAGTTACAGCAAACATTCTCTTTACATTATATTATATTATATTATATTATATTATATTATATTATATTATATTATATTATATTATATTATATAGAGGAGAGCAGTTACTGCAAACATTCTCTTTATATTATATTATATTATATTATATTGTATTATATAGAGGAGATCAGTTACTGCAAACATTCTCTTTATATTATATTATATTATATTATATAGAGGAGAGCAGTTACTGCAAACATTCTCATATTATATTATATTATATTATATTATATTATATTATATAGAGGAGAGCAGTTACTGCAAACATTCTCATATTATATTATATTATATTATATTATATTATATTATATTATATTATATTATATTATATTATATTATATTATATAGAGGAGAGCAGTTACTGCAAACATTCTCATATTATATTATATTATATTATATTATATTATATTATATTATATTATATTATATTATATTATATTATATTATATTATATAGAGGAGAGCAGTTACTGCAAACATTCTCATATTATATTATATTATATTATATTATATTATATTATATTATATTATATAGAGGAGAGCAATTACTGCAAACATTCTCTTTATATTAACGTATATTATATTATATTATATAGAGGAGATCAGCTACAGCAAACATTCTCTTTATATTGTATTATATTATATTATATTATTATATTATATAGAGGAGATCAGTTACTGCAAACATTCTCTTTATATTATATTATATAAAGGAGAGCAGTTACAGCAACAATTCTAATGATACTATATTATTATATTAATTATATTACAGTTTTTCTCAGTTGCTTTGGTGCATTTCTCAGATCACAACTAAAATTCTTACTTGTTCAATCTCCACATTATCTACTTGTGCACCTCATAAAAGCAATTTCTCATTCTTTTGAACAAATTGCAGTACATTCATGCAGTTGATTATGTGCAAATGTATGCTGTTTCTTACATTATTAATTGCTTATGTCATGTTTATAAAAATGTATTATACTGGTTCTCTGTTGAATAGTCTTACCCCACAAAACATATAGGCATTAGTTCCATAAGTCATTAAATGCAGAATTGGTTGAACTAGTTGTCATAAACTGTCAAACATATTTTCTATACAATTCTATTAGACTTTTTTTGTCCTGAATTGTTGAATTGCAGAGGTGAGTTCTGAATTTCACTAATGAAGGGGAATGTAAAGCATTAGATCAATCAATGATCAACCAGTTCTCTATAATAGCTCAGAGTGCATCTCATGAAGCTTCATCTGGGATGCATACAGAGCACAACACGTTACACACTCTGAGAGAGGAAGAACAACAGGGTGAACAGCCGAGAAGAAGAAGAGGAGCAAGGATGTGTGGTGGAAGGGTAAGGAGGTAAAACAGAGGAACAGGCTAAGATTGTGTGTTTCAGAAGAAATAAGTGCCATTATTGTAGATCATGTTCTCATTCATGACCTTATGGCCGAGGCTGGATGAAGGGTGCAGCCGAATGTTGGGAGAACAACCGTGTGTCTTCAATCATTCAAGCGTTTGTAGACAGAACAGGTGTGTAATCAGACAGTGTTCACTCTACTGCACTGTACTGTTCACCATAAACTGTAGACTTACTGTAATGCTATAGGCTATTACAGAAGTCTACTTGCATTATACATTATACAGTAAATATACTTGATAGAGACACGTACATACAGTATATGTGTGATAGTCTTGTTTTTTATATCACAGTGCCACTGTACTGTAATCTTTTGTCAGACCAACAGTAAAAGTGCATATGTGAATCCTGTCCAGTCTCCTCTAGAGTAATGCGTATATGTGTGCTGTTTAAATTTATATGTCATTCAGATACAGTGCAGTATTTTGTATTTTCAATCATTGTCATCAAAATCGTAGCCATAGTTTACATCTGAAACTAAGCATTTTGACATTCTTGTTTGTGAACAATGACACAAGGATATGTTCTTTGATATTGTACTAAGGATTTTGAGCAAGTTACAGGAGTTTGATGGTAGGCTAATCTATTGTGTTCTGCTGTTTGTACGAAATGCACTTAGGTACTGGTGTGCAAATCTTAAGGATGATTCAATAAATGTACTAAAGTGACTGATAATAACTGTTAATAGAGCAGTTACAGCAAACATTATGTAACTGCTGTCTCTCTCTCTCTCTCTCTCTCTATATATATATAGAGAGTCTCTCTCTCTCTCTCTCTCTCTCTCTCTATATATATATATATATAGAGAGAGAGAGAGAGAGAGAGAGAGAGAAAGAGAGAGAGAGAGAGAGAGAGATAGAGACAGCAGTTACATATAGTCATAATACAAAAGAAAAAAAGTGTTTAAAAGAATCATGAATCAAGCTGACACGTTTAAATGTTTGTTTACAGATGTATTTTGTTCTTACTTTGATTTTAAAAGCCATTGGATCTACACTAACCCTAACCCTAACCCTAACCCTAACCCTAGCTCTGTCTCTGCCTGTCAGACTGACTGAGATCTGCTCATACTGTGATCAGCCGCCCTTCCCCCACAGCACTGACTCTGATCGCGCGTGCGCCCTTCCCCCACAGCACTGAGACTGATCGCGTGCGCGCCCTTCACCCACAGCACTGAGACTGATCGCGTGCGCGCCCTTCCCCCACAGCACTGAGACTGACTGCAGAGTGAAAGAGATGAGATGAATGAACTAACAGACTGACCAGTGACAGAGAGATAGGTAATCAGCAGTGCTGCTCAAAAGATGACAATCTGTTGTGGCTATGCGTTTTTAAAGCACTTTTACATTGTCTAACAGCTTCTCCGCCCTTTAATGTAAATACCATTCATTTATTAAATACATAAAAAGATAATGCTGTTAAATTACACGTTAAAGTTTAATTTTGAGCCTCGAAATAATCCACACTCCTTCCCCCTTCTTAACTCAAATAAATTCTGAAGTAGTTGTGGGACACTGATGAAATGACAACAACACAGACAAGTGCAGAACTGGAGATATACCAGCTCATATCAGCCCTGCTGTATATTTGCAGACATCAATTTACTATTTTGATTAATGATATTAGTAGAAAATAATATGCCTGTTCAAGAGATCTAGGTTGCTCATTTAGGCATTTTTTGCTCTTTTAAACCTGTGTTTGTACGCACATGCGCAGTGGTTCCTAGTTCGAGGCGGGTGGATTCGTTTAAAAGTGATCATGTGCTCTGTCCACTAGAAAAGACCGGAAAAGACACTCTGGAAAGACTCACTTCACCACAGGTTTTTTTGTTTTGTTTTTTTTTAGTTTGAAGAAAGAGTACTGTGATTAAAACTGTGGAAAAAAAGATTCTTGCCATCAGATAATGTTCTATTAGGTTAAATAAATGTAGTCACAATTTCAACGTGAAATCCAAATACGTAATTACGTCATTTACGCAAGTCTGCGACCGTGGATGTGTTTTCCCGGGAAATGCAGACACGTGACAATGGGACGCGAAACAGACGACGACAACCCCCACCACGCACGCATTAAAGGCTAAAGGTGAGATCTAGACTTGTCCTCAAAATGCATGATAACTAAATACATTGTGAAATATGAAAGTTAGTAAGATGTGTTTATTTTAGTTGTTTAATTATTTTTTCCTTAGGGTTTTATTTACTTCTCGACTGTATTTGAGTTTGCTTCTAATATGATGATTTGCTGCAATAAAGAAAAAGTTTATTGCCAACTTGTAGGCAATGGCCAGTAAATAGAATTTTGTTATTTTTTATATAATAGTACTTTAGATTCTGCAAATTAATCTAAACAACTGAGTCAGTGATAGTCTACTAGCCTATATCATTGTTTTTTTTTTTAATCAAAAGTGTTGTCAACTATCAACAGTAATTTGTATAAATAATGAAATAATGAATTCCATTTTTTTATATCATTATTATTTGATAATTTTTATTTTATATAATATTTTTTATTACATTATATGCCTGTTCTTATTATTATTTATCTTTATAGAGCTTTTTTGCCCAATGCCAGTACATAGACACTTTATAGTATTTTTATTGTGTGTGTCAAATCCAAAGCAGACCAAAAGCACATTAAAAATAGCCCCTATGAATCTAGCTGGTTACTGACTGAAAATCTCCCATACGCTCTTAAATCAAATATGAATATACAGTAGATTGATGTCAATTGTGGTCACAAGGCACACAAGAACTAATGGTTTTTGGCATCATTGACATTGCCTTTTTTATCTAAATGCCTGTTGTTGACTGGTCACATGTGCTGTCATTGAATAGAGCTCTGTTGATATAATATAAAGATATACTTTAGTGTTTAACAGAAAAAAACACAACACAGGTTTGGAACAACATGAGGTTCAATTGAAACAACAATTAATATAATTGTATGTTAATTATGTATGTTTTTGGGTGAACAATTCCAGTAAGATCAACAAGATTTTTTTAAATATGCTTATTTATTTCATTCACCTTATATTTATTTTATTTATTTTTTTCAGTCATTTCAAGAAAGAAATTCAGCATGCTGGGAAATAAAAGGCGTAAAAAACCTCTGCAGGACGCTGAGCATCACATTACCTGTGAAACCGACAAGCCTGGGCTTCGAGAGCAGTTCATCAGCAAATATAAAGGCAAGTATAAATTACTAAGCAGTTTAGTAATAACGTTAATCTACAAAACTGAGAATTTAATGTGAGGTGAGTCATATGGTTGTTAGGCCAACTAATATCCATGTTTCACAAGTTAAACAAAACCAGTTACATTTTTGCATTTCTGGTTCCATCAACCCAAAGTCAATGTTTATTTGCACATTCTGAACCCAGTTATGCATAATAAGCCGACAGTGCATGTGGTCATGTAAACGCAGACTAAGGTCACCATAAACAGCATAAGCATAAACCAATCGACACAGATAGATTTTTGCCCCTTATTTGCAGATTTGCCCGGCATGTAAACACATTAACCTCTGTGTTCTGTGGCTTATTGAAGGGAGCATGTGTGATGTGTGACAGGAAAGTGTCCTTATTGTGGATTAAAGCACATCCAGACAGAGCGAGTGTTTTCTTGACCCAAGAACCTCTTAAAAGTATTCTCATCTCGTTCAGAAGTGGTACAGTCAAAATCCTGCACCCGATACTGCATGAGAGGAGAATATGAGTCTGGAAGTTTTCCTCTGAAATTCTGGAATACTCTTGGGCTTTATTTAACATCACAACTGACATGACATATGAAATACACAGTCAGATAAACGAATGGTTAGGTTTTGACGTCATTAACCTGATTTACTTATAAAGTAGTGGTTTACGTGGTTATTGGTTTGCATGTAAACCTGGATAATGGATTATTTCAAGAAGGTGATTTTATTTTGTTATCAGCGTATCGGTGTGCATGTAAACATGATCAATGGGTTTTGGTTAAATTCCTGAAATAAGATCCATGGTTAGCACAAGATCAAGATATTTTCACGCTTTACTCCACAACATAAAATAGTAATACTCTCTTGTGTGTTTTTTTTAAAAGCCTTTACTTGTCTGGTAAAAGGCAGTTGTTAACAAGTGTCTAAATGGGAGACGGGTTGTCTGGGACATTAAACGTCATCAGCTGAACAGATTAACTCATCTAGTCACTTTCACAGCCTCGTTGTGTTTATAATCGCACTCTTGCAAACTATTCTAGGTAGATGTAGGGATGGGTATGTATACATCACACAATCAGTCAAACATGCATTATAATAATGCAGAAACATTATAAATATTACACAGGGAGATGGATTTTAAAGCTTTAGAGTTCCTGGAGGCACATTTATCAACAAAAAAAAAAAAAAACTCTATACTTTTATCTAAACTATAGAAGCCACATAAAACATCCATATACCACAAAGAAAAACTACCTGAAAGAGATGCAAATAATAAACAAACAGAATTGTCTTTTAAAATAATGCAACACAGTTGTTGAAGCTTCATCGTAAGGAAGTTGAAGTTGGTCAACCGTGGTGTAGTTTATAGATTAACTTTAGCTTATTTTCTGCAAATCCCAGTGGGTTTTTGTGGAGGAAACCAGGGGATGTTCAACTACTACCGGGTTGGCCTGCAAAAATAGGTTTGTGTAAGAAAATGTATGTAATTTTAACTGTATAATTTTAAGACTTAAAAGTATAATGTAAAGTATAAAAAGCAAATCATGCTTTGAGATTAGCCTGACTTTTGACTATTTTCCTTAAGTAATTTCCCTTTCACATCGTATAATGTACGTCATATGGTAGAGAACTTTTAGTAATAAAATAATAGTTGACATTAAAGAAACTGCAGCTAATGTATTTCTCCTCTTTAGAGCTTTCTTCCGACCGAACTGAACACTACACTGAAGCTGAGAACACGTTCCTGTTTGATTTTCAGTGGCATGGCAAAAATTGGTGGTGAGTACAGAACTGTTGGATTGATGTAGTAAGGATGCTAAAATATCTGGAACTGTAAAATACTTAGGATGTGTTCATACCTGGAGTTCTGTTCGCTTGGTTCGTTTGGTCCGGGTCCGCTTAGTGTTCAGATTGGCATTTCTATTGTCAAACCTGTTATGCTTGACCAGTCTGTCCTTTTTAGGGTCACATCTTCCTGTTTTTGGTTCGTTTACATGTCTCTGGGTCCATGTTACATTCTTTTTTCATTCGAACCGCACCAGAGTTCGTTTGGAAGCCAACTGAGACCTATTTATTCAGCATCTGGATCCTCTTGTTTGGTGGCACCAGGTTTCAGATGGCAGTGTTCACACTTATTCAAATTAACCACACTAACAGTCTAAACAAACATGCCAGGTGTGAACACACCCTAATAATTAAAATTCAACATGAACTGACATTAAGAGTACTGAGTGCAGTTTCCTTGAGTCATCTAAATTGGCTTTCCCTGTATTCCCTAAAGAGAACAAAATGATTAATTTTAGATGCCTTTATCTGAGAGCTGAGAGGATGTTGCAGTGCGCCATTTAATCTCATATATCATATAGATCAGTGGTTCTCAGACCCTCCTCTCTGCAGATTCTGTATGTCTCCTTCACCTGACACACTCAGATGAGTTCATAGAGCTGTGTTCTGATGATGAACTCCTCATCTGAATCAGGTGGATTAAAACACCAGACATACAGCATATGCAGAGTGGTGGGTTCCCAGGACTGGGGTTCAGAACCACTTATAATAACTGTACATGTCTAGCTAGTACTGAGTGGTCATTTTATGTCTTTATAGCATGGATGCATCTAAAGAAGACTCGTCCTTGGGAAGACTTATGTAAATGATGAGACCAGAAATACTTGCAAAATGAGAACCGTTGAAGTGAGCAGAAAACCTCACCTGTGTCTCTTTGCTGTACGAGACATTCTACCAGGGGAGGAAATCACTTACAATTATGGCGACTCAGATTGGCCATGGCGAGTCAAGGTACTATCAAGAAAATGCTAAAGAGATTAATCAGTAATTCTCACAAATCTCATAATCTTAACTCTCATTCTGATTAGTTACCATGTGATTGTGGTCTCATATTTCTCAAGCCTTTGAATAAAGCATCAGCAGAATCCACTGATAAAAAGCCAGCCAGCAGTTTGGGTCTGCAGAAATCGGTAAGTCCACTTTAAAACATCTGTATCATTATATTATTGACTCTTTCAGCGTAGAGTTGTGTGTGAAAGAAATGATAGATAACGTGTAGGACAGCTAGAGGAATGAACATGAACAAGTTTTTCTGTCCTTTACAAATATTCTGATTTTGATATTCACTGGTTTCTTTTCTGACATCCAGCCCCATTGTTCAGCTTCTGTTTCTTCTCCTGAATTGGACAAGGTGAACAGCAATGGTCCATATAAGCAGTCAGGCAAAGCAATAACATCAATGAATAAAACGGTAACCATCTCATACATGCAGCAACTATCTACTGATGTTTACTGCCAGCTAGTTGAAAGTGCAGTGAGTGATTTCTGAGAAACACTATTGATATTTGAAATCGACACCCAAACAGACACACCCCTCCCTTCATTGCTCGGCCCCCAAAATAATGAACACGCAACACAGGCAACCACTAACAGCTGGCGCTCAGGTGTTCAACTCGAAAAGATCTTTATCGCTGGCAAACCATAGGATGCTTTTTAAAGGTTTGGTTTTAGTTGATTGTAGGTGCATATCCACTTCATCCAGCACACGTGTGTAATAGTAGTGGGAAGTTCGGATCATTTTACTGACTCAGATCTTTAAATCTCGTTCATCAAAATGAACAAATCTTTTTTCAAGTTATTTCGTTCATTTCAGCAGAATGTATTTAAAATGTTACATGTTAGCCAAATTCCCCAAACACATCAAATGTTGATCGCATTTAGAATAAGAAAAAAATTACAATGCAAGAAAAAGGCCATATTATGAGAAACAGTTAATTTATTTATTTGGGTCTTCAGGCTATGCATTCTGTTAGTTTACCTCACCTCCCGATCTAAGCCGTTCGATCATCCCGTGATCCTCATAAACTGAGCTTTGCAGTCTGTAGTACCAGATACAGTATTGATTAGTTCACGTTTCGAGTCTATCGACTTTGGGTTCAAGTCATTCGTGCATCACGTGACAGCCCCATATAGGCTGAGCTATGCAGTCGCTACCGGATACAGAATTGATTAGTTCATCTTTTGAGTTTTCGTGGACTTGATAGGTGAACTAATCATTTATCTTTCCGGTACTGACAGCATAGCCTCTGTGGGACTGACCGGAAGAACGAAAGACTTGGACCCGAAGTCTCGAGAGATGAACTAATCATTTCTGTTTCCAGTACAGAACCCATGGGATGTTGGGCATGTGCGGTCAGCGCAAAATGAACGAATCACTCTCTGAGACAACTCGGTAGTCCCGAGTCATATTAAAGATTCGTTCATGACGACCCGTCACTAGTGTATAAACGCTTCAAATGATACAAAATTGTATTGCCATTAGAAATGTACTTATGTACCCACACTTATGTAAAATGTACCCACAATTAAAACAAACAAACTAAAAATGACTTGGATGGTATGGAGTAAATGTAGCGCCTTACTACCAACCTCTGCTAGTTAAGTATAGTTATTGGTTCAGAGTTTAAATGTCTGACTCTGAACCAATGTAACTATTAATGTGACTATTGTCACAATTTGTATGTAAAGTTTGTATAAATGTTTGTTTAGAGTTTTTATTTTATTAATGATCTTTGCTTTGAAATGTGCAAAACATTTTTTGTTCACTCCTACAGTGTGTTTGTTCTTGTCTGAAATGGGTGCCACAGTTTTCAATATTGCTAATGTACATTTTATTCTTGTTTAAGCTAAATACCTCTTTATATATCTGCAGAAGCGGTTTCAATCAAGATTGGCAAAATTAAGACAACATCATGAAGATTGCTATGAACGTTTTAACAGAGCAGAAATTGAAAAGGAACACAAGATTGCTAAACAGCAATCACAAAAAGTTTGTTTGGTGAGTAATATGTGAACATAATCACACTATTCTGTGATCAACGCCTCAGTCAATTAACGGTTAATTATTTTATTATTCATTTATTTTATTAATTAACAGTTTGCTTAGTCCTTTTGCTTTTAGACCTTATATTTTTATTCAAATTATATTTCAAGCTGTCACAGTCATCCTCAGTCGCATCCACATCTGATGCACCCTCTTCATCGGCACCCTGTGCTTTGTCCACCTCTATAATGGCCTCATCAACCTCATGCTCTCCTGCCCTGTCCTCATCACCGTCACCAGCTCCTGCGCCACCCATGCCACCTTCATCCTCGCCTGGGCAGCCTTCATCATCCTCGCCTGGGCAGCCTTCATCATCCTCATCCTCGCCTGGGCAGCCTTCATCATCCTCGCCTGGGCAGCCTTCATCATCATCATCTTCGCCTGGGCAGCCTTCATCATCCTCGCCTGGGCAGCCTTCATCATCCTCATCCTCGCCTGGGCAGCCTTCATCATCCTCATCCTCGCCTGGGCAGCCTTCATCATCCTCATCCTCGCCTGGGCAGCCTTCATCATCCTCATCCTCGCCTGGGCAGCCTTCATCAGCTTCGCCTGGGCAGCCTTCATCATCCTCGCCTGGGCAGCCTTCATCATCTTCGCCTGGGCAGCCTTCATCATCCTCGCCTGGGCAGCCTTCATCATCTTTGCCTGGGCAGCCTTCATCATCCTCGCCTAGTAGGCAGCCTTCATCATCCTCATCCTCGCCTGGGCAGCCTTCATCATCCTCATCCTCGCCTAGGCAGCCTTCATCATCCTCGCCTGGGCAGCCTTCATCATCCTCATCCTCGCCTAGGCAGCCTTCATCTTCATCATCCTCATCCTCGCCTGGGCAGCCTTCATCATCCTCATCCTCGCCTGGGCAGCCTTCATCATCATCATCCTCGCCTGGGCAGCCTTCATCATCCTCATCCTCGCCTGGGCAGCCTTCATCATCATCATCCTCGTCTGGGCAGCCTTCATCATCATCATCATCCTCGCCTGGGCAGCCTTCATCATCCTCGCCTGGGCAGCCTTCGTCATCCTCGCCTGGGCAGCCTTCATCATCCTCGCCTGGGCAGCCTTCATCATCCTCATCCTCGCCTAGGCAGCCTTCATCATCCTCGCCTGGGCAGCCTTCATCATCCTCATCCTCGCCTAGGCAGCCTTCATCTTCATCATCCTCATCCTCGCCTAGGCAGCCTTCATCATCCTCATCCTCGCCTGGGCAGCCTTCATCATCCTCGCCTGGGCAGCCTTCATCATCCTCATCCTCGCCTAGGCAGCCTTCATCATCCTCGCCTGGGCAGCCTTCATCTTCATCATCCTCGCCTAGGCAGCCTTCCTCTTCATCATCCTCATCCTCGCCTGGGCAGCCTTCATCATCCTCGCCTGGGCAGGCTTCATCTTCATCATCCTCGCGTGGGCAGCCTTCATCTTCATCATCCTCATCTTTGCCTAGGCAGCCTTCATCATCCTCATCCTCGCCTAGGCAGCCTTCATCATCCTCGCCTGGGCAGCCTTCATCTTCATCATCCTCATCCTCGCCTGGGCAGCCTTCATCTTCATCATCCTCGCCTGGGCAGCCTTCCTCTTCATCATCCTCATCCTCGCCTGGGCAGCCTTCATCATCCTCGCCTGGGCAGGCTTCATCTTCATCATTCTTGCCTGAGCAGCCTTCATCTTCATCATCCTCATCCTCGCCTGGGCAGCCTTCCTCTTCATCATCCTCATCCTCGCCTGGGCAGCCTTCATCTTCATCATCCTCGCCTGGGCAGCCTGGGCAGCCTTCATCTTCATCATCCTCGCCTGGGCAGCCTTCATTGCCTTCCTATGCGCAGCCTTCATCATCATCATCATCATCTTCTCTTGCTCCACCCTTATCTTCACTCTTATCAGTGATTCAAAATCGCAGATGTCTGAGACACTCTCATTAAGGGAGGTGGGTAGATTAATTTGCTTAATTATTGGGATGGTCTGGCTGTATTGCACTTGTAGAACTAACAATAGATTATATGAAATTATATATTATTTATATTTGTTTGTATTTCTCCTCTTCCAGATATCCTCTTTAAGGCCATCAAGAAAAAGACAGGTATGTGACTTGCCATGTGATACTTTATATGCTCAATTTTTTTGGCATAATTATGACTTTGCTTGCCAGTATCCACAATGCGATGAAACATAATGTTACAGGAACCACTGCCTTGAGTAAGTGTTATATTCTCTCATTCAGTATTCAGGAAGTACCGTCTGTGACACAGACTACAGCGATGTCACAGACTACAGCGATGTTGACCAAACATACCAAAAATCAGCTCAGATGAATCGGATGGTAGTTCTTCTGGACATGACATGGTCAAAAATGGCCAGACACCTTGAGTTTGTCCATCGCAGAGGGAACACTGCAGCTGGCAAAAATGAGTAAAGTCCTAATGGCCATGGAGAAAGGAACACTGTCTGACTACAAAGGAAAGATGCATCTGTCAGTATGAACTACACGCGAAACTTCATCATAGTTCATAAAGGACACTATTTTCTTGAAACCTTTGCTCACTTCTAAGCCGACTGGTGTGTTTAGAGCACACAGAGGTCGAACTCTTTTCCTGCCCTGGGCATCATCATCTTTAGGTTTCAGAGGACAGTTTTTGATATGTTTCCAAAGGCTACGCTTGTTATAAGGCCCTTGGCAGTAAATGCAGTGAATAAATTCTTTGGCTCTTTGTCTATTTTTTGAACGGTAGTAGGCAATCATCTCCCCATGTCCTTGTCTCACCACATCTGTGTTGTGGGCAAAGTTGCCCCTTTTTCAAAGGAGGTTCAACTGTACTCGTCTTTCTTTGGAATGTTTTGGAAATGCTATTGCCTTTACAACCCCCACTTCGTTGCGATGGACAAATTCAAGGTGTCTTGCCATTTTTGAATATGGCTTAGAGCAATTAAGGCAATACTGCTTCTTGTACGCCTTGCGGAGTTCCGTCTTTGGTGATGGCATTGACTGAATAAAAGTCTTATCACCAGACAAGGTGTTTGTCTCTTTAGATTGGCATTTCATCTTTTTTGGTGATGGTACAGTCATAAATTGATCAGATGAACTACCTGCCTCGTTGGGAGATGTTGGATGTATCAAAGCACTTTTGACAATGTCATGTCCAGAAGAACTACCATCCGATTCATCTGAGCTGATTTTTGGTATGTTTGGTCACATCAGACCCCATCCTGTTGAACAAGTGCTCTCCCAGCTGCTAATGGCCATGGAGAAAGGAACACTGTCTGACTACAAAGGAAAGAAACTTGATGACATTGAAATTGACCCAAATGGTACGAGTATACTTGGACTGTCTGTGTGTATCTGTTCTTTACATATTTGCAAAACAATGTATATGTTACCGGCAAAGTGTGTAATCCGGAATTCTATAGAATGCCCTAGGTAATGTAGGTAGGTAACTTAGGTAACCATCAGGCATTCTATACAATAACGGGATTTCACACTTTGCCGGTAACATATATAATCATGTCACAGATGGTAAGTATAAGCAATAAAGTGTAAATTTTTTTGTCAGTGAATTATTTAGAGCAACTTGAGGCCCAAGGTGATTCCATGTCAAGTGATGAGGAGGATTACAGTGACCTATCTCAGAAAACAGCACCAGCAGAGACTGATCAACTTGTTCAATCTGATCAATCTGTTTCATGGGAGGATCAAGGTAAGAAAAATCTCTAAACTACACAAACAACAATAATCAAATAAACATGAATCAGCTCCATGCAGCAATATCCAGCCAAATGAAAAAAATATACACATTAGGACACATTAGTCTTGATTTGGTCTTTACTCACCAATTTAGTTGTAATGAGAATGTGTAATGAGTATTTACTTGTTTTTAACTATTTCATAGGTTCTTCAAACGCTCCAAAAAAGAAATGGGAGGACAGTGAGGTAAAAGCAGTAGAGAGACACATGATGAAGTTCATCAAGACATACAAAGTTCCTGGTAAGCAAGACTGTGAAAGATGCATTCACGCAGAGCCAGAAGCTTTGAAGCAGCGAACATGGACTGGTGTGAAAAATTATGTGCGGAACAGGATCACGACTCTTAAAGAAAAGGTGGTTTGTAGGGTGGCACAAACACTTTAACACTTTGCACATTATGCTCTTTTTGTAAGAAATGGAGCTAAATTAAAAGAAATGAGGATATAGGTGTAGAAATATTTTGAGGATGGAATGAAACAGAATATAAAGTGCAAAGTTAGAGTATAAGAAGGCTAATGAAGAAGTAGAGGATATTAAGATAGTCAATTTTCATTATTCAGTTTTCTTTGTTCAGTTGCAATGAAGTTGGATGGAATGTCATGTTAAACTTTTTGATATTTCTGTCATAGAGGGAGGAGAGAATGTTAAGAGGATAAAAAGGGAAGAGTGAATAGGTGTGTTGGACATGGGCCGTGGCTGGATGTAACCGATCGGTGAGAGTTGCAGTGTGCAGGCGGGAGGAGCTGAAAACAGACACGTGAGTCGGACACTTTCTGCTTCCCGTAGTGACGCAGAGCCAGAAGCTTTGAAGCAGCGAACATGGACTGGTGTGAGAAATTATGTGCGGAACAGGATCACGACTCTTAAAGAAAGGGTGGTTTGTAGGGAGGCACAAACACTTTAACACTTTGCACATTATACTCTTTTTGTAAGAAATGGAGCTAAATTAAAAGAAATAAGGATAAAGGTATAGAAATTAAAATTGAGAGACGCTCACGCTGTGTTTGCATACTTTACCACAGCTGAAGTGAAATAAATGCATTATTTGCCAAATACACAGATATTTCAGAGACATTTTCATGCAATACATGTACTGCTTAATACAGCATCTGTTTGTACAAGAATAAAGTTCAACATAAGCCTAAATACCGATGAAGTGGGGTCTACATTGTATCAGTTTTATTTGGATAAACATGACAATATAACAGCGTGACTACATGAAAGGGGATTTCACTGTTATAAAAACAGATTTGTGAGCATTAGTGGAACTAAAGGTGTGAGAATTAACTCTTAATCATTGTGTTGCAGTGGATTCGGCCAATCGTGGATCAGTTGTGTCGTCATCAGAGCTCATGAGTCGCTCTGGAGAAGCTGCGCTGGCTGAGTCCTCCTGCTCTCCAATCGCTCTCGCCGTACTCTGATACCATACGTCACAGTCACGGGGCTTCGCTGTCTGAAGTCGGACACAAGTTCTAACCGGCATGCACTGCTCAAGTCAGCTGCTGATCGGTCTGCGCAGCGCTGCATGAAGTCCAACAAGCCTAATGCTCTCCTCCCTCTTTACATCCCTTTACATTCTCCTCCCTCTTTACATCCCTTTACATTCTCTCCTCCCTCTTTTCATCCCCTTTACATTTTCTCCTCCCTCTTTACGTCCCCTTTACATTCTCCTCCCTCTTTACATCCCTTTACATTCTCTCCTCCCTCTTAACATCCCCTTTACATTCTCTCCTCCCTCTTTACGTCCCCTTTACATTCTCTCCTCCCTCTTTACGTCCCCTTTACATTCTCTCCTCCCTCTTTACATCCCCTTTAAATTCTCTCCTCTCTCTTAACATCCCCTTTACATTCTCTCCTCCCTCTTTACATCCCCTTTACATTCTCTCCTCCCTCTTTACGTCCCCTTTACATTCTCTCCTCCCTCTTAACATCCCCTTTACATTCTCTCCTCCCTCTTTACGTCCCCTTTACATTCTCTCCTCCCTCTTAACATCCCCTTTACATTTTCTCCTCCCTCTTTACGTCCCCTTTACATTCTCTCCTCCCTCTTAACATCCCCTTTACATTCTCTCCTCCCTCTTTACGTCCCCTTTACATTCTCTCCTCCCTCTTTACGTCCCCTTTACATTCTCTCCTCCCTCTTTACATCCCCTTTAAATTCTCTCCTCTCTCTTAACATCCCCTTTACATTCTCTCCTCCCTCTTTACATCCCCTTTACATTCTCTCCTCCCCTTTTACATTATCTCCTCCCCTTTACATCCTCTTTACATTCTCCCCTCCCTCTTTACATTCTCTCCTCCCTCTTTACATTCCCCTTTACATTTTCTCCTCCCTCTTTACGTCCCCTTTACATTCTCTCCTCCCTCTTTACGTCCCCTTTACATTCTCTCCTCCCTCTTTACATCCCCTTTATATTCTCTCCTCCCTCTTTATGTCCCCTTTATATTCTCTCCTCCCTCTTTACGTCCCCTTAACATTCTCTCCTCCCTCTTTACGTCCCCTTTACATTCTCTCCTCCATCTTTACGTCCCCTTTACATTAGGCTTGTTGGACTTCATGCAGCGCTGCACAGAACGATCAGCGGCTAACTTGAGCAGTGCTTGATGGTTAGAACTTGTGTCCGACTTCAGACAGCGACGCCCGTGACTGTGCCATAAGGCATCAGAGTACAATGAGAGTGATTGGAGAGCAGGAGGACTCAGCCAGAGCAGATTCTCTAGAGCGACTCACGAGCTCTGATGATGACACAGCTAATCCACGATTGGCAGAGTACACCGCTTGACAACGATCACGTGCGTTTCATGTTTCTTCTCACACCTTCAGTTCCACTAAGGATCACAAATCTGTTCTTTATAACAGTAAAAGCTCTTTTCGTGTAGTTGCGATAAATGTTTATCAAAATAAAACAATGTAGACCCCACTTCACTGGTATTTAGGCTTATTTTGAACTTTATTCTTGTACAAACAGTAGTGCATGTATTGAATGAAAATGTCTCTGAAATATCTGTATCTGGAAAATAATGCGTTTATTCCACTTCAGCTGTGGTAAAGTATGCAAACTTAGCCTGAGCGTCACTACGGGAAGCAGAAAGTGTCTGACATCACATTCTCTCGTCTGCACACGGCAACTCTCACCAATCGGTTACATCCAGCCACAGCCCATGTCCAGCACACCTAATATAAGGGATGAATAGAGGGAGTAAATGTAAAGAGGATGAAAAGAGGGAGGAGTAAAGCGGGTAAAAAGAGTGAGGAGTAGAGTTAGAGGATGAAGAGGAGGAGTAAAGAGGATGAAAAGAGGGAGTAGTAAAGAGGGTAAAAAGATGGAGGAGTAGAGTTAAAGAGGATAAAGAGAGGGAGGAGTAAAGCGGGTAAAAAGAGTGAGGAGTAGTTAGAGGATGAAGAGGAGGAGTAAAGAGGGTAAAAAGAGGGAGGAGTAGAGTTAAAGAGGATGAAAAGAGGGAGGAGTAAAGGGTAAAAAGAGGGAGGAGTAGAGTTAAAGAGGTGAAGAGGAGGAGTAGAATTAAAGAGGATAAAGAGGGAGGAGTAAAGCGGGTAAAAAGAGTGAGGAGTAGAGTTAAAGAGGATGAAGAGAAGTAGAGTTAAAGAGGATGAAAAGGAGTAAAGTGGGTAAAAAGAGGGAGGAGTAGAGTTAAAGAGGGAGGAGTAGAGTTAAAGAGGGAGGAGTAGAGTTAAAGAGGGAGGAGTAGAGTTAAAGAGGATGAAAAGGAGTAAAGCGGGTAAAAAGAGGGATGAGTAGAGTTAAAGAGGGATGAGTAGAGTTAAAGAGGGAGGAGTAGAGTTAAAGAGGGAGGAGAGAATGTAAAGGAGGAAGTAGAGAGATTTTGAAGAAGGGTGGATGGAGGAAGTACAGAGGATAGTTGGGCACTGAGAATCATTCCCACCTCCAAGTTAATTGATTTTTCATTGTTGTTCTTTTAAAAAAAAGAATAATTTGAAGTTCTGTCATTAACTGCAATGTGCACTTTCAACACAATGTGTCCAAGACTGTTAATATTAAAGAGTCATTTAATCGGAGTGTGTGTCACTAGAGTCCCCAAAGAGTCGTTCAATTGGAGTGTGTGTGTGTGTCACTTGAGTCCCCAAAGAGTCATTTAATCGGAGTTTGTGTGTGTCTCGAGTCCCCAAAGAGTCATTTAATCGGAGTGTGTGTGTGTGTCACTAGAGTCCCCAAAGAGTCATTTAATCAGAGTGTGTGTCACTAGAGTCCCCAAAGAGTCATTTAATCGGAGTGTGTGTGTCTCTCTAGTCCCCAAAGAGTCGTTTAATATGAGTGTGTGTGTGTCACTAGAGTCCCCAAAGGGTCATTTAATCGGAGTGTGTGTGTGTCACTAGAGTCCCCAAAGGGTCGTTTAATCGGAGTGTGTGTGTCACTTAAGTCCCCAAAGAGTCATTTAATCGGAGTGTGTGTGTCACTTAAGTCCCCAAAGAGTCATTTAATCGGAGTGTGTGTGTCACTCGAGTCCCCAAAGGGTCATTTAATCGGAGTGTGTGTGTGTCACTAGAGTCCCCAAAGAGTCATTTAATCGGAGTGTGCGTGTCACTCGAGTCCCCAAAGGGTCATTTAATCGGAGTGTGTGTGTCACTAGAGTCCCCAAAGGGTAATTTAATCGGAGTGTGTGTGTCACTCGAGTCCCCAAAGGGTCATTTAATCGGAGTGTGTGTGTGTCACTAGAGTCCCCAAAGAGTCATTTAATCGGAGTGTGTGTGTCACTTCGAGTCCCCAAAGGGTCATTTAATCGGAGTGTGTGTGTGTCACTAGAGTCCCCAAAGGGTCATTTAATCGGAGTGTGTGTGTCACTAGAGTCCCCAAAGAGTCATTTAATCGGAGTGTGTGTGTCACTCGAGTCCCCAAAGAGTCATTTAATCGGAGAGTGTGTATCACTATTTTTATTTGTATAGAGTTTTTTTTGACAATTACTACACTTTACAGAAGAACATGCCTAATGTCTTAACCCCAGTGTGTAGCCAAAGATGACTCTGATGAGGAAAACTCCTTAAGATGTTTTTGTGATAATGATTAGTTTACAGTCGATGCTAAATTAACTAGAGGGATGCAGCCGGTGGTCAGTGAAAGGTTCTCTGCCATGAAGTGAAGTCCGTTTTATTTCTATAGCGCATGATACAATACAGATGGTTTCAAAGGAGCTTCACAGACATAAAATAACTTGCAAATGTCAACAATTATGAAATGAATAATGTAGAGCTGTTTTACAGTTGAAATTAAAGACAATAGTGTTATTATTCAGCTCAATTCTGTTCATCTTTTGCTTCTGATAGTCATTCAGTCAAATCAATAATATTTCTGAATGTTAATTGTCATTCCCCAACTGAGCAGCCAAAGGCACTTGATCTCAAGCTACAAATCAGACAAAAAATGTAGGCTACCCATTTACAGTGATCTTGCAGAAAAGAAGAAACCCAGTTTACTCTCTCACACCTGTATCTCTGCACTAGCTTGATTTCACTGTCCAGTATTGGAACTTTGAATTGTAATATTCTACTTCTGTCTTCTTAGGATAAATAATATATAACATCTCAACAATGTCCTGAAAGTATACCTTAACCAGAGTATGTGTATCACCATGGTCCTCAAAGTATGACTTCATCAGAGTTTGTGTTTAATGTCCCCAAAATGGACATAAAAAATACTGTCCCTAAAGTGAAGGCAAAATGTCAGGTCTTTAAGGAAGGCTTTTATTGATAAAATCAAGTGATAATTGTGATGACAGCTTCTCCAGAAGTGCAGTCATATCTTTCTTTTGTCTCTAGACCCTTCAGAAAGGGGTGTCCCTAAAGGTAGGGTTCCCAGTCATACGTCCTCACATTGTGGTTAAGTAGGTATGTGTGTGTGTGTGTGTGTGTGTGTGTGTGAGTGAGTATCTGTGTGCGTGTGTGTGTGTGTGTGTGTGAGTGTGAGTGTGTGTGTAATGACGTTCATCATCAGGAAGATGGAAGACGAGGGTCTAAAACTGCTTATGTTTTCTTACTGATGAAATTACATGATCAATACAGAATATTGACTGGAATCTCATTTATTTGTTTTATTTGTTTGTGTCTAAAGATGGAGTTGTTCTTCTCAGCCACACTTGCTGTAGTGCGTTATATGATCAGAGACTCGAGCGACTCGGGCTGGTCAGTAAATGTTTCGCTTCTAAATACTGAGTTTGACTGTGTGTCTTTACTTTCTATTCTGGCTTTGAGTGCATTATTGTTGGCCTTACGCAAACGTGTGTTTAGCAAGTGGTTTTCTCTCTGATCAGAACTGAAAGTGTGTGTGTGTGTGTGTGTGTGTGTGTGTGTGTGTGTGTGTGTGTGTGAATTGCAGTCATATCTGGAGTTGTGAATGACTGAAGCGTGACCTTATAAAACCACCAAACGCAGTCTGGGAGAATCGCTTTATGACTGGAGTTATGCATTATTATGTCAAGTCATAATCCATGTTGTCGGCTTGTGCTTTTATAAATACCATTAGTATTTATAAAAGCACAAGCCGACAGAAGCATATTCTCCTCTAAGATATAATGCAGTGATATCACATATTAATAAGACAGTCCGAGTATGTTTTGAGTGTGTCTTCAGTGTTCAGAGACAGTATAGAGGTTTAGAATAATTCAGATTAAGATGATTGACATCTCTTCTGCTCAACAAGACTGCATTTATTTAATGAAGACAGTGAAATATTAGTACAATTTAAAATATCTGTTTCAAACCTGATGCACTATCATTCAAAAGTTTGGGGTAAGATTAAAAAACGTATACTTTTATTTATTAAGGGCGCATTAAATTGATCAAAAGTGACAGTAAAGACATTTATAATGTTACAAAAGACTCTATTTCAAATAAATGCTGTTCTAAAAACTTTCTATTCCTCAAAGAATCCTGAAAATAAAATGTATCACAGTTTCCACAGAAATATGAAGCTGTTTTCAACACTGATAATAATCATAAATGTTTCTTGATCATCAATTCATCATGTTTTTTTCATCAGTGATTTCTGAAGGATCATGTGACACTGAAGACTGGAGTAATGATGCTGAAAATTCAGCTTTGATCACAGGAATAAATTACACTTTACTATATATTCACATAGAAAACAGATGATTTACATTACAATAATATTTCACTGTTTTTACTGTATTTTTGATTAAATAAATGCAGCTTTGGTGAGCAGAAGAGACTCTTTCAGAAACATCAAACAATCTTAATTATTCCATTATAGTTGGAAGCCCATTAGTGTGCGCGAGTTATAATTATTGACACCTAGACACTGTAAAAGATGAATATTATAATGACGTTGAGTGTTGTTCGCTGATTGGCTGAGGGGGCCGCGCGCATCAGCATGCGAGCGTGTGATTGGTCCTCGTGAAGTTGAGCGCAGAAGCAGGAAGAGAAACAGCCGTGGACGAGCAGCGCGGATCCTCGACGCTCGTGTGTGTTTTACTGGTGAGTGTTTGTGCAGATCCGCAGAAATAAACACGCGCCGCGTCTCATGCGTTCACCCGCGCCGACGCCTCGACCAACGCGCTTGGATCGAGGGCGCTTTAATAGCGTCGTGATGACGCGAGCTATAAGTTGATCTCGTGCAGCGCGCGCTCGCGTTTTAATGTCACCTGATGTTGTTGTTTTTGTTGTTGTTGAGCAAGGGCGTTATTTCTGCTGTATGATGACGTCAGGCCAGCGCGCACATCAGCATCGCAACAAACACCACGACGTCACAAACTAACAAATGTGACGTCACGACCCGTAACAATTTACGTTGCGCGTCGAACTTCTAGATCCGCGCGCGCGCATGTGCGTAACGCATCAGCTGCTCCACATTAACATGCTTTAATATTCACACAAGTAACATAAACGTGAACTGTGGTGTAATACTGTGACTCTGGTCAGTGGTCACTGTTAAACTGTGTCTAGTTCAGTGACAGTGGCTGGAGATCTGGCGGAACTGAAGGGTTGAGGGTTCGAGTCCTGCAAGACTCAGACGTAATATTGCTATTTCATGCATCATTAATTCATTTTCTGTCGGTGTTTACTCTCCTTAATGCTGTTATGCTGCACAAAATGTTGTTTTGAACAGTGTCTCAGGTGCTCAGTATTTCAGACAACAAAAGTGAAATTGATGCTGTCAAACTTCAGAAATAATCAATCATAACAGAATCTGGATTATGATCGGTGTGATGAACGGATAATCTTCTCTGCCGAAGCTCTGAGCTCTTATTCACTCTAGTTACATTCAGAAAATATTATTATTATCGTCAGCATCATTACTCCAGTCTTCAGTGTCACATGATCCTTCAGAAATCACTCTAATATGATGATTTGATGATCAAGAAACATTTATGATTATTATCGATGTTGAAGACGGTTGTGCTGACTCATATTTTTGAAGAAACTGATAAACTGCCGTTCAAAAGTCTGAAAAAGAAATCAATACTTTTATTCATCAAGGACGCATTAGGCTAAATTGATCAAAAGTGACAGTAAAGATATTTATAATGTTACAAAAGATTATATTTCTAATAAATGCTGTTCTTTTGAACTGAAAGAATCCTGAAAACTAAAATGCATCACAGTTTCCACAGAAATATGAAACTGTTTTCAACACTGATAATAATCATAAATGTTTCTTGATCATCAGATCATCATATTAGAGTGATTTCTGAAGGATCATGTGACACTGAAGACTGGAGTAATGATGCTGAAAATGCAGCTTTGATCACAGGAATAAATTACACTTTACTATATATTCACATAGAAAACAGATGATTTACATTAGAATAATATTTCACTATTTTTACTGTATTTCTGATCAAATAAATTCAGCTTTGATCACAGGAATAAATCAGTCAATCAATCAATCAATTCCTTTTATTGTCATTGCATAATTAGCATAAATAACTTAATTAGCAAACCTTACGGAGAACGGAGAACCTTCTTAACAGAACGGAGGCTCACTATTGGACATGAAGAGTGGAAGAAAGTCGTTATTTTTGTTTGTTTTGCGCAGAAAAAGTATTCTCGTCGCTTGATAAACGTGAGGTTGAGCCGCTGTAGTCACTATTCTAAACATTGTCTTTACTAACTTTCTGGACCGGCAAGTTTCATTAACAGAGAAGCCTATGGAGGAGTGAGACAGCTCTCAGATTTACTCAACAATATCTTCATTAGTGTTCAGAAGATGAGCGAGAGTCTGACGAGGTTGAACAACATGAGTTTGTGTTCGTCATCAACAAAGAAAGAATGAAAACATGTCTGTAAGCTGGAGTGAAGCCGAGACCAGGAGCTCCTGCTATCCTGAAGCTGGAGCTGGGAGCGCTCGCCGGCTTTGTGGAGCGGGACGCGAGGCGTTAGTGTACGACCGAACGCTCGAGCGTGGTTTCTCGAGATCGAGAGCGCAGATCATTAGTGAACTAAAGACGCTGCGTTAATAAATCCACCCAGAGCACGACTACAGCGGACAGAGCCGTAGCGGAAGAGTAGACACGCCTTTCTGCAACACATCCTGACGTCACAGGTCTTACTGGGTCTTACGGGATCTTACGGGGTCTTACGGGTTCTTACGGGGTCTTACGGGATCTTACGGGGTCTTACGGGATCTTACGGGATCTTACGGGGTCTTATGGGATCTTACTGGGTCTTACGGGATCTTACGGGGTCTTACGGGATCTTACGGGTTCTTACGGGTTCTTACGGGGTCTTACGGGATCTTACGGGATCTTACGGGGTCTTACGGGATCTTACGGGTTCTTACGGGGTCTTACGGGATCTTACGGGGTCTTACGGGGTCTTACGGGATCTTACGGGGTCTTACGGGTTCTTACAGGGTCTTACGGGGTCTTACGGGATCTTACTGGGTCTTACGGGATCTTACGGGGTCTTACGGGATCTTACGGGTTCTTACGGGTTCTTACGGGGTCTTACGGGATCTTACGGGATCTTACGGGGTCTTACGGGATCTTACGGGGTCTTACGGGGTCTTACGGGGTCTTACGGGGTCTTACGGGATCTTACGGGGTCTTACGGGGTCTTACGGGATGTGTGTGAACGCACTCACAGATTCCGGACCAATGAACCAAAATCAACACTGGTACACATTATCCGTGTGTTTTCCGGAATCTCTGTGTGAAAGGGGCTTGTTTATGTTTATATAGTGCCTTTCCCAAGCTCAAGGACGCTTCACAATAACAGTAAAGAACAAACAATCAGTTCATGCATAAATGGAAAAAAGACATTTGCCCAGTCCAAGAAAGGAGCGATTACAGTTGCATATCAGATTAACAAAAACCGAAACAAAAACAACAGTATGTACAGACAGCAGAGAAGGAAGCAACGGTCTGATGGTGCGTAAGGAAACATTATGAGTGTAATACAGAGTTATGGAGAATGTATAAAAAAACAAAAAACCCTTGATGTGTTCTCCCAGTCCTGAACCTCAGAAATGACCCAGTTTGTCAGACGCTCCTTCAGGCCATACTTTAACAGGTTTAATAATGGGTTTTCCTCCTGCGGGGGGGATGTAAGCTGGAATCAGGAGTACGGATAATAATATGGACCTGAACCCGTTCTTAATGTTGGAGTAAACTGTATCTGATGTGTTTGTCCTGCTTGTTGCACATCTAATCTCTTTCGGGAGAGCAGTCTGACTGATTAACACCACCAGCTGTAATATGGACTGCTTCAGGGTGATTGCTTTGTATTAAATGTATAGCACTAAGCAAGTAGCCTAGGGCTATGCTAGGATTAGCATCTGCTGGAATGTAAGCAGCTGTAACTGTGGGAGAGAGAGCGCTCTGCGTTTAACCTCTGGAGAGCAATGACTTCCTGTAACTTGTGTATTTGTGCACCAGTTGTTATGGCTGTAAATGCATAATCGCCCTCACTTGCTCTTACCGGAGTCTTTGTTCCTATCCCAGTGAAATACGGTGCGGTCCGCTAGCTACGTCTGGGATATGTGGGTGAAGACACGTCTCAGGTACGGTTAGAATGCAACAGTCCTTTTTAGGGGTGGGAGAAAAGGTCGATGCGTCGGGATTCATTATCTAATGATTCAGAATCGATTCTGTGTTCAATTCAAACTGGCACTTCACCACTGTGTGTGCGCGCGGTCACTGGCCAAACGGAAAGACCCGTTGATGGACGAACGTTCGTATGCTGGTGAATTGGCTTCGTTTAAGATAAAATGGACAAACTACGACCTGCTCCATCAAATTTGAAATCGACTGTGTGGCAACATTTTTGATTTCCTGAAGACACCGAAAAAGGTGTTGTTGATAAAAGCCATACTGTGTGCAAAGTCTGTGGCACCAAATTCAAATATTTCAGCAACACGACTAATATGAAGAAACATATTACGCG
Organism: Abramis brama; assembly: GCF_963993115.1. Lineage (NCBI taxonomy): Eukaryota > Metazoa > Chordata > Actinopteri > Cypriniformes > Leuciscidae > Abramis > Abramis brama. The sequence continues at coordinate 35,844,338 of NC_139980.1, read as the reverse complement.
GTTCCACTCAGAGCATTCTGGTCCAATCACAAACACTCGCGGTTACAGTCAAAGGACCCTCGAGTAACGTTAGCAAAGCTTCCACCGAATCCTGAAAAGGCGAGACGGATTACCCGGTCAGTGGCGGGTTTTATTGCCAAAGATTTGCGCCCTTACTCCGTTGTGGATAACCAAGGATTTTGCACGATGTTACAGGTACTTGAGCCACGATACAGTTAGCGGTCTAAAATGTTCTAAAGAAACTGAAAAATTTACAACACTTAGTTGTAAATTGAGAACTGTTTATTCTTAATGAATTGTTCTTTGCAATTGTATGGCTTTCATTCAGAGCTTGTCAATCCTGAATATAACTTTGTTAATGAAATAAAAGTATTGAAAGAAATCTTCATAATCATTTTTAATATGGCAGTACTGTCAAACAGATTATAACTATAAACAAAAATAAAAAATTTTGGTTAAAATATAAAGTTCATGTATTTGCACAGCAGGATAATTAGTTACCAAAAATGTATGTTAAGAATCGTTTTGGGAATCGGATCGTTAAGTGCCTTAAGATTCCAATCCCTAGTCCTTTATGAGTTAATCGCAGAGCTCTGTAGACTCAACTCGTCCATCTTACTGTTGATAGATCTGGCGTTAGAAAGAAAGACGCTGGGTAGCGGTGGTGTGTGTGTGCGTTTCCTTAATCTCGCAGGTAGGCCGGAGCCGACAGCAATCCACGGAGAGCCTTGTATCCTGGCTATCTCCCCGGGAGATTGTGCGAGTCCACAAAGTCACTCGTTATAGTCTGCTAATCAATGTCTAGAAGATAACTACACATCAGCAACATAAATCCATCAACTAACCATTCAGAAATGTCCTGTTGCTTCTACATGTTGTCACTTCTTCTCGAGTCTCTCCATCATTGACCAACTCCGGTTTGAACATAAAAGGCTAAAAGTTTTTGAAATGTTCAGTGTGTGTTTGTGTGAGGTAATAGAGCTGCTAACACACACACACACACACACACACAAGCTCTTGAAGCTCCGCCCACTGTGCTGGGAGCAGCAGCTCATTTGCATTTAAAGGGACAGACACAAAAACGGTGTGTTTTTGCTCACCCTCAAAACGTGACAACTATAATATGCTATATACAAATATCTGTGGGGTATTTTGAGCTAAAACTTCACACACACACTCTGGGGATATCATAGATTTATTTTACATCTTGTGAAAAGGGCATTATACCACCCCTTTAACAATCAAACATGTAAACAAAAACAAACAGCACCAAAAGTGAGAGCGTGAAGCAGATGCGCCTATGCGCGCCGCCATCTTGGATTCCATCTTGCTGTGTGTGTTATATATAAAAAATTACACTTTACTATATATTCACATAGAAAACAGCTGTTTTACATGCTAATAATATTTCACTGTTTTACTGTATTTTTTATCAAATAATTGCATTGATATCATCTTGATGAAAGTGCTTTAGATGAAAGTGTAAGATAAGTTAAAAAATGCACGTTTTATTCACATCTTGTATTTGGTGTTTCTTCGTACTAAAAGCAATTATTCCTCTCTTGTTTATCAATATTGTCATATTCATTTCAAATCCCTTTTTATCCCGTAGGTCTTCTCCGAAAGCATGTTATGACCCACGCTCGGAAAAAAGGCTCCCCCGGCCAGTGTCGTGGCGAGGGGCGGGACCACGTGGAGGGCGGGTCACATGGTGAAACTGTGGGCGGAGCCTGGCCTGCGCGATCAATGGCGAAGAAAGTCAAGGCCAGGAATCGTGAGCAGCATGAAAGTCAAAAACATTCACTGAAAATGGATGAAACTAAGAAGCACGTGAGCAAGAGAGGAAAGGCTAAGACTGTGAGCGAGCGCAAGCGTAAGCTGTACCCGCTACGAGGAAGAGCCGCGGCTTCAGACGGCGAGGCGTTGAGCTGCCATGTTTTGCTCACGCGTTTGGACGGACAGGAGGAACTGATCCCAGAAGTGGATCCCAAAAAAGAGAAGTCATTGCAGGATAAACATTCAGCTCCCGAGCCACGTAAACGTCGACTAGCGTCTCTAAACGCTGAGGCGGTTAACAGTCTGCTGCTCGAGAAAACCGACACCAAACTAGCCAAGAAACACGGCGATGGCACCTCAACTGCTAAGACCTGCTCGAAAAGAACCTCGAAGGCAGAGACGTGCCAAAAGAAGAGGAAGAAAGACGAGTCTGACGCAAGTCTCTATGCTCCGGCTCCCAGACGGCTAGCCGGACTCAATGCTGCCGCACTAATGAAGCTAACTAGCTCAACTACAGGAAGGATCAAACCGGACCGCTGCAAACCCAAAGCACAGGCGCCGTCCAAGAAGATCAGCCGCGATCCCGACAGAGCTTGTGAAGTGTGTAAAAGCAGGTGCTACGAGTCAGAACTGAGTCACGCGGCAGCTAAACCGGGCTTCCAGTCGCAAAGCATTCTGGGATACCCGGTGACGGTGGTGAAGGAGGAGCCGGTGGAGGCGGAGCTAAGTGCGTTTTGCTGCTGTCCGCCGGACTGCCACCGGCTAGCGCTGTTCCTCGCGCAGGAGCCAGACGAGTCGCGGATCAAACACCTGGTTCCGGCACATCCGGCGCTAACGCTCAGCGCTCATCCGTGTGTGTGCGCGGATCCATGCTACGCCGGGTACCTCGTGCACATCGCTCACCCCGGGCCGAGTTTGAGTGCACCGGCGCTGCTAGCCTCCTCAGGGATCGCTCATCCCTTCTGCGGGTCCGTCGGGTCGGGATGCTACCGCTGTGGAGTCGGACGATACGCCTTCGCTAGCCGGACCTGCTCCTTCCCCACCAGCTGCTCACACTGCAGACATCCCATCAAAACAGGTCAGAGATCATGATGACGATTGATGAATATCATCAATAATAGGGGTGTAATTGTCACGATTCGATACATATCACATTACTGAACTCACAATTCGATATCACGATACTGAACTCACAATTCGATATCACGATACTGAACTCACAATTCGATACTTATCACTTTGCTGAACCCACGATACGATACATATCATTACACTGAACTCACGATTCGATACTTATCACAAGACTTAACTCACAATACGATACATATCACTACACTGAACTCACGATATGATACATATCACGATACTGAACTCACGATACGATACATATCACAATACTGAACTCACGATACGATACATATCACTACACTGAACTCACGATACGATACATATCACTACACTGAACTCACGATACGATACATATCACTACACTGAACTCACGATACGATACATATCACAATACTGAACTCACAATTCGGTATGCCACGACACTGAACTCACGATACGATACATATCACGATACGATACATATCACGACACGGAACTCACGATATGATACATATCACGATACTGAACTCACAATACGATACATATCACTACACTGAACTCACGATACGATACATATCACTACACTGAACTCACGATACGATACATATCACTACACTGAACTCACGATACGATACATATCACTACACTGAACTCACGATACGATACATATCACGAATCACGATATGATACATATCACATATTGAACTCACAATTCGATACATATCACGATATTGAACTCACGATACGATACATATCACAATACTGAACTCACGATACGATACATATCACGAATCACGATATGATACATATCACATATTGAACTCACGATTCGATACATATCACAATATTGAACTCACAATACGATACTTATCACAATACTGAACTCACGATACGATACATATCACGATATTGAACTCACGATACAATACATATCACGATATTGAACTCACGATACAATACATACCACGACACTGAACTCATGATACGATACATATCACTACACTGAACTCACGATTCGATACATATCACTACACTGAACTCACAATACGATACATATCACGATACTGAACTCACGATTTGATATATCACGATACTGAACTCACGATTCGACACATATCACGATACTGAACTCACGATTCGATACATATCACGACACTGAACTCACGATACGATACATATCACTACACTGAACTCACGATACGATACATATCACTACACTGAACTCACGATTCGACACATATCACGATACTGAACTCACGATTCGATACATATCACTACACTGAACTCACGATACGATACATATCACTACACTGAACTCACGATACGATACATATCACTACACTGAACTCACGATACGATACATATCACTACACTGAACTCACGATACGATACATATCACGAATCACGATATGATACATATCACATATTGAACTCACAATTCGATACATATCACGATATTGAACTCACGATACGATACATATCACAATACTGAACTCACGATACGATACATATCACGAATCACGATATGATACATATCACATATTGAACTCACGATTCGATACATATCACAATATTGAACTCACAATACGATACTTATCACAATACTGAACTCACGATACGATACATATCACGATATTGAACTCACGATACAATACATATCACGATATTGAACTCACGATACGATACATACCACGACACTGAACTCATGATACGATACATATCACTACACTGAACTCACGATTCGATACATATCACTACACTGAACTCACAATACGATACATATCACGATACTGAACTCACGATTTGATATATCACGATACTGAACTCACGATTCGACACATATCACGATACTGAACTCACGATTCGATACATATCACGACACTGAACTCACGATACGATACATATCACGATACTGAACTCACGATACGATATTATTGCGATACTCCAAGACATATGATGTAAGGTTAACAAATAATATACTGTTGATTAAAATGCTAAATTTGGTATTACATTGTGGTTGTAAATAAATAGGCTTGGACTTGGTGTTGGAATCCCAAAGCACAGGACAATAGAGACACCAGAATAACAATATTCATGATTCTGAAGCTGAAAACAGAATTATTTCAGATGAATCAGCTTGCACTCTTTCACTGACTAGATATATTTAAAGTAATATAAGCCACTTTTTACTGGTAACATCAGACATTTGGCATTATCAGGACCCACAAATACCCTCCCATTGCATTATTATACATTATATTCAACATTATAGTAGTTTAATGTAGTACTGACACTAAAACTCAATATACACAATATATATTGTCACTATCCACGATACATAGTTGCATTTTTATATTGCGATATATTGTGACACCCCTACCTTATGCCCGACCACCCCTATATTATTATACTGCGCCAAAACTAAATCTGACTGAAAGATAATTTTTTGAGATATCAACCTCAAATTTGGAACACGACTTGTTTAGATTTATAGCTTTAATTTTTCTAGCAGTTTTAGAGTTCAACATGTTTCATAAAATATTGTTCATAAATCAAAAACTTTTAAAACGTTTTTTACTTCAACAATAATCTGCCAGTCTTCTTTAAAATGAGACCAAACTTAAGTCTGTGCTCCCAAGCTTCAAATTTTTATGACAGTTTTTTGACACTGACATTTTTGTCCACTATGGACCAATGTGTATATTTTTTTAATTAATGCACAAGGGTTAACTAGCCATACCTGTCTGTCATTGTTGTGCAGCGTCACACCTGTAGTAATCATGTGTTTCATTGTGCTGTTCCAGAAGGCTTCTCCTTGTCTCAAGATGAGCACAGTCGCTCGCTCCTGGTTCCTCCGACCCTGCCTCTCTCTGGATGTCCCAGCATGCCCCGAGTGAACCGGTCCCCCCCGCTCTCTGGATGTCCCAGCATGCCCCGAGTGAACCGGTCCCCCCCGCTCTCTGGGTGTCCCAGCATGCCCCGAGTGAACCGGTCCCCCCCGCTTGACCCGCGGCTCCTGTCCTCGATGTCGGACCGCAGGCAGGCTGAAGTCAGGCTTAAAGTGGGCAAAAAATGCCCTCAAAACTCCAAGCCATCCAACGGCTCGCTCACGATGGGCCACACCAGGTTATCCAAACAACCCACAGCTAGTCCAGCAAGTGCCAAACACCAGAGGAAAGTCAGCCGGCGCCAGGCTACGAACGGATGGCGTCCGGTCGGAGTCCCTACGGAGAAGGAGGTGTTTATTGCGGTGAGTGATGTTGGTGTGGTTGTTCGACGGCAGACCGATCGGTGTTTAGAGAGCAGACGCTGCGGATGAATCACTCTCACAGTACTTTGATGTCAAACACTGATCGGTCTGCGCAGCGCCGCTTCAAGTCGAACACACCTTTTATGAGTGAGTCATTAAATATTCATTCAAGAGATTCATTTAAAACACTGATTCATCCAATAATGAAACAAGTGAAGTCTTTATGAGTGAGTCATTGAATCATTCATTCAAGATATTCTTTCAAAAAACGCTGATTCATCCAGTAATGAAACAAGTGAAGTCTTTATGAGTGAGTCATTGAATCATTCATTCAACGTATTCTTTCAAAAAATGCTGATTCATCCAGTAATGAAACAAGTGAAGTCTTTATGAGTGAGTCATTTAATCATTCATTCAAGGTATTCATTCAAAAAACGCTGATTCATCCAGTAATGAAACAAGTGAAGTCTTTATGAGTGAGTCATTGAATCATTTATTCAAGATATTCTTTCAAAAAACGCTGATTCATCCAGTAATGAAACAAGTGAAGTCTTTGAGTGAGTCATTGAATCATTCATTCAAGGTATTCATTCAAAAAACGCTGATTCATCCAGTAATGAAACAAGTGAAGTCTTTATGAGTGAGTCATTGAATCATTCATTCAATATATTCTTTCAAAAAACGCCGATTCATCCAGTAATGAAACAAGTGAAGTTTTTATGAGTCATTGAATCATTCATTCAAGGTATTCATTCAAAAAACGCTGATTCATCCAGTAATGAAACAAGTGAAGTCTTTATGAGTGAGTCATTGAATCATTCATTCAAGGTATTCATTCAAAAAACGCTGATTCATCCAGTAATGAAACAAGTGAAGTCTTTATGAGTGAGTCATTGAATCATTTATTCAAGATATTCTTTCAAAAAACGCTGATTCATCCAGTAATGAAACAAGTGAAGTCTTTGAGTGAGTCATTGAATCATTCATTCAAGGTATTCATTCAAAAAACGCTGATTCATCCAGTAATGAAACAAGTGAAGTCTTTATGAGTGAGTCATTGAATCATTCATTCAATATATTCTTTCAAAAAACGCCGATTCATCCAGTAATGAAACAAGTGAAGTTTTTATGAGTCATTGAATCATTCATTCAAGGTATTCATTCAAAAAACGCTGATTCATCCAGTAATGAAACAAGTGAAGTCTTTATGGGTGAGTCATTGAATATTCATTTAAGAGATTCGTTCAAAAATGCTGATTCATCCAGTAATGAAACAAGTAAAGTATTTATGAGTGATTCATCGAATCATCCACTCAGCATATTCGTTCAATAATGCTTATTGATCCAGTAATGAAGCAATTGAAAGGCTTGTTTGACTTGAATGATAATAATAATTCAAATTAATAATTTTTTTTAATAGACTGCAGCAATTAACAATGTTTTTCAGAACCCCTAGTAAATTAGGTGTTATTTTGTTTAGAGAATCGTGAATTTATCCAGAATCGTAATGTTGACGTGTGTTGCCTCTAAGTGAATCATTACCCAGCTCAGATATGAAGTGGATATAGTGTAATCATTGTGGTTTTCAGGGCGATGACGAGACGGTTCTTCGTCAGTGTTATGAAGGAGTGGAGCGAGATGGAGAAGTGATAAGGGTGCGAGACACAGTGCTCTTGAGATCGGGACCCCGGAAGAAAACCCTGCCGTATGTGGCCAAGATCTCAGCTCTGTGGGAAGACCCAAGAACAGGTGAAGAAATTATCATGAAAATAGTTACACTCAAAACAACATTTTCTTTAGTAGAAATGTCCTTTCTTCAGTCTCCTGACGCAGGATGAGTCTTGTTGTAGTCAATAAATAAGTTGTGTATTTGAGTGTGTATGACCTGACTTGACCTGACCTGGCTGTTTGGGTTCAGGAGAGCTGATGATGAGCCTATTCTGGTACTATAGACCTGAGCACACGCAAGGAGGCAGAGATCCCAGCATGCACTGCGAGGTGAGCCACTGCTGTCAACTGGACACTTGTGCTCGAGTGATGTTCACCCTCACATGATTTGTAGAGATGCATTTAAACTGTGTCTCTTTCAGAACGAGATCTTCGCCTCTCGACATCAGGATGAGAACAGCGTGGCCTGCATCGAGGACCGATGCTACGTCCTGCCGCTAGCACAGTACTGTAGGTGAGAGCTCTGAGTCCGGCTTCCTGTCTCTCACATGTGCTGCACAAAGGGCCAAGAATTACCTTTCTGCCACTCCTGCCGATGTCCGGTGACTTAAGAAAATGTACCGGCCATTAATATTTTTTACCGGCCGTGAAAACAGGCTGTCAGAACCTCTGTGTTTACTGGGATACTCGGTATTCTGTAACATAATTTTGTGAATTTGTCCGTTCAACCACAAGAAGACATGAAAGAGTGTTTAGTTTGCACACACAAACACACACACACACTCAGATTGCATCGTTAGAATTCATAAACGTGACCGGCCAACTGGCGAGTGACACCGATTCATACACCAATTTTTACTCGCTCTTGGCTCTCTGCGAGTGTTAATTTTAGGCCCTGGTCGTATACGTGTCATAATAATCTAATGTGATGTTGCAGATTTTGTGCCTTGGCCAAGCGGCGCTCTGAGGGTGTGTGTGAGAGCACCCCGGTGGTGCCCGTTCCCCCGGCCAGCGCCAACCCGTCCCACCGGCCCGTGCCCGCGGGCGTCGACCCGCAGCTGGTGTACCTGTGCCGACACGTGTACGACCTACGCTACGGGCGCATCCTGAAAAACCTGCAGTGAACCAATCACAGCGTCCCGAGGCTGATCACATGACCATCCTCATGCTGGCGGAACGACACGACTGAGGAACAGCTAGACCGAGCCGGTGGTCTTGATGTCCAAATGAGGCTTCCGTAGATTAATTGCCTTCTTCCTTTCTCCTTCAGAGACTCGGTCGATCCTCACTTTGTATATCGATTCTTCGTCATGTACACTGGACTGTCGCACTGCTGAGGGCTGATGGGAGGATCTCTGAGGGGTTCAGAACGCTGACGCTTTCGTAACAAATCTCTCTTAATCTAAACCAGACCGAGACTAAACCCTTTGAGGTCCAGATCTTCAGACTAAAGGTCCGTTCACACCAGCGACGGCATGACGATAACTAATGCTCTAACTCTATGAGAATAGGGACGGCTTCACAAAGTGAGTCACTGAATCATTCACTCAAGAGATTCATTCAAAAACGCTGATTCATCTAGTAATGAAACAAGTGAAGTATTTATGAGTGAGTCATTGAATCATTCACTCAAGAGATTAATTCAAAACCGCTGATTCATCCAGTAATGAAACAAGTGAAGTCTTTATGAGTGAGTCATTGAATCATTCATTCAAGGTATTCATTCAAAAAACACTGATTCATCCAGTAATGAGACAAGTGAAGTCTTTATGAGTGAGTCATTGAATCATTCATTCAAGAGATTTGTTCAAAAACGCTGATTCATCCAGTAATGAAGCAAGTGAAGTCTTTATGAGTGAGTCATTGAATCATTCATTCAAGAGATTCGTTCAAAAACCCTGATTCATCCAGTAATGAAACAAGTGAAGTCTTTATGAGTGAGTCATTGAATCATTCATTCAAGAGATTCATCAAAAACCCTGATTCATCCAGTAATGAAACAAGTGAAGTCTTTATGAGTGAGTCACTGAATCATTCACTTAAACAAATTTATAATACTAAAAATACAAATTAATTATTTTTTTTATTAGACTTTTATAACCTCTAATAAATTACATGTTATTTTGTTTAGAGAATTGTGATCTCTACTTTAAAGAGAAAATCTGTGATTCTTAATTTATCCAGAATCGTGCAGCTCTATCGTTTAACAAGAAAATCTAAATTAACCTCTTAAGAAAATACTTTTTCTTAATCAATCTTTCTACTTCAACATTTCCGGTGTTTCTTTGCTAATTAACTAGTAATTTCTGAGTGAAAATAAAGTCTTGCATCAGATGTTTCCAGTGTAGTTATCGTTAGAGTTCTGGATCTCATCGTTAGAGTTCTGGATCTCGGTGTGAACGGACCGGTAAAGATAAAGAGTGTGTTTGTGAGAACAGAAATCTGATGCTCGTATTATTTATTCCTGTGGCGTTTGAGTTCACCCTGCCCTGAGTGAGTGACGGCTCGTGAAGCTTACGCTCTTATTCTCGCCTTGAAGCTTTTGTGGAAAGTGAATTCAGCCTAAAGTGCGGCGACTCTGACCAAACGAACCAAAGGACGACGCGGTGAGAAACACAACATTCACCGTCACACATCTCATCAGTTAATCGGAACAAATGAAGTGTTTGCGTGATTTGTAAGGAGATCTATGTTTTGTATCTATGAAATTGAACCTTTAGATTCAGATCCTCTAGAATGCAGAAATATATTTTAATATTTATTTGACGTTTGCTCTCGCTTCTAGTGTCCCCTAGAGAACTTGCACTATTACATTCCCTGATCGTTTGTGAGATGCGGATCAAAACCGCTTCAAGTTTATTTAGTAAATGAAGCCAATTATAAAATATTACAACATTCCCAACAGTGACATGTGTGAGTTCCAGTGTTCCTGAATTCCTGAAACGCCTCCATTAGTCTTGAGTTTCTTCCGGGAACGAACACGTCACAATATTCCTCATTATAATAATTAACGCGCAGAATAAAGGGGCGGGGCCTGGTTGAGTTAGTTAGTAGTGTGTTAAACTGGCGGTTATGGTAAGGGGCGGGACATTTCCCAAACACACTCGAAGCGCTCGACCAATCACAACACACTGCTCCAGCCGACCAATCAGAGCACAGTGTGCTTTTCAGAAGGAGGGGCTTCATAGAGACAGGAAGTAAACAGAGCGTTACTGACAGACTGGGAAGAGAGGAGCCGCAACAATGGAGAATATGAGGAGAATAATCAACATTCAAGCAGGAAAACCTGTTCTAGAGCAGACGAGTGAAGAAAAGCAGGAACTGAATATTGTATAACCGGCAGTGACAGAGTTTAAACAACTAAAGATGTGTTAGAGTTTCTCCTCCTTTTTTAAACCTAATAAGTCTTTATTTTGTTATTCTAGACATCATTATATGGTTAGTGTAATATTTTGTATTGTTTTTCATGAGAGAACAGACACACCAGTTGAGAAGCAAGCACCTTAGCGAGATTCATTAGCTAGATTTAAATATTAACTGCAAAATATATATGAACGTCCGCTGACATGAATTCAGAAGATAAACACAGTTTACGCTGAACTCAGAGCGTCAGCATGAATCATGTTTGTAGAGTTCGGCCCAGTGTAGAAATGTATGATTTTAATTCTCTAGTGTCCCTTCATGTCAGCCTTATGATGTTATGATGTTATGATGTCGAATACCCAGATCATCCGCTGATTACAGGAGGAACGTCTCTGAAAAATAATTAATATTCAAATTTAAAGTCATTTTTTTACATTTGGAAAAGCGTCGTCTTTCTGCTTTCGATTTCTTCTAAACAAAAAGGGGATATTTTATTAAGTCTGTTTCTAAAGCTGGAATATGCAATATATTTTTAGGACTATTTTTGAGGTTAAAAAAACAAATTCTATTTAAATTCCTGACCGTTTATCTGATTATGATGATATTTCTCTGATCTGGACTCTAAAGCATTGAAGTTAAGCCGAGGTTGTGTTCGGATCGAAACGTCAGCGTTGCACAGGGCGTTTATGATGCTTTTGAGACTTGTAATTGTATTTAAAGAAATTATTTAAAATGGAGTATAAAAGCATATATCTATATTTCAAGTCCTCTTAGTTCTCAGTGTTTTGAAGTGCTGTTGCAATATTGTGCTCTAATAAGTGCAGTAGATTTTATTATTATTTGTGTGTGTGTTAAATTATGAGTATCATCAGATCATGAAGTCTTAATGAATTCTTCAGAAATATCTACATTATGATGTTTTATTTCATCAGCTGATTGTTTAATTGTCGGATGATTGTTACGGACAGAATGAGTTCTGAAGGAAATATTCCCGATCATTCCGATGAGAAAACTGTGTTCTCCTGATTGACCTTTAGCTCACACTGACCACTTACAGATCCTGTGTGTGTTTGCTTTGTTTTTTTGGACCCAGTGTGTCTTTTTTTTTTTTTTTTTTTTTCATTTTTTTTTTTTCATTCATATTTGTTTTCTGATGTGTTTTCAATGGCAATGGATCCCTACTGATTATTGTTCAATGAAAGAGTATTTATAAAATATAAACTGAAGTCTTTTGTGAAATCATCGAGTCTCTGTTTGCTTGCTGGAGTTTATTGACGGATTGCTTCTGCAGAACAACACTATGATTATATGTTTAATCTTTAATTCAGTGACGGATGTTCAGTTTATCTTAATATTTATAGTTTAACAAAAATCGTATGAAATGAGTGAAGAATCACTGCAGCTTTAGTCTTACATCCAGCAGATGTCAGTCTTCATCAACTAGTGTGTGTGTGTGTTTGTGTGGTGTGTGAGTGTGAGTGTGTGTGAGTGTGTGTTTCAGGTCTTCAGGTTCCTGCGGTGAGTCCCGTCAGTTTAATCAAATCTATTTTTAAGTCATCATGAAACTGAAGTTGCGCTGGTCATCTCTGTTGTGTCGTATATCGAGTGAAACACTTCTGGAACGAGAACACATGTGGGCGGGGCTTGATTGCGTCTGTGGGGAATTGATTGGTTTGCTATTGGCTGATCTCATGTGAGTGACAGGTTGCCCTGCCCACATCACCAGAGAAGAGAAGAGACGCTGAAGAGGAACTTATTCTGATTCAAGATTACCAGGAATTTAAAACAATTATAAATCACTAATAATAAACACTGCAATATTCCATAAGAGCAGTCCTGGTCTGTATTCTCCGTGATGGCAGCTCGGGTCTCGTGTGCTCGGGTCTCGGGTCTTGGGTCTCGTGTGCTCGGGTCTCGTGTGCTCGGGTCTCGGGTCTTGGGTCTCGTGTGCTCGGGTCTCGTGTGCTCGGGTCTCGTGTGCTTGGGTCTCGTGTGCTCGGGTCTCGTGTGCTCGGGTCTCGTGTGCTCGGGTCTCGGGTCTTGGGTCTCGTGTGCTCGGGTCTCGTGTGCTTGGGTCTCGTGTGCTCGGGTCTCGTGTGCTCGGGGCTCGTGTGCTCGGGTCTCGTGTGCTCGGGTCTCGGGTCTTGGGTCTCGTGTGCTCGGGTCTCGTGTGCTTGGGTCTCGTGTGCTTGGGTCTCGTGTGCTCGGGTCTCGTGTGCTCGGGTCTCGTGTGCTCATGTGCTTGGGGCTCGGGTCTCGGGTCTTGGGTCTCGTGTGCTCGGGTCTCGTATGCTCGGGTCTCGTGTGCTCGGGTCTCGGGTCTTGGGTCTCGTGTGCTCGGGTCTCGGGTCTCGGGTCTTGGGTCTCGTGTGCTCGGGTCTCGTGTGCTCGGGTCTCTCGTGTGCTCGGGTCTCTCGGGTCTCATGTGCTCAGGTCTCGGGTGATCGGGTCCCGTGTGCATCGGGGCTCGGGTCTTGGGTCTCGTGTGCTCGGGTCTCGTGTGCTCGGGTCTCGTGTGCTCGGGTCTCGTGTGCTCGGGTCTCGTGTGCTCGGGTCTCGGGTCTTGGGTCTCGTGTGCTCGGGTCTCTCGTGTCTCGGGTCTCGTGTGCTCGGGGCTCGGGTCTCGTGTGCATCGGGGCTCGGGTCTTGGGTCTCGTGTGCTCGGGTCTCGTGTGCTCGGGTCTCGTGTGCTCGGGTCTCGTGTGCTCGGGTCTCGGGTCTTGGGTCTCGTGTGCTCGGGTCTCGGGTCTTGGGTCTCGTGTGCTCAGGTCTCGGGTCTTGGGTCTCGTGTGCTCGGGTCTCGGGTCTCTCGGGTCTCATGTGCTCAGGTCTCGGGTCTTGGGTCTCGTGTGCTCGGGTCTCGTGTCCTCGGGTCTCGTGTGCTCGGGTCTCGTGTGCTCGGGTCTCGGGTGCTCGGGGCTCGGGTCTCGTGTGCATCGTGTCTCGGGTCTCGTGTGCTCGGGGCTCGGGTCTCGTGTGCATCGGGGCTCGGGTCTTGGGTCTCCTGTGCTCGGGTCTCGTGTGCTCGGGTCTCGGGTCTCGTGTGCTCGGGTCTCGTGTGCTCGGGTCTCGTGTGCTCGGGTCTCGGGTCTTGGGTCTCGTGTGCTCGGGTCTCGTGTGCTTGGGTCTCGTGTGCTTGGGTCTCCTGTGCTCGGGTCTCGTGTGCTCGGGTCTCGTGTGCTCGGGTCTCGTGTGCTTGGGTCTCGTGTGCTTGGGTCTCGTGTGCTCGGGTCTCCTGTGATCGGGTCTCGTGTGCTCGGGTCTCGGGTCTTGGGTCTCGTGTGCTCGGGTCTCGGGTCTTGGGTCTCGTGTGCTCGGGTCTCGTATGCTCGGGTCTCGTGTTCTCGGGTCTCGGGTCTTGGGTCTCGTGTGCTCGGGTCTTGGGTCTCGTGTGCTCGGGTTTCGTGTGCTCGGGTCTCGTGTGCTCGGGTCTCGTGTGCTCGGGTTTCTCGTGTGCTCGGGTCTCTCGGGTCTCATGTGCTCAGGTCTCGGGTGCTCGGGTCTTGGGTCTCGTGTGCTCGGGTCTCGTGTGCTCGGGTCTCGTGTGCTCGGGTCTCGTGTGCTCGGGTCTCGTGTGCTCGGGTGTCTCGGGTCTCGTGTGCTCGGGTCTCGTGTGCTCGGGTCTCGTGTGCTCGGGTCTCGGGTCTCGTGTGCTCGGGTCTCGGGTCTTGGGTCTCGTGTGCTCGGGTCTCGTGTGCTCGGGTCTCGTGTGCTCGGGTCTCGGGTGCTCGGGTCTCGGGTCTTGGGTCTCGGGTCTCGTGTGCTCGGGTCTCGGGTGCTCGGGTCTCAGGTGCTCAGGTCTCTCGTGTCTCGGGTTTCGGGTCTCGTGTGCTCGGGTCTCGTGTGCTCGGGTCTCGTGTGCTCGGGTCTCTCGTGTCTCAGGTCTCGTGTGCTCGGGTCTCGTGTGCTCGGGTCTCGGGTCTTGGGTCTCGTGTGCTCGGGTCTCGTGTGCTCGGGTCTCGTGTGCTCGGGTCTCGTGTTCTCGGGTCTCGTGTGCTCGGGTCTCGGGTCTCGTGTGCTCAGGTCTCTCGGGTCTCGTGTGCTCGGGTCTTGGGTCTTGGGTCTCGGGTCTCGTGTGCTCGGGTCTCGGGTGCTCGGGTCTCGTGTGCTCAGGTCTCTCGGGTCTCGTGTGCTCGGGTCTCGTGTGCTCGGGTCTCGTGTGCTCGGGTCTCGTGTGCTCGGGTCTCGGGTCTTGGGTCTCGTGTGCTCGGGTCTCGGGTCTCGTGTGCTCAGGTCTCTCGTGTCTCGGGTCTCGTGTGCTCGGGTCTCGTGTGCTCGGGTCTCGGGTCTTGGGTCTCGTGTGCTCGGGTCTCGTGTGCTCGGGGCTCGTGTGCTCGGGTCTCGTTTGCTCGGGTCTCGGGTCTTGGGTCTCGTGTGCTCGGGTCTTGGGTCTCGGGTCTTGGGTCTCGTGTGCTCGGGGCTCGTGTGCTCGGGTCTCGGGTGCTCGGGTCTCTCGTGTCTCGGGTCTCTCGTGTGCTTGGGTCTCGTGTGCTCGGGGCTCGGGTCTCGTGTGCATCGGGGCTCGGGTCTCGGGTCTTGGGTCTCGTGTGCTCGGGTCTAGTGTGCTCGGGTCTAGTGTGCTCGGGTCTCGTGTGCTCGGGGCTCGTGTGCTCGGGGCTCGTGTGCTCGGGTCTCGGGTCTTGGGTCTCGTGTGTTCGGGTCTCGGGTCTTGGGTCTCGTGTGCTCGGGTCTCGTGTGCTCGGGTCTCGTGTGCTCGGGTCTCGTGTGCTCGGGTCTCTCGTGTCTCAGGTCTCGTGTGCTCGGGTCTCGTGTGCTCGGGTCTTGGGTCTCGTGTGCTCGGGTCTCGTGTGCTCGGGTCTCGTGTGCTCGGGTCTCGTGTTCTCGGGTCTCGTGTGCTCGGGTCTCGGGTCTCGTGTGCTCAGGTCTCTCGGGTCTCGTGTGCTCGGGTCTTGGGTCTTGGGTCTCGGGTCTCGTGTGCTCGGGTCTCGGGTGCTCGGGTCTCGTGTGCTCAGGTCTCTCGGGTCTCGTGTGCTCGGGTCTCGTGTGCTCGGGTCTCGGGTGCTCGGGTCTCGTGTGCTCAGGTCTCTCGTGTCTCGGGTCTCGTGTGCTCGGGTCTCGGGTCTTGGGCCTCGTGTGCTCGGGTCTCGTGTGCTCGGGTCTCGTGTGCTCGGGTCTCTCGTGTCTCGGGTCTCGGGTGCTCGGGTCTCGGGTGCTCGGGTCTCGGGTGCTCGGGTCTCGGGTCTTGGGTCTCGTGTCTCGGGTCTCGGGTGCTCGGGTCTCGGGTGCTCGGGTCTTGGGTCTCGTGTGCTCGGGTCTCGGGTGCTCGGGTCTCGTGTGCTCAGGTCTCTCGTGTCTCAGGTCTCGTGTGCTCGGGTCTCGTGTGCTCGGGTCTCGGGTCTTGGGTCTCGTGTGCTCGGGTCTCGTGTGCTCGGGTCTCGTGTGCTCGGGTCTCGTGTTCTCGGGTCTCGTGTGCTCGGGTCTCGTGTGCTCGGGTCTCGGGTGCTCGGGTCTCGAGTCTCGTGTGCTCGGGTCTCGGGTGCTCGGGTCTCGGGTCTTGGGTCTCGTGTGCTCGGGTCTCGTGTGCTCGGGTCTCTCGGGTCTCGGGTGCTCGGGTCTCGGGTGCTCGGGTCTCGGGTCTTGGGTCTCGTGTGCTCGGGTCTCGGGTGCTCGGGTCTCGGGTCTTGGGTCTCGTGTGCTCGGGTCTCGGGTGCTCGGGTCTCGGGTCTTGGGTCTCGGGTCTCGGGTGCTCGGGTCTCGGGTCTCGGGTCTCGGGTGCTCGGGTCTCGGGTCTCGTGACGAGATCTGATCCTCTTACGGATGGACAGACGAGACTGTTGTTGATCGTGGATGTATTAGAGCTGCTCTACATTTATATAAATGAGTTTCATGTTCCTGCTGTTTCCTGGAGAGAGACCGAGAATAATCTGACAATCAGCAGAAATCACTCAGTTCTGCAGCTCTGCACTTTTATTAAGATGATGATATTGTTTATTGTCCAGGTAACAATTAAAAATTAAAGCTGCCTTTCTGCATGTTCTAATCATGTACAGATAAAGTAGCACAGTAAGATGACATTTATTTGAATGCTTTAGTGAGAGTGATTGCACTGTATACAGCGTCTCTCTTACTAATAGCTGTAGTGGATATCTGTAGTAATGATTAAAAAAAACAATTAAGAAATAAAGAATTAAAATTACAAATAATATTCTATTAAGATATGAGTTACAATAAATTTGCAATAGTAATAATATCAGTAATATATGCACAATACACACAGATTAGACGATCAGGTCTGTCTTACATAAATATCAATATACTCAATACAAAGTGCAATAATACAGTAAATACAACGAAACGATTGTAAAATAAACACACCTGGCCCAGTATGGCTAATGCTAATTAGCGCATTTCTAGCGCCAAATTACAGCCAATGTAAACAAAAGCATCAACAATAACTACCAGATGAATAAAGACTTGTGGACTTACATCGCTGCACCAACACAGTTCACATGTAAGACACTTGAGTCTAGGACAAACGGTCTAAGAGTTTTTGTACTTTTGGTTGCTGTAGCGCCACCTATGGGCCAATCGGGGTCATACTCTGATTCCCCAAATTGAGGCCTACCTACTCTACCATCTGGCCAGGTTTCAAGTCTCTAGGCCAGGGGTGGGCAAACTACGGCCCGTTAGGCTGTTTAATCCGGCCCGTTGAGTATTTAAAAAATTGTCTTAAGATCGCTTTCATTTTGTCCTTTTCTTGCACTACTTTGCGTTATATATATATATATATTGCGTTGCATATATTTGACAATCAGAATATCAGATATTTCATGCCATAGCTAACAAATGTAAAAAAGGAAAAATGACATAAAAGCAGATCATCATTCATTCAGCGCTGTTGTGGCTGCGGTGTGTCACGTAACAAGCAATGACGCGTCACCATGGAAACCAAACAGACCGCGACTTAAGCGCACAGACTTGTTGCACGTTAATGTTTTTTCCTTTTTTGGAAACTCACAGAGAAAAAAATGTTTGGTAACCGCTTGCAAGCGCATGCCTGTTTAGTTTTTCCTTTGATTTGTCTGCTATTTAGTTTCTTTGCTCCTCTGGATTTGTGGATGTATCCTGACTGATTCCGTTTAACGTTACCGACCTTTATCGCCCGGCTTTCGGCTACGCTCCCGTGTCTGCCATGTAAAGAACCTGGTTTTGTTCATTAAATGGTCTGATCTGCCTTTGCTTTTTGTTTTATTTTATTATTCTTAAAATAAATTTGTATATTCGTTTATTTCGTTTTTTCCCACAAATGTATGACTTTTGGAAGTGCAAATTGATTGCCATATGCAGTTTTAATAAAGTTGAATTAACGTGACCTTCTGTCATTTTTACTCTTCTAAGTGTACACTTGCAGGTGTTTTGTTTCTAATTTAGGTGCATTAAATAATAATTAGGATAAACAATATTTAAAAAGTATAGGCTATAATTATCTAACATCTGACTAATTAAAAATTAACTTCAAAACATAACATGCCAAATGGGGGATATTTAG
>NC_139980.1:35803164-35820664 GCF_963993115.1 Abramis brama | reverse complement strand
CATTTGTTAACAAACAAGTATTCATTACTTCAATGAGCTCATTGTTTCTGCATTAAATTATTACATTGTTTAAATTAATACATTTTTAGCTAACTATGATTTTGTTATGTACATTTCTGAAATATATAATTTAGACAGTTTCCTCTAATAACAGATCACTGTAAATTGTAATATGGACTCATGCACTTTCTGTAAAGCTGCTTTGAAATGATGTGTATTGTGAAAAGTGCTATACAAATAAATGTGAATACAACTGAGTTGAAATAACCTACTCGACATGAAAGTATTATGCAATCATGTATCCTCGGGAACCGGTGTCTGAAACTCTTATCCAATCACAGCAATCCTATTGGCCAGCAACAGCCTATGACATCACTAGTGCGACCCAGAAGTATATAAGGGGCGTCTAGAGAACGTCATTGTCAACGTGTTATCGTCTTCAGGGACTGTTTTGTTTGTACGCTTCAACCTGAAACTTCAAAAAGGTAATCATGGCTTCAGGAAGTGTGTGGGTCCGTGTCTAAGATATTTGAACCCTGATGACACACACAACTTGTGCGTTTACTGTTTGGGCGAAGAGCACGCACATTCTGCTCTTGAAGGAATGAAGCTAAAGCGTCTCGATCGCCCCCAGTACTGGTCCCAGTATAGCTCATAAACCCTGAGTCTCGATCGCCCCCAGTACTGGTCCCAGTATAGGCAAGGCAAGGCAAGGCAAGGCAAGTTTATTTATATAGCACATTTCATACACAATGGCAATTCAAAGTGCTTTACATAGAAGAAATTAAAATAATAAAAGAAATAAGAATAATTAAAACAGTTTAGAAAAATAAAATAAAATACAGTACAGTACAAACAGTCGGACGAGCATTGGCACAGTGCTCATTCAGTAAATGCATAGCTAAACAGATGTGTTTTGAGTCTGGATTTGAAAGTGACTACAGTAGGAGCACGTCTGATCTCCTCTGGAAGCTGGTTCCAGCTGTGGCTGGCATAATGGCTAAAAGCGGACTCGCCATGCTTAGAGTGAACCCTTGGTATTTCTAGCTGATATGATCCTAATGATCTGAGTGATCTGTTGGGTTTATATTCAGTGAGCATATCTGCTATGTATTGAGGTCCTAGGCCATTGAATGATTTATATACCATTAATAATACTTTAAAATCAATCCTAAATTTAACTGGGAGCCAGTGTAAAGACCTGAGGACTGGTGTGATATGTTCATATTTTCTGGTTCTGCTCAGAATCCTGGCGGCAGCGTTCTGTATGAGCTGACACTGTCTTACGGTCTTTTTGGGAAGGCCAGTGAGGAGTCCATTACAATAATCCACCCTGCTGGTGATGAAAGCATGAACAAGTTTCTCTAAGTCTTGTCTGGAAACAAAGCATCTAATTCTTGCAATATTTTTCAGATGATAGTATGCTGATTTAGTTATTGCTTTGACATGACTACTGAAACTAAGGTCTGACTCTAGTGACACACCAAGATTCCTGACTTGATTTTTAGTTGTTTGACCCCTAGAGTGAAGGTATGCGTTCACCTTGAGAACTTCATCTTTGTTTCCAAACGCAATGACTTCAGTTTTGTCTTTGTTTAACTGAAGAAAGTTTTGACACATCCAACTGTTGACTTCATCAATGCATTGGCACAGGGAGTCAATGGGGCTGTAGTCATTAGGCGATAGGGCTAAGTAGATCTTTCTCATTATTTGGCTCATTGGGAGCATATACAGGTTGAACAGGAGTGGTGCAAGAATTGAGCCTTGAGGGACTCCACATGTCATGGATGTCCACTCAGACTTATGGTCTCCTATACTCACATAATAACCTCTCCCATCTAAGTATGACCTGAACCATTTTAGGACTATCCCAGAAATCCCCACCCAGTTTTCCAGCCTGTCCAGAAGTATGTTATGATCGACAGTGTCAAATGCAGCACTGAGGTCGAGTAGTACCAGCACCGATAATTTGCCTGAATCAGTATTTAAGCGAATATCGTTTATTATCTTTATGAGCGCTGTCTCTGTGCTGTGGTGCGGTCGGAAACCAGATTGAAAATGGTCAAAGGATCCATTCAAGCTCAAGAATTTGTTCAGCTGATTGAAGACAACTTTTTCAATGATCTTGCCTATGAAAGGAAGATTTGAGATCGGTCTATAGTTGCTTAATATGGTCTTATCCAGATTGCTCTTTTTCAGGAGGGGCTTGACAACTGCAGTTTTCAGGGAGTTTGGAAAACTCCCAGAGAGAAGTGAGGCATTTACCACTTCTAGAAGATCTGCTTCTAGACTGTTTAACACACTTTTGAAAAAAGATGTGGGAAGTGTGTCAAGAGCGCAGGTTGATGTTTTAAGGTGCTGTACGGTTTCTTCCAAAATGTTGCCATTAATTTCTTTGAAGTCAGACATAGTAACTACTTTCTCAGGTGGTCTGATCTGTCTGACCCCAGAGCAACTCAAGGATGTGCTGATCACCTTTCTGATATTGTTGATTTTCTCAGAGAAGAAAGAAACAAACTCACTGCACTTGCTGTCTGAGAGCATTTCACTGGGAATCTGGCTTGGGGGGTTTGTCAGTCTCTCTACAGTAGCAAAAAGAGTGCGTGTGTTGTTTAAATTGCTGTTTATAATATTTGAGAAGAAAGTCTATAGCTCATAAACCCTGAGTCTCGATCGCCCCAGTACTGGTCCCAGTACAGCTCATAAACCCTGAGTCTCGATCACCCCAGTACTGGTCCCAGTACAGCTCATAAACCCTGAGTCTCGATCGCCCCAGTACTGGTCCCAGTACAGCTCATAAACCCTGAGTCTCGATCGCACCCAGTACTGGTCCCAGTACAGCTCATAAACCCTGAGTCTCGATCGCACCCAGTACTGGTCCCAGTACAGCTCATAAGCCCTGAGTCTCGATCGCACCCAGTACTGGTCCCAGTACAGCTCATAAACCCTGAGTCTCGATCGCCCCAGTACTGGTCCCAGTACAGCTCATAAACCCTGAGTCTCCATCGCACCCAGTACTGGTCCCAGTACAGCTCATAAATCCTGAGTCTCGATCACCCCAGTACTGGTCCCAGTACAGCTCATTAACCCTGAGTCTCGATCGCCCCCAGTACTGGTCCCAGTATAGCTCATAAACCTTGAGTCTCGATCGCCCCCAGTACTGGTCCCAGTATAGCTCATAAACCCTGAGTCTCGATCGCCCCCAGTACTGGTCCCAGTATAGCTCATAAACCCTGAGTCTCGATCGCCCCAGTACTGGTCCCAGTACAGCTCATAAACCCTGAGTCTCGATCGCCCCAGTACTGGTCCCAGTACAGCTCATAAACCCTGAGTCTCGATCGCCCCAGTACTGGTCCCAGTACAGCTCATAAACCCTGAGTCTCGATCGCACCCAGTACTGGTCCCAGTACAGCTCATAAGCCCTGAGTCTCGATCGCACCCAGTACTGGTCCCAGTACAGCTCATAAACCCTGAGTCTCGATCGCCCCAGTACTGGTCCCAGTACAGCTCATAAACCCTGAGTCTCCATCGCACCCAGTACTGGTCCCAGTACAGCTCATAAATCCTGAGTCTCGATCACCCCAGTACTGGTCCCAGTACAGCTCATTAACCCTGAGTCTCGATCGCCCCAGTACTGGTCCCAGTACAGCTCATAAACCCTGAGTCTCCATCGCACCCAGTACTGGTCCCAGTACAGCTCATAAATCCTGAGTCTCGATCACCCCAGTACTGGTCCCAGTACAGCTCATAAACCCTGAGTCTCGATCGCCCCAGTACTGGTCCCAGTATAGCTCATAAACCCTGAGTCTCGATCGCCCCCAGTACTGGTCCCAGTACAGCTCATAAACCCTGAGTCTCGATCACCCCAGTACTGGTCCCAGTACAGCTCATAAATCCTGAGTCTCGATCGCCCCAGTACTGGTCCCAGTATAGCTCATAAACCCTGAGTCTCGATCGCCCCCAGTACTGGTCCCAGTACAGCTCATAAACCCTGAGTCTCGATCGCCCCAGTACTGGTCCCAGTATAGCTCATAAACCCTGAGTCTCGATCGCCCCCAGTACTGGTCCCAGTACAGCTCATAAATCCTGAGTCTCGATCGCCCCAGTACTGGTCCCAGTACAGCTCATAAACCCTGAGTCTCGATCGCCCCCAGTACTGGTCCCAGTACAGCTCATAAACCCTGAGTCTCGATCGCCCCAGTACTGGTCCCAGTACAGCTCATAAACCCTGAGTCTCGATCGCCCCCAGTACTGGTCTCAGTACAGCTCATAAATCCTGAGTCTCGATCGCCCCCAGTACTGGTCCCAGTATAGCTCATAAACCCTGAGTCTCGATCACCCCAGTACTGGTCCCAGTATAGCTCATAAACCCTGAGTCTCGATCGCCCCAGTACTGGTCCCAGTATAGCTCATAAACCCTGAGTCTCGATCACCCCAGTACTGGTCCCAGTATAGCTCATAATTTTTCCAAAGATGTTTTCTTATTTAAGTGTTCGTTTTTTTAAATAAGTTTGTTTTTTTATTAGTTATTTGATGCTATAAAAACGGGAGTGTGACATCATGATTGACAGCTGTGATTGACAGCTTAGATCGGAGCTTTTAACTTTAATTTCTACATTTCTATACCTGTTTATTTCACACCGACATAATGAGTTGCTCTGCAGTAAACTGTACTAACCGTTTCTGCGGGAGTGTGTGTGTGTGTGTGTGTGTGTATGAGAGAGAGAGTGAGGGACCTTGACAACACAACTTCACTTCACGCTCACTACCGTGCAGAATCAGGTCCCAAATCAGCACAAGATGTCAGCGCCATATTAGGACTTTGGCGGCTTCACTTTTCTACAATGGAACAGAGTGAAGGTGCGTCGTCCATCTTTTTTATGGTGCCAACTATGAGTTTTTCACTTGAGCAAAATCATCTGTGCCAGGCGGTTTGGGTCAGTCAGAGCAGAGACTAGAATCATGGGGTTTCAGAGGGAGTTTGAGAGAGTTGTTAACCTCTCACGGCCCTCAGAGAGTTGTGAGAGTAAGTCTTGTTGTCACTAACACCTCTTACTCTGCGTGTGTGAAGTGGAGCAGGACAACGGCCCACCAGTGCTTGTTTCAGACTCTCATCCACACACGACTGGTTTTGGGCATTTTTACTGTGTGATGAATATAAGCAGCGGCACAACGGTTCATATGCTCATTATCTCCAAATTATGACCAGAAATGGATAAATATAAAGTCAAAAGTCTGCTGTTTAAAACTGTGGCATGCAGGACGAGGCAGAGGGCTGTGATTAATGATGAGCGATACCTGTGAGTGTGACACCTCCTCACACTTGCCTCCTCACAATCGCCTCCTCACCCTCGCCTCCTCACAATCGCCTCCTCACACTCTCCTCCTCACACTCGCCTCCTCACACTTGCTTTCTCACACTCGCCTCCTCACACTCGCCTCCTCACACTCGCCTCCTCACACTCGCCTCACCCTCGCCTCCTCACACTCGCCTCCTCACACTCTCCTCCTTACAATCGCCTCCTCACACTCTCCTCATCACACTTGCCTCCTCACACTTGCCTCCTCACACTCGCCTCCTCACACTTGCCTCCTCACACTCGCCTCCTCACAATTGCCTCCTCACACTCGCCTCCTCACAATTGCCTCCTCACCCTCGCCTCCTCACACTTGCCTCCTCAGACTCGCCTCCTCACACTCGCCTCCTCACACTTGCCTTCTCACACTCACCTCCAGCACCCCGCCTCCTCACACTCGCCTCCAGCACCCCGCCTCCTCACACTCTCCTCCTCACACTTGCCTCCTCACACTTGCCTTCTCACACTTGCCTCCAGTACCCCGCCTCCTCACACTCGCCTCCTCTCACTCTCCTCCTCACACTCGCCTCCTCACACTCGCCTCCTCACACTCGCCTCCTCACAATTGCCTCCTCTCACTCTCCTCCTCTCACTCTCCTCCTCACACTCGCCTCCTCACACTCTCCTCCTCACACTCGCCTCCTCACACTCGCCTCCTCACACTCGCCTCCTCACAATTGCCTCCTCTCACTCTCCTCCTCTCACTCTCCTCCAGCACCCCGCCTCCTCACACTCTCCTCCTCACACTTGCCTCCTCACACTTGCCTTCTCACACTTGCCTCCAGTACCCCGCCTCCTCACACTCGCCTCCTCTCACTCTCCTCCTCACACTCGCCTCCTCACACTCGCCTCCTCACACTCGCCTCCTCACACTCGCCTCCTCTCACTCTCCTCCTCTCACTCTCCTCCTCACACTCGCCTCCTCACACTCGCCTCCTCACAATTGCCTCCTCACACTCGCCTCCTCACACTCGCCTCCTCACAATTGCCTCCTCACCCTCGCCTCCTCACACTCGCCTCCTCACACTTGCTTTCTCACACTCGCCTCCTCACACTCGCCTCCTCACACTCGCCTCCTCACACTCGCCTCCTCACACTCGCCTCACCCTCGCCTCCTCACACTCGCCTCCTCACACTCTCCTCCTTACAATCGCCTCCTCACACTCTCCTCATCACACTTGCCTCCTCACACTTGCCTCCTCACACTCGCCTCCTCACACTTGCCTCCTCACACTCGCCTCCTCACAATTGCCTCCTCACACTCGCCTCCTCACAATTGCCTCCTCACCCTCGCCTCCTCACACTTGCCTCCTCAGACTCGCCTCCTCACACTCGCCTCCTCACACTTGCCTTCTCACACTCACCTCCAGCACCCCGCCTCCTCACACTCGCCTCCAGCACCCCGCCTCCTCACACTCTCCTCCTCACACTTGCCTCCTCACACTTGCCTTCTCACACTTGCCTCCAGTACCCCGCCTCCTCACACTCGCCTCCTCTCACTCTCCTCCTCACACTCGCCTCCTCACACTCGCCTCCTCACAATTGCCTCCTCACCCTCGCCTCCTCACACTCTTCTCCTCACAATCGCCTCGCACTCTCCTCGCACTCTCCTCCTCACACTCGCCTCCTCACACTTGCCTCCTCACAATCGCCTCCTCACACTCTTCTCCTCACAATCGCCTCCTCACACTCTCCTCCTCACACTCTCCTCCTCACACTCTCCTCCTCACACTCACCTCCTCACAATCGCCTCCTCACCCTCGCCTCACACTCGCCTCCTCACACTCTCCTCCTCACAATCGCCTCCTCACACTCGCCTCCTCACCCTCGCCTCCTCACACTCGCCTCCTCACAATTGCCTCCTCACCCTCGCCTCCTCACACTCGCCTCCTCACACTCTTCTCCTCACACTCGCCTCCTCTCACTCTCCTCCTCTCACTCTCCTCCTCACACTCGCCTCCTCACCCTCGCCTCCTCACACTCGCCTCCTCACACTTGCCTCCTCACACTCTTCTCCTCACAATCGCCTCCTCACACTCGCCTCCTCACACTTGCCTCCTCACAATCGCCTCCTCACACTCGCCTCCTCACACTCGTCTCCTCACAATCGCCTCCTCACCCTCGCCTCCTCACACTCGCCTCCTCACACTCTCCTCCTCACACTCGCCTCCTCACAATCGCCTCCTCACAATTGCCTCCTCACCCTCGCCTCCTCACCCTCACCTCCTCACACTCGCCTCCTCGCACTCTCCTCCTCACACTCGCCTCCTCACACTTGCCTCCTCACACTCACCTCCTCACACTCGCCTCCTCACAATTGCCTCCTCACCCTCGCCTCCTCACCCTCGCCTCCTCACACTCGCCTCCTCACACTCTCCTCCTCACACTTGCCTCCTCACACTCGCCTGCAGCACCCTGCCTCCAGCACCCCGCCTCCTCACACTTGCCTTCTCACACTTGCCTCCAGTACCCCGCCTCCTCACACTCGCCTCCTCACACTTGCCTTCTCACACTCGCCTCCAGCACCCCGCCTCCTCTCACTCGCCTCCTCACACTCGCCTCCTCACAATTGCCTCCTCACCCTCGCCTCCTCACACTCGCCTCCTCACACTCTCCTCCTCACACTCGCCTCCTCACACTTGCCTTCTCAAACTCGCCTCCAGCACCCCGCCTCCTCTCACTCACCTCCTCACACTCGCCTCCTCACACTCGCCTCCTCGTGAATGATCAGTGTGTGTGTGGTCAAATGAGCGCTGCTCTCCTCAGTGTGTTGTGAGTGTGTGTGTGTGTGTGTTTGTGAGTGTCAGTATAATGATCAGTGTGTGTGTGTGTGTGTCAGATGAGCGCTGCTCTCCTCAGTGTGTTGTGAGTGTGTGTGTGTTTGTAAGTGTCAGTATAATGATCTGTGTGTGTGTGTGTGTGTCAGATGAGCGCTGCTCTCCTCAGCTCAGCGATCGCCTCTCTCTCCTGGAGCAGCGAGTCCAGATGCAGGACGATCAGATCCAGCTGTTGAAGATGGCCATGGCAGATGTGCTGAAGAGACTCCATATCTCAGAAGAGCAGACGACCACACTTGGCAGCAGGGCTCCGGTCAAAGGTCAAACACACACACACGCCGTCAGGACAGAGAAACTGTGACTCTGTTAATGACTAGCCAAAAACATACAGATTACTCCAGTGTGCATATGCTGTACTGTACTGTATTATCCATCTGTCTGTCTGTGTGTGTGTGTGTGTGTGTGTGTGTGTGTGTGTGTGTGTGCACTCCTGTGACTGATGTGTGTATGTGTGTGTGTCTGCGCTCCTGTGACTGATGTGTGTGTGTGTTTGCGTTCCTGTGACTGATGTGTGTGTGTGTGTGTGTGTGTGTGTTTGCGCTCCTGTGACTGATGTGTGTGTGTGTGTGTGTGTGTGTGTGCACTCCTGTGACTGATTTGTGTGTGTGTGTGTGTGTGTGTGTGTGTGTGTGTGTGTGTGTGTTCAGCTTCAGTGGGTCGTGCGGCGTCTCTGGTGTCTCTGAGGAAGAACTCCAGCTCCACTCTTCCCTCCTCTCCTTCATCCAGGACCTGCAGCCCGAGGTCTGGCACAGAGATCAGGTGTGTGTGTGTGTGTGTGTGTGTGTGTGTGTGTGTGTGTGTTCAGAGGTCACTGACGCTCTCTCTCCCTGCAGGACGCCTGCCTCCAGCGCTAGAAACCCGACGGCTAAAGCTCGACCGACCAGCAGGATCCTCCAGGAGACGTGAGTAAAACAGCTGGTGTCCCCGACAGCAACACAGTGTCGGCCCAGATCCGGCCCAGATCCGGCACATGTGGATTCAGCGCACACCAGATGTGGGCCGGATGTGGGCCGTGTTGCTGTCTGGGGTGTAGAAGCTCCTGCGGTGATGAATGAGTAACACCTCTCTCTTCACACAGCAAACCAAAGGAAGCGAGTGCATCAGGTGAGACAAGCACATGAAGAGGAATTATTACATGTTATTATTATATGTGTTATTTTGTTGTAAAATAATCTTAAACTTAAACAACACAGTTGCATAAACTAATTCCAGCTGATAAAACAACACTATTGTCTTCTATTGTATTGAATCTGAATGTCAAGTCTCCTTCATTTATACAGCGCTTTTTACAACACAGAGTGTTTCAGAGCAGCTTTACAGAGATAACTGGAAAATAATGCAAAAGTTTGTTTCCAAAAGAAAATAGAGTCACAGTCCAGCTTAAGTAAGTTCAGTGATGGTTCATTTTTGTTGTAAAAAAGTTATAAATTTAGTTCATTTATATATATATAGCGGCTCTGGAGAAAACCGTGATGTCATCGTCCAGCTCAGTTCAGTTCTCATATAATGGTGTCAGTGCAGGAGATCAATAATATTGTTGAATATTAAATATTAAATGTCCCCGACTGAGCGAGACAAAAGCCAAAGGCGACAGTGAAGGAACCGAAACTCCATCAGGACAGAATGGAGAAACCCTCATGAGAACCCAGACTCAGTCGCTCAGTTCTCCTCTGGCCAACGAGCGAACAGTGTGTGATTATGATCCAGGCGTTACAGGTCAGAGGTCAGATTGGATCAGAACATTCAGAATATTATTGCAGGTCCACCATCTGATCTGGTTCCGGCTGACCTGATCTATGCAGCCTAACAATCATTTAACTGATGTGAATTATAGAAGTCTATATTGTGTTATGTGAATGCTAGGCCAAAGAGATGTGTTTTTAGTCTAGCTTTGAACTGACAGAGTGTGTCTGCTTCCCGGACAGTGTTAGGAAGACTGTTCCAGAGTTTTGGTGCTAAATAGGAGCAGGATCTGCCGCCGGCAGTTGATTTAGATATTCTAGGTATTATCAACTGGCCGGAGTTTTGAGATCACAATAGCCGTGAAGGACTATAATGCGTTAAGAGCTCGCTCAAGCACTGCGGAGCTAAACCATTTAGTGCTTTGTAAGTAATCAGCAATATTTTAAAATGTATGCGATGTTTAATAGGCAGCCAGTGCAGTGTTGACAGAACCGGGCTAATATGGTCATACTTCCTGGTTCTGGTAAGAACTCGAGCTGCTGCGTTTTGGACCAGCTGTAGTTTGTTTATTAAGCGTGCAGGGCAACCACCCAGTAGAGCATTACAGTAATCTAGCCTTGAGGTCATGAACGCATGAACTAACTGTTCCACATTTGTCAATGAGAGCATATGACGTAATTTAGATATATTTTTAAGATTTTACAGATACTAGACACGTGACTTTCAAATGAAAGATTGGTATCAAAGAGCACACACACACACACACAAACACACACACACACACCCAGGTTCCTAACCGACGGATGTGAAGTTCGCTTCATTGATTCTGTTATTTCCCTGTATATTACTGTGAAGCCACTTTTACTGGGTTATTATAGTTAACTAAAACTCAAACCATTAAAAACATTTCTGTTTCTTGGAATAAAATGAGCATACACCAACATAAAATAAAATATGGAAAACCTTTGACCTATTTTTGTTTCAGTCTGTTGCAAAGGAAACATTTCTTATTTTCATTAAGTTTAACTTGATCTACTAAAATAACTAAAACTGAATTAATAAAAAAAAACATAGACATAGAAAAAAACTAGAAGTAAAAATGACAAAAACAGCTAAATTTCAGTTTTTCTGAATTGCTAAAACACATTTCTCGAAACCACCGCCCACTTTCTCACACTTGCAACATGGTTTCATGATTAATTATGATTATTTTATTCCTCTGTGTTTCTGTCCGTCAGGCTCCAAGCGTGTCACTCACTGCAAAGGTAGGTCTCATCCCACTCCATCAAATAATAACTATTATGTAACTTTTATGTAACACTATGTAACTTTTGTCCCTCTAGCGGTTAAAAAGCGAAACTGCATGCATTCAGCGGAAGAACACTGTTGTGGTTGTGCTTCGGCTCTGTGCGGATGAATATGATCATCCTGTTGCTCATAACACTTTCACTATAGTCTTCAGACATTACAGTTCAGGTGAAAGGATCTCAAGCTGAAGACGTTACTGTAGTTTTACACAATAATCACACGATACTTCCTTGACAATAAACTCCAGCACAACAACCGTAATGACTGATGTTCACAGTAGATAATGCTGTACAGTAACTCTGTTAGAGAGATAAATATGAGTTTATCTGTTCAATAAAACTCACACACACACACACACACACACACTCACACACACAGCTCTGGTGATTAACTGACTCGGACACAGATCACAGAATACTAGAGACGCATCAAGACTAGATTCTGTTCTCGATGATCAGCTCTCTCTTAATGCTTTCTCTGTTCGTCTCCTCCTCCTCCTCTTCTTCATCTCCTCTTCCTCATCTCCTCCTCCTCCTCATGTGTCCTCTTCTTCATCTCCTCCTCCTCCTCTTCTTCATCTCCTCTTCCTCATCTCCTCTTCCTCTTCTTCATCTCCTCCTCCTCCTCATGTGTCCTCTTCTTCATCTCCTCTTCCTCTTCTTCATCTCCTCTTCTTCATCTCCTCCTCCTCCTCATGTGTCCTCTTCCTCATCTCCTCTTCCTCTTCTTCATCTCCTCCTCCTCCTCATGTGTCCTCTTCTTCATCTCCTCCTCCTCCTCATCTTCCTCTTCCTCATCTCCTCTTCCTCATCTCCTCTTCCTCATCTCCTCTTCCTCCTCTCCTCTTCCTCTTCCTCATCTCCTCTTCCTCATCTTCTCTTCCTCTTCCTCATCTCCTCTTCCTCTTCCTCATCTCCTCTTCCTCTTCTTCATCTCCTCTTCTTCATCTCCTCCTCCTCCTCATGTGTCCTCTTCTTCATCTCCTCCTCCTCATCTCCTCTTCCTCCTCATCTCCTCTTCCTCTTCCTCATCTCCTCTTCCTCTTCCTTATCTTCTCTTCCTCTTCCTCATCTCCTCTTCCTCATCTCCTCTTCCTCCTCTCCTCTTCCTCATCTTCTCTTCCTCTTCCTCATCTCCTCTTCTCCTCTTCCTCATCTCCTCTTCCTCATCTCCTCCTCCTCCTCATCTCCTCTTCCTCCTCATCTCCTCTTCCTCATCTCCTCTTCCTCATCTCCTCTTCCTCCTCATCTCCTCTTCCTCTTCCTCATCTCCTCTTCCTCATCTCCTCTTCCTCATCTCCTCTTCCTCCTCTCCTCTTCCTCATCTCCTCTTCCTCATCTCCTCCTCCTCCTCATCTCCTCTTCCTCTTGTCCTCTTCCTCATCTCCTCTTCCTCATCTTCTCTTCCTCTTCCTCATCTCCTCTTCCTCATCTCCTCCTCCTCCTCATCTCCTCTTCCTCTTGTCCTCTTCCTCATCTCCTCTTCCTCCTCATCTCCTCTTCCTCATCTCCTCTTCCTCATCTTCTCTTCCTCTTCCTCATCTCCTCTTCCTCATCTCCTCTTCCTCATCTTCTCTTCCTCTTCCTCATCTCCTCTTCTCCTCTTCCTCCTCTCCTCTTCCTCCTCTCCTCTTCCTCTTCCTCATCTCCTCTTCCTCATCTGCCCACTTGATTTAGTGACCCTGCAGATGTACCTGGTGCCGCTGGGAAGAAGGACTGGGTCAGCTGAGGTGTGTGAGCCTGTAGATCAGAGCAGAAGCCCAGCGTTCACTGCACTCGCCCAGAAGAAGAAGAGCTCGTGTCTGAACTACAGGAGTCCCGTCAAACCAGTCAAACCAATCAAACCAGCCAGTCAGTACTTCCAGATCTGTTACTGACGGAAACACTTGCTCACAAACATCTGATCTGACTGACTGATGTTAGCATTGTTCGCTTATTTTCTGGAGAATGACAACGTTTTTGGTGTAGAATTACAATAAAATCTGTTTCATATTATGGTCAATTCTGACTCTATGATCTGCACACATTTATGCCATAGATCTATAACAGCTGAGCTCCTGACTGCCCTCTGCTGGCTCACTGAGAGGATTCGGATGAGTTTCATCCCGTTTAAATCCCGTCTGGCCCAGAATATACCTTTCATTACATAAGATGACATTGAGAAAGCTGAGTCACTTTTCTTGATGAACAAATCCTTCTAAAAATGATCAAAACTCGAATAGAGCCTGAAATCTGGGGTTTAGCACTCCTGTTGGAGGATTAGTGCTATTATGGCTTCAAATAAACCAATCCAGGAAGATCTCGTCACACACATAAACTTGTTTGTGTGTGTGTGTGTGCGCGTGTGTGTGTGTGTGAGAGAGTGTGAGTGAGTGAGCATGTGTGTGTGATTGTGTGTCAGTGTGTGTGTGTAGTAACACCATTGTAAAACTATAGTAATCAATCTTCCACAAACAAAGAAACATGGTTTCTACGCTATAATAAAACCATGGTTAATTTCTATAAGGGACTTCACAGTCAGTGCATTAACTAATGCATTAAATGTTGAAATAAACTGACCAATATTAAGTTATATATATTAATTATATTGGCCTGGCCAATACAAGATCTTGACCAAATATTGATGCACCTCTTGATGCAAATAACATCAAACAACATTTATTTCCATCAATTCTTGTGTGAAAATGATTCTTCCCAACCATTCTGTCACAGTTTGAGCCTGATGAATCTTGACAGTGTCATCCTGGAATATGAACATGATGTGTCTTCCTATGGTTGTTTAAGAAATGACAAGCTACACACTCCATCAATTAGGGTTAGAAGAACATGATAGGAACATGATCATCACTGCAATAATGATCCCATAATAGAATGTGCCTATTTAAATCCACACAGTGACGCTTTGGCCGCTCAGTGCGTGTGTGTATCGGAGTGTTAGGGTTGGGTTAGTTATAGTTTTGTGGTTTATATACAGTATCAGCCCCGCTGGTGTGACTCTTCTGTGTCTGTTGATGATGATGATGTTTCGCGCTGAAATCTTGTGGGTTTAAACCCTTATCTTCCCGCCAGATGTTCCAGTAGTGTGTGTGTCTGAGGCGCCCGTGGGCAGAGCCGGTGCCGGTGAGTCAGTGAGCGGTTACCGGAGACCGGAGACCGTGAGATGGACGTGAGGAGAACACGGTCTCAACACGGCGAGAAAAACACCAAAACACCAGAAATCGACTCGGAATCAACACAGAAACGGCCGCATTTCCATCTGTCGCATTTTTTCCTCCGCATCCGTGACTGGCTTTCGTAGCATCGGCGTTTTTTTTTTTTTTTTTTTTTTTACACATATTCCGTGGATATTCGCTTTATCTCTGCAGTGTTGGATCTTTAATTACACACGGGGGATCGAGAGACTGCAGTGACATTATTCCACGTTTATTTATAACGAAGAAAAAGAAGAAAATATGAGGTAAGCGCGCGCCCGTCCTCACGCGCAGCGTCCGTTATTATTAACGGCGCAAATGCAGCAGATTATGTGACGAGATGTTTTTTTGGGGTGAATTTAGTGTTTTATATGTACTGTTATGTCGACATATTGTCTATATATTTGAGTTATTGGTTGAAATGACTGGGATTAGATGAGGTTTTGAAGCATCAGCCGGCGTGTTCTCCTGAGGCCACACATTCTCATGCTGCCATCATCGATGTAGTGCACTAATGAGTCTTAATGACTTTAGATGTGATAGTCTGCGAAGGGAGGGACGCGTTTATATATATATTTATAATTGTTTTAAAATACAGCGAAAGAAACGATGGAAAATGGAGACATCATCATCATCATTATCATCATCAACGTTCGCCTCAGCAGAGCTGTGACGTGTCGCGGAGGGCGTGGTCAGAGCGGCTGTTGTCATGGTAACGAGGGCACGCGCGCAGCAGTGCATGTGTTCATTGATAAAGATGATTGATCAGCGCTAATGAACTGAACACTGATTTAAAGAGTATAATGCAATAAAACATGTGGTAACCAATGTTAACGTTGGTTACAAGTATTTAAGAAAATAATGCATTAAAACGTACATTAATAATACAATAATAAGCATTAATTAGCCAGAATCATAAATAAGGAGATTAGTCCTGAAGCTGTAAAGAGCGAGACTTCATCAAGCCGATGTTTATATACGGTCCTCGTCTGGGTTTCTGTGGAGGTCCAGCGCATTAAACTGCGTTACGCAACACAAGATCCTCTCCGGCTTCTGCGCAGACTCAGAACACAGCAGCGGTCTATGGGGTTAATTTACTGCCGTAAACAGTGTGTGTGTGTGTGTGTGAGAGAAATAGAGTGTGTCTGTGTGTGAGTGAGTGTGTGTGTGAGTGGGTTGTGAGTGTGTGTGTGAGTGGGAGAGTGTGTGTGAGTGAGTGTGTATGTGGGTGAGTGTGTGTGTGTGTGTGTTTTGGTTTATATTACATTGTGGGAACCAAATGTCCCCACAAGGATAGTAAAACATGAGATCACCTCCATTGTGGGGACCAGCCAGCGGTTCATGAGGGAAATGGGTTAATAAACATACTAAATTATATTTTTTTGAAAATGTAAAAATGCAGAAAGTTTTCTGTGATGGGCAGGTTTAGGGGTAGGGTTAGTGTAAAGAGATAGAATATACAGTTTGTACAGTATAAAAACCATTAAGTCTATGGAGAGTCCCCACAAAGATGTGTGTACCTGTTTGTGTGTGTGTGTGTGTGTGTATTTATGAGACATGATAATAGAGTATAATTTTGGAAACAACACAAAGAAACATCAGGGTCATTGACATGAAAAATGTTAATGATCTTAATAGGCTTAATTTTCTTTGAGCAAAATAAAATGAGTTTTCTTTCCTTTTGATGTTGGTGTAAAACACGAGCCAGACCTGAAACTCGAGCCTCTGTGAACGTAACCGCGTTAGATCTTTAATCAGGCCCAGGCGGTTCAGATTGGGTTACTTGGGTCAGTTTGCCTGATGGTGGCGCTATACAGCGATCAAAAGTACCAAATCGTTCATCATTTCTAAACCGTTTGTCACAACGTTGGAAACGTTTCCTGCCCGATCGGAGCCAGAGCAGAGCAGGAAGATTCTCTGGGTCTGGTCGTCAGTAATGATCAGATAAAAGTCTAAAGTGCGATTCACGCTGACGACGGGACGCCACAATCTTCGAAGTGGGCGTGGCTACTGTTTCTAAAACGGCTATAACTCTTGAACGGAATGAGATCATTTCACCAAACTTGGTACACGTATGTATGGGCTCGGTCTGTG
The DNA here is from genome assembly GCF_963993115.1 of Abramis brama. Taxonomy (NCBI): domain Eukaryota; kingdom Metazoa; phylum Chordata; class Actinopteri; order Cypriniformes; family Leuciscidae; genus Abramis; species Abramis brama. The sequence goes on along the minus strand of NC_139980.1, from coordinate 35,804,195 downwards.
GTCACATGGGAAACGATGTGGCGATTGGCCACTTGGTGGCGCTAAAAATAAAATAATAGCTATACAAAAGGTCAGTCCGATTGACTTGAAAATCGGAGGACATTTGCATATCTCGAAAAATGCAGCCTTCATTGGCCAATAAAATTTGAGATTCGTCAAGGTCTATTAGACAAGGTTAACAGAGGCTGATTGGAACGAAACTTGCGGTGCCTCTTTTGAAAGTGAAATTTGAAAGTGTTTTACAAGGGTGTATATGATTGTATATCATGCGATGTTTAATACTCATATAATATGTTAGATCTCCTTGTTTAGAATAACTTTGCCTCTAGGACCACTGCTGTCCATAACATCGTTCGTTAAATATTTGAGATTATTTAAAAACTTACTTTTGCAAACTAGTCCCTGTACTCACCCTCAATAAAACCACTGCAGTTCTCTGGACTCTATAGATCAATAAAGATTAAAGAAAAGGTTGAATATTACCCTATGGATAGCTAAATTACCCTATGGATAGCTATATTACCCTATGGATAGCTAAATTACCCTATGGATAGCTATATTACCCTATGGATAGCTATATTACCCTATGGATAGCTAAATTACCCTATGGATAGCTAAATTACCCTATGGATAGCTATATTACCCTATGGATAGCTATATTACCCTATGGATAGCTAAATTACCCTATGGATAGCTATATTACCCTATGGATAGCTAAATTACCCTATGGATAGCTATATTACCCTATGGATAGCTAAATTACCCTATGGATAGCTATATTACCCTATGGATAGCTAAATTACCCTATGGATAGCTATATTACCCTATGGATAGCTATATTACCCTATGGCGAGCTATATTACCCTATGGATAGCTATATTACCCTATGGATAGCTAAATTACCCTATGGATAGCTATATTACCCTATGGATAGCTAAATTACCCTATGGATAGCTAAATTACCCTATGGATAGCTATATTACCCTATGGATAGCTAAATTACCCTATGGATAGCTATATTACCCTATGGA